>NW_027527431.1:4793-40204 GCF_008692635.1 Crocuta crocuta
TGGTCATTCCATTGGGTCTCAGTTTCCTGACTGGGCCTCCATGTACAGGTAAGAAAACTTTGGGTGTTTTCTCCTGTTACTCTGTCTCCTGTGAATTTAATTCCAAAACACCTGGAAGAACCCTGGGGAAAGAAGGAAATGTCTCCTCCCAGAAGCCAGTGTCTTGTTCCTAAGGCCACATCAGGAACCCCTTCCCCTGATCCTCTGACCTCCCGCCATTCACCGTCACCTTTCTGCATTCCACCCAGTGCCCCCATCCCCCATAAACCACGTGTCCACACAGTGGTTCCCAGAGTCCTCACCACTAGGTCTCAAAATGCCGCAACACCAAAAAGGTGAAAGAAAGCTCTCATCTATGTCACAAAACAAGCATCTGAAAAGAAGTCACCTAAAGGGAGGGGCTGCCAGGGATCTGGGCCCTGTTCCTGCCTCTTCAGTGAGCCTGGTCAGAACAGGACTCTGGCAAACAGCAGTGGTAAAATGTGCAGACTAGGAGACACACGAGGCAGTAACGAGGGATGACGAAATGAATTACAGAGTAACTACAGGGTCTATCCATCAGGAAGAGCAAACATTTATAAATGTCTATGCACCGAATATAGGAGCACATAAATACATAAAACAATCACAAACAGAAACACTCTTATCGATAACAATGTGCTAAAAGCAGGGAACTTTAATACTCCACTTACAGCAATGGATAGACCAAATAGACAGAAAATCATGAAAGAAACAATGGACTTGAAGGACACATTCGACCAGATGAATTTGACGGATATATTTAGGACTCTACATCCTGAGGCCATGGAATTCACTTTCTTCTCAAGTGTGCATGGCACATTCTCCAAGATGATCACACACTGGGACATAAAGCAGCCTTCAATAAATATGAAAGAACTGAGATCATACCATGCACACATTCAGATCATAATGCTTTGAAACTTGAAATCAACCACAGGAAGAAGTGTGTAAAACCTCCAAAAACATGGAGGTTAAAGAACCCTAGTAAAGAAGGAATGGGCCAACCCAGGCAATTAGAGAAGAAATGTAAAAATATATGGAAACAAATGAAAATGAAAATACAACAATCCAAACTCTATGGGATGCAGCAAAGGCAGTCCTAGAGGAAAGCACAGTGCAGTCCAGGCCTATTTCAAGAAATTAGTAAAAGCACAAGTGCAAAATCTAACAGCGCACCTAAAGGACCCAGAAGGAGAGCAGCAAGAGCACCCCAAACCCATTAGGAGAAGAGAAATAATAAAAATCAGGGCAGAAAAAAACAATACAGAATTTAAAAAAACCAGTTGAACAGATCAATGAAACTAAAAGTTGGTTTTTTGAAAACATAAACAAAATTGAGAAGCCTCTAGCCAGGCTTCTCAAAAAGAAAAGAGAGAGCACCCAGACAAAATCATGAATGAAAAAGGACTTATTACAACCAACCCCTCAAAAAAACAAGCAATTATCAGGGAACACAATGAAAAATTATAAGCCAACTAACTGGACAACTAAGAAGAAATGGTTGAGGGGCACCTGGGTGGCTTAGTCGGTTAAGTGTCTGACTTTCGCTTAGGTCATGATCTCGCGGTTCGTGGGTTCGAGCCCCGCATCAGGCTCTGTGCTGACTGCCAGCTCAGAGCCTGGAGCCTGTTTCAGTCTGTGACTCCCTCTCTGACCCTCCCCTGCTCACGCTGTCTCTCTCTCTCCTAGAAATAAATAAAACATTAAAAAAAAAAAAAAGAAGAAGAAATGGTTGAATTCCTAAACACACACTCACTACCAAAACACACGGGAAGAGACAGAAGATCTGAACAAACCCATAACTAGTGAAGAAATTGAATCAGTCATCAAAAACCTCCCAAAAAATATGAGCCCTGGGCCAGATGGCTTCCATGGGGGATTCTACCAGACATTTAGAACAGAATTAATACCAATTGTTCTCAAGCTATTCAAAAAAGAGAAATGGAAGGAAAACTTCCGGACTCATTTTATGAAGCCAGCATCACTTTGATTCCCAAGTCAGACAGAGACTAGGCAAAAAAAAAAAGAGAGAGAGAGAGAGAGAGAGAACTACAGGCCAATATCCTAGATGAATACAAATGCAAAAATCCTCAACAAGAGAGTTGCGAATCAAATCCAACAGCACATAAAAAGAATTATCCACCATGATCAAATGTAATTCATTTCTGGGTTACAGGTCTAGTTCAATATTCGCAAATCAAGCAATCTGATACAACACATTAATAAAAGAAAAGACAAAAAACATATAATCCTTTTGATATATGCAGAAAAGGTATTTGACAAAATACAGAATCCCTTCTTAATAAAGACCCTTGAGAAACTTGGTTAGAAGGAACTTACTTAAACATGATAAAGCCATCTATGAGAAGCCCTCAGCTAACATCATCCTCAATGGGGAAAAACTGAGAACTTTCCCCCTGAGGTCAGGAACACGACAGGGATGTCCACTCTCACCACTGTTGTTTAACATAGTGCTGGAAGTCCTAGCATCAGCCGTCACACAACAAAAGGAAATCAAAGGCATCAGAATTGGCAAAGAAGAAGCCAAACTTTCACTTTTCGCAGAAAACATGATACTCTACATAGAAAACCCAACAGACTCCACCAGAAGCCTACTAAAACTGATCCATGAATTCAGCAATGTTGCAGGGAACAAAATCAACGTATAGAAATTGGTTACGTTTTTATAAACCAATAATGAAGCAACAGAAAAGAAATCAAGAAACTGACCCCATTCATTATGGCACAAAAAAACATAAAATACCTAGGAATAAACCAAACCAAAGATACAGGGGATCTGTATGATGAAAACTATAGAAAACTTATGAAGGAAATTGAAGGAGTCACAAAGAAATGGAAAAACATTCAATGCTCATGGGTCGGAAGAATTAATATTGCTAAAATGTCATTACTACCCAAAGCAATCTATACATCCAATGCAATCCAATCACAATTGCACCAGAACTCTTCTCAAAACTAGAACAAACTATCCTAAAATTTGTATGGAACCACAAAAGACCCCGAATAGCCAAAGGAATACTGAAGAATAAAACCAAAACGGGAGGTATCATCATCCCAGACTTTAGCCTCTACTGCAAAGCTGTCACCGTCAAGACAGTATGGTATTGACACCAAAACAGACGCATAGACCAATGGAATAGAATAAAAAACTCAGAACTGGACCCACAAATGTATGGCAAACTAATCTTTGACAAAGCGGGAAAGAGTATCCAATGGAAAAAAGACAGGCTCTTTAGCAGATGGTGCTGGGAGAACTGCACAGCAACATGCAGAAGAATGAAATTAGATCATTTTCTCACACCATACACAAAATAAATTCAAAATAGGTAAAAGACCTGAATGTGAGACAGGAAACCATCAAAACTCTAGAGGACAAAGCAGGAAACAACCTCCTTGACCTCCACCGCAGCAATTTCTTACTTGACACATCCCCAAAAGCAAGGGTTTTAAGAGCAAAAATGAACTACTGGGACCTCATCAAGATAAAATCTTCTGCACGACAAAGGAAACAATCAATAAAACTAATAGGCAACTGACAGAATGGGAAAAGATAGTTGTAAATGACATATCAGATAAAGGGCTAGTATCCAGAATCTATAAGGAACTCACCAAACTCCACACCCAAAAAACAAACAATCCAGTGAAGAAATGGGCAGAAGACATGAACAGACACTTCTCCAAAGAGGACATCCAGATGACCAACAGACACATGAAACGATGCTCAGCATCCCTCCTCATCAGGGAAATACAAATCAAAACCACACTGAGATATCACCTCAGGCCAGAGTGGCAAAAATTAGCAATCAGAGGACTCTAGATGCTGGCAAAGATGTGGAGAAATGGGCACCCTCCGGCACTGTTGGTGGGAATGTAAGCTGGTGCAACCCCTCTGGAAAACAGTGTGGAGGTTCCTCAAAAAATTAACAGTAGAACTCCCCTATGGCCCAGCAATAGCACTGCTAGGAATTTACCCAAGGGATACAGAAATGCTAATGCATAGGAACACATGTACCCCAATATTCATAGCAGCACTCTCAACAATAGCCAAAACATGGAAAGAGCCTAAGTGTCCATCAATGGACGAATGGATCAAGAAGATGTGGTTCATCTATACAATGGAATACTACATGGCAATGAGAAAGAATGAAATCTGGTCATGTGTAGCAACATGGATGGACCGTGAGGGTGTTATGCTGAGCGAAATAAGTCAGGCAGAGAAGGACAAATACCATATGTTTGCACATATGGGTGGATTAGGAGGAAGTTAATGGTGGATGAAGCAGGAAAAGAAGGGGAAGAATAGTGGGGGAGAGGGAGGGAGGCAAACCATGAGAGACTCTTGAATGCTGAGAACAAACTGAGGGCTGATGGGGGTGGGGGAGAAGGGATGAGGGGTGATGGGCATGGAGGAGAGCACTTGTTGGGGTGAGCACTGGGTGATATATGTAAACCAACTTGACAATAAACTATTAAAGAAAAATCAATATACAGAAATCGGTTGCGTTTTTATACACCAATAATGAAGCAACAGAAAGAGAAATCAAAACACTGAATCAGCATTTTTGTATCCTTTGGATAAATACCTAGTTGTGCAATTACTGGGTCATAGGGTAGTTCTATTTTTAATCTTTTGAGGAACCTTCATGCTGTTTTCCAGAGTTTCCACCAATAGTGCAAAAAGATTCCTATTTCTCCACATCCTTTTCAACATCTGGGGTTCCTCTCTTGAATGCTGAGAAACAAACTGAGGACTGATGGATGTGGGGGGAGGAGGGATGGGCATGAAGGAGGACACTTGTGGGGATGAGCACTGAGTGTTATGTGGAAACTAATTTGACAATAAACTATTTGTAAGAAAAAAAAAGAAAAAGAAAAAAAAACATCTGGGGGTTCCTAAGTTGTTCATTTTAACCATTCTAACAGGCGTAAGTTGATATCTCCTTGTGGCTTTTACTTGTGTTTCCCTGAGGATGAGTGATGTTAGGCATCTTTTCAAGTGTCTGTTTGCAATCTGGATGTCTGGAAAAGCATCTATTTGTGTTTTATGCCCATTTCTTCATTTGATTGTTTGCTTTTGGACTGTTGTGTTACATAAGTTCGTTATAGATTTTAGATATTAACCCTTTATCCAATATGTAATTTGCAAATATCTTTTCCCATTCCACCTCTACAATCATTATTTTTGATGGATTCGCTCACAGACTTAAACTAACCAACACACAGAATTCACATAATTAACCAACTCGCTTGGTGCTTGTCTGGCTTTGCACAAAATTACACATAAGCACCACCTGCTGTATCACCAGCTGATGCTTTTAATGTCACCGGCAGGTATGCATCATACCTTCCCCCTTCTGTGACATGAAGGCCACGTACAAGCACTATCACAATGATGACATCACTCTCAGGCCTGACTTCTGAATGGCTTTACCAGAATAAATGTTAGCAGAATTTTCTCTGACTAACACTTTTTTCCCCCACAGTTACCCTCCTACTCCCAGGAAAAAACTGTGATTCAGTCAATCTATGAACCTTCTGGCAGATTATAATCACAATGCAACAATAAAAGATAGACCTCCAGCAATTGATAAAACTAAAATGTTAATTTTTCTTACAGTATCTTACAATATTTCAGTGGTTCATATTCTTATTTTGCTGTGCTTTAATGGTATGTGTGTAAATGTTCTTTGCAATTAAAAATGGAATAATGTTCCCAAAGAGGGTGAAATAAGAAAAACCTATGGAGTTTTCAAAATAATAATGTGGTGCAAATACTCTAGGAAGAGTAAATCACCATCTCCAGATGTTGCAATGAATCCATGAACTTAGAGTTTGAACACTCAACTTGCATCAAAGAATGAATTATAGAAATTGCATCAAAGAATGAATTTCCCTGAGCTGTCAGGGGAAATATTGTATGACACGTGCAGAACACAAAATCCTTAAGGCTCTGGCATTCAAAGTCTTCCATCACAGGGTCTTCACCCTAGTCATCTGGAGTCATAGCCCCGACAGAACACCTTCCTCATTGCTCCCGTCATATCTTTGTTCCGCAGTGTATATATGAAGGGGTTGGCCACGGGGATAATGATGGTGTAGAAGAGAGAAATGAACTTACCCTGATCCTGGGAGTGGTTGTTGCTGGGCTGGAGGTAAGCATAGATGGCCGTGCCATAGAACAGGGAGACCACCGTGAAGTGGGACCCACATGTCCCAAACACTTTCCTCTGCCCTGCAGTTGACTTTATTCTTAACACTGCCCTGACAATCCGACCATAGGAGAATGTGATTAATGCCACAGGTATGAAAAGAAAGATCATGCTGAAAAATAAGATCTCAGACTCAATCACAGTGGTGTCAACACAGGCAAGCTTGAGCAGTGGGGGAACCTCACAAAAGAAGTGATCTATTTTATTTCTCCCACAAAGTGGTACAAGGAAAATGAGCACCGTCTGCAATGAGGAATTGGCAAAACCAATGAACCACGATGCAGACGCCATCAGGGCACAGAGACGAGGGTGCATGATCACCGTGTAGTGCAGGGGCCTGCAGACGGCTGCGTAGCGGTCAAATGCCATCACCCCTAAGAGGATGCATTCTGTGCCTCCCAACCCTAAAGTGAGGAACAGCTGAGCTACACAGCCGCCAAAGGACATAGACTTGTCTGCTGCCCTGAGATGAACCAGGAGCTGAGGAACAGTGCTGGTCGTGTAACACAGGTCCAGAAAGCTTAGGTTGGAGAGGAAAAAGTACATGGGAGTGTGAAGGTGTGGGTCCAGGCGGGACAGGGCAATGATGGTCGTGTTTCCCAGCAGGGTGAGCAGGTAGAAGATCAGAAGCACCACAAAGAGGACTCGCTCGAGTTGAGGCCGGTCAGAGAAGCCCAGCAGGATAAACCCAGTGAAGGAGCTTCCATTTTTCTGCTCCATCCTTTCTTACCACATGTTTCCTTTAATGTTAAGACCAAGTATTTAACAACAACAACAACAACAACAAATATTCATAAAACTAAGGTTGTCAGCAAGTGGATCTATCATATTAGTGGCAGAGCCCTGCGATGTTTTTACTAAGTATTTGATTATTCGATGTATCAGTGAAATTGACATAGCTTGTAGCAAATTAGTTGCATATTATTGCAAAAGGAAATCATTAATATTTGATAGAAGAAAAGTCAAATAATGGACCTGTTTTGCATCAGTCATAGTTACATTAAAAATGTTTTGATTTATGGTAGCAAAACAACGAAATATTCAGTAGGTGTGAACCTGACACCACCACCATCAATTACAGTGCTTTACTCTTTTCCTTAACTTAAAAAAATTATAAATGATTATTTATTTTTTGAGAGAGACACACACAGTTCAAATGGGGGAGGAGCAGAGAGAGGGAGACTCAGAATCCAAGGCAAACTTCAGGCTTTGAGCTGTCGGCACAGAGCCCAATATAGGGCCAGAATTCATGAGCCACGAGATCATATCCTGACCTGAAGGACATACGACGCTTAACCTACTGAGCCACCCAGGTGCACCACAGTGCTTTACTTTTTGATCAAAAGATACTTCAAATCACCATACAGGAACTCTGAAAATTCATTGGCTGTTCAGAATCAGTTTTCATCAGAACTCTAAAATACAGTGACCAACACTTTCCTCTTCCTTCTGCAGGCTTCTTTTTCACACATTACCAATTAGAGTTTGTAAAATTCCTGGAAGATATAGGATTATTCATTATCAGCATTCTAATTGGGGGCGCCTGGCTGGCTGAGTCAGTAGAGGATGCAAAGCTTAATCCCAGGGTCTTGAGTTCAAGCCTCACATTGGGCATGGAGCCTACTTAATACAAATTTTTTTAAACATTTTGATCATAATAAACATTTTAAAAGTTAACCAATTGTGAAATCTATGTACAGACTATAATGCTTCACGTCACTCCCTATGACAAAATAAGCAAATAGATAAATACATACACATGAAGACAAATACATTATGAAAGCAATGACAGGTCAGTGTGCTATAATGGAAACCTTAAACTAGTACAAGAAAAGGCATAAAGAAAAGGATAGTTTGATATTAAACAAAAATCTCAGACATCCATCTACATTAGGGTAATTGTCAACTTTCTGGAAGCTATCTTGAAGATTTAGTCACAATGGACTAAACACATTGCTAGATATCAGGCGAGTCTGATGACCATTTTCATCCAGCTGCTTAGGACAGTGTAAGCATAGTTATACACAGACCAAATTATTTCACTTCTATCATATTCAAATGGTTAGGCCTATAGTACATCTTTTAAACTGCTAAGACTTTTGAAGTCTAGCACACCCAAAAAATTCCTACTAGTGAATTAAAAAGGTATGTGAGACAGTCTCAGTGTGCAACAACAGGGAATATCACCTCACTCACACCTGGTCAGAAGAGCAAATAAAAACAAACCATGCTTCAGTCTCATGCACACATGCACAAATATAGATACATTTGTTAAAATAAATTACCTGCAAAGTTTTAAATATGTATGATAAAGACAGCACTCACCAAAATGAAGGAGGACAAAAATAAAAATGGTAACTCATTCTTGGGAAAACAAAAAACAATAAAATAATGCACCAAAAGAATAAAATAATGAGAGTCACCTGGGTGGCTCAGTCAGTTGAGCATCTGACTTCGGTTCAGGTTGTGATCCCACAGTTGGAGGGATTGAGCTCCGCATCAGGCTCTGTGCTGACAGCTCAGAGCCTGGGGCCCTGCTTCAGATTCTGTATCTTCATCTCTCTCTCTCTCTCTCTCTTTTTTCTCTCAAAACTAAATAAACATTTTTAGGAATTAAAAAAAGAATAAAACAATGATATATTTTCACATTAACATATCAATAAGGACTAAGAAGGCAGTGAGAATAGATATAATCCCAATGAGATGAACTTGCATAAATGATTTTATATTTTTCACGTTTATACATGTAAGTATGTGTATTTGTGTGTGTATATAAAAGAATGCAGAATGACTACCTGATGTGTATAAAAATGAATGTGATTTTCAGTTGAAGAGTCACTTATCAGGCAAAAGAGTTATGCATTAAAGCAGAAACAAGAATGTCATTGTCTCTGTATGTTACAATTGCTTCCTGTGGCTTGCTGGAGAGCAAATGTGAGGGAACTATGGTACTCCTGTCATAGTATATCATCTTAATGATATTTTTCTCATTACAATTCAGGAAAATTATTATCCTTAGTAACACTGGGTAAGGGAAAGTTTGGACTGCAAAATGTATTTTCCCCTCGATTTCAAGAGTACTTTCTGCTGATCTGGGTCACTCTGCTCCTTCCTGCTCCCCTTCTTCGCATCCACCACTCTTGAAGCTTGTGGACCACACAGAGCAATCTTCCAAGAGATAGGAGATGTTTCAACTGAGGTTAATGGGATATTCCATTTCATTTCCTTCCCACCACATTTAAAGAATAGTGAAATTAGGGGCGCCTGGGTGGCTTAGACTTTAGCTTAGGTTATGATCTCGCGGTTCGTGGGTTCGAGCCCCGCGTCGGGCTCTGTGCTGACTGCCAGCTCAGAGCCTGGAGCCTATTTCAGTCTGTGACTCCCTCTCTCTCTGACCCTCCCCTGCTCACGCTGTCTCTCTCTCTCTCTCTCCTAGAAATAAATAAAACATTAAAAAAAATTAAAAAAAAAAAGAATAGTGAAATTAGACTAAGAACCATCATGTAAGTTTGGTAAACATCAAATGACTGAATGCAGTAAGAGAGATTGATTCCTTTGAGGCAAATTATGTAAATAATACCGGCTGGAAATATTGTACACGTCCATCCCAGGTACAGGAGCAAGAATGGTGTTCCTTAATCAGCGTCCCTCATCATCAGAGAAATACAAATCAAAACCACACTGAGATACCACCTCACGCTGGTCAGAGTGGCTAAAATGAACAAATCAGGAGACTATAGATGCTGGAGAGGATGTGGAGAAACGGGCACCCTCCTACACTCTTGGTGGGAATGTAAACTGGTGCAGCCTCTCTTGAAAACATTGTGGTGTTCCCTCAAAAAATTAACAACAGAACTCCCCTATGACCCAGCAATAGCACTGCTAGGAATTGACCCAAGGGATACAGGAGTGCTGATGCATACGGGCACATGTACCTCAATGTTCATAGCAGCACTCTCAACAATAGCCAAAATATGGAAAGAGCCTAAGTGTCCATAAACAGACGAATGGATCAAGAAGATGTGGTTCATCTATACCATGGAATACTACATGGCAATAAGAAAGAATGAAATCTGGCCATTTGTAGCAACATGGATGGACCTTGAGGGTGTTATGAATAGTGAAACAAGTCAGGCAGAGAAGGACAGGTACCATATGTTTGCATGTATAGGAGGCTTAGGAGGAACTTAACGGAGGACCATGGGGGAGAAGAAGGGAAAAAATAATTTGGGAGAGAGAGGGAGGGAGGCAAACCATGAGAGACTCTTGAATGCTGAGAACAAAGTGAAAGCAGATGGGTGTTGGGGGGTGAAGAAGGGGGGTGATGAGAATGGAGGAGGGCACTTGTGGGGATCAGCACTGGGTGTTATATGGAAACCAATTTGACAATAAACTATTAAAAAATAATAAATAAATAGATACATAAATAAATAAATAAAGTATGCCAAGGCAGAAATTAGAAAAAGAAGAAAAAGAATGGTGTTCCTTAAACTATCTAGATATAAAATGGTACAGGCAAGCCCATTTATAAATTCATACATAGATAATTTGCATATAAAAATATAGCTACTTGAAAAAAGCACAGGTTATATATATATACAGAGAATCGAATGTTATTATCTAAAAAAATATAAACAGAATATACAAAATGAAAACATTGCCGTTCTATGTAATAACTAAAAACAAAAAATATATATAATTAAAATCATATCTCACGACACCCATTTTACAATAAAAATTAAGAGAACAGGCACCTAACGAAAGAGGTTAAATTCTTAATACTGACACACAAGGAGATAGAGTGATTACCATAAATGTTGAATGCTGACACAAAATTATAAAATTTTAGTGGATGAATATATGTTTCCACAATCTACATGCTCACTATGAACACTACACATTTTAAAAACAGAAGACCTCAAGATAAAGTCTGTATTTAAGATATTTCAAGTGTATAATATTCACCAATATATTTGACATATAGACGCTGCCCTATCCAGTTTCTGAATAATTCATGGAAATGTGCAGCCAAGATTTCCGCAGCCTCAGTGCTAGGATAGAACTGCTAATGTTCTCATGAGGCTTCTGTCTCACAGGTCTGAGCTGACCTCACATATAGAACAGACCCCCGGTGACAATGGAGAATGAGCAAATGAGGGGTGCAGCCATCACTAGACAGGAAATGAGAGCTGATGGACACTGACGCTGCCGTAGGGCAGGTTCTAAGGACAAAGAGGGTGAAGTAGGAATTCCACTGCGTGTTGTTTATTCGGGGAATGGTCTCAAGATAAACGGGGTGAGGGAAGGAAAATGGAGCAGAGAATGTTGCTAAGCAAGGACGTGGTCTTGAGTGGAACAGAGCATGAGCCTGATCCCATGAGAAGCTGGACAGAACTCTCCAGTAGAACCATCCATGCGTGCTGGTAGAAATACTCTGTCCTCACTGTCCAATACTTATACCCACCTCTACCTGTCATCCCTGAGCAATAAACATGTCCTAGCTAGGAACTGAATTTTACCTTTTATTTAATTTTAATGAATTTAAATGTGAATAGCTTCCTGTGACTACTTACTAAAGCATTAGACAGCCCGGCTCTGGAGCATGAATTGCATCAGATTCTGTCCTAACTTGGCAGTGGCAGCCTTTTGTACATCCCATAAGTCTGTCACTGGTTGTGAGCTGCCCCCTCCATGACCCCCAGACCATCTGCAACGTGGCTCCCTTTCAGCAGAGGGCAATTCTCTCAAGAAGGGAATGGCTGTGCAGCTCGGAGCCCATACTCGTAACAAATCGATTTTGGATTAGAGCATCAGTAGGTAAAGAGCACCTGAGGAGGTCACCAACAGTGTTCATACAGGAGTCCATTCATGATTGTGTGCAAGGACTGAAGATGGGAACTAATTTCCTTCACACATCACCTCAGTGGAATCACACACACACACACGCACATATGCATACACATACACACATGCAGACACACAGACACACATGCACTCACACAACACACCATGTCATTCCCTCATTCATCAACTAAGTAAGCATTCAGATTTCCTTCTACCTTTGTCTTCCTCACACTGCTATATGTATTCATAGGAAGATTATCATTTCTTGTTAACAAGTTAAATAAATATGAATTGACAAAGTATTCACTAAATGTAACTTCCCTGTTGAAGTTTTCATCATAGCATGTTAAAACTCCATATATATATTAGATATTCTGGTAACTTGTAAGGGAGAAAATAAGCATTTAGAAAATATTAACTGACAATGAGTTTATGGACAGAGAACAAATATTCTTTCATTTCACAGACAATAAGGAACCAAAGGGAAAACATGGAAGCATATAATCAAATACTTTTATACTTATGTATAAAGGACATATTTTATTACCCCTAAATATGAATATTTAAATTATTTTCCACATGTGCATATGTAGGTATAATGAATGTACTACAATAGAATGAAATGTCTGGGAAAAACTTGTTAGCATCACAATGAACACTTAAATTTAGCTCTTTTATTTGGTCAATTTCCATAGTCTGTTCCCTTTCACAATGGACCATATATGCAAACGAATGCAGTATTTTTGTTTCAAGAACAATTGGAACTGAAAATAAACTGATTGCCAATTCCAAAAGTAATATAGAGACCAAGGTCCATTTTACTCACCTTTTCTTTTCTCACTTTCTCTGGTGGATCTAAACTATTTCCCTACCTCCATTCCAAGTTACTTCCTAAATACAGTTCTGGGGTTAGGAATGAGAACATGTAGAATCAGTGTTTGCAGTAAATGCAAAGGTTGACTATGCAGCACTGGGTCATCCACAAATTTTTCTTAACAAAGAGGACCCTTTCTCAGGATGACTTCGCAGGTCTTCATGTGGCACCAAGATCTACACTTTGCTTCTAGGAGGTGGAAGATGAAGGCAGTCACAAACTCTCAGTGTGATTTCCTGAGTACTTGACCTGTCTGTGTGACAATGAGATGCTTACCAGGTGAGAGGGTGCTCTGGTTCTGAGCTGTGGCTGAGCAGGCTCAGAGAACCAAGTCCCTTCCCCTGCTGACCTCTCTGGGGAACGGATGCTCCACACTCTTAATGAGCCCATGTCACTGAGCTGCCCACACGTGGCAATCCTCAGGGACAATGACTATGGAGGACAATGCCAGAGGAGACCTAATCTGTCTCTTTCATTCGTTCAGATGTCTGAATAGAGGACAAGTAACTCCGTAGAACTCCCCAGCTACCTCAGCTCCCGTTGGCAAATGACCTACATGTTTTAGAAAACTCTAAAGATTTTTCCCTCACATTTGCCCAAAATATTTACATAGAAATATATAAGAAAGAATCATTCAGTTACTTATTTTAAATGTAAATGTGAATAAACTCTTCATTTAATTTCATTCATAATCAACTTATGAGGGATCACAGAGCTATTACTTGGACATCTTCTAATCTTTAAGATGAATACCAAACTTCTAATGTGGCTAGGAGAAAAAAGTCTTAAATATTCTCAAACACTGTCCAGTTTATATCCACTGCTTTTAATGATGTACTCAAACAATTTAAGAAGTTATGTCTTTTTGGGGTCTCTGGGTGGCTCAGCCAGTTGGGCATGCGATGTCGGATCAGATCATGACCTCACAGCTCATGAGTTTCAGCCCCACGTAGGTCTCTATGCTGATGGTACAACACCTGATTGAGGTTCTCTCTCTCTCTCTTGCTCTCTCCCTCTCTTTCTCTCTCCCTCTTTTGCTCTCTCCCCCTCTCTCTCTCTCAAAGTTAATAAACTTTAAAAGTATACAAATATGTTATCAAGAATATTTTTTAAAAAGACAAAAGAGGCTGATAAAGTCACTTTTGGAAAAGTTAAACTTAGGCAAAACTTATTAGAGATTTGTAAGCATTCAGATGTGTGGGGTAAAAGCAATAAGGGTCAATATATGATTCTATACGAAGGCAATATAAAGAAAAAAGGAAGGAGCATGAAAGCTTCTCCAGCAGGGTCCTGACACCATCCATCTGTGAAGCTGGAATAGTGAGAACAGTCTTTCATCAGAAAGATCCTAATTCCACCAGCTCAGTACCCTCTTGAACAGGCAATTTCTGATCTCTGACTTGCCCTGCTCTCTGACCATCTTCCTCACTGTTGTCCTCCATCAGAGGGAAGCGGAGGGAACAGTCCAACCTCCCTAAGGGAGACGCTACCACCCAGCACTGCTGCCCTGTGTTCGTATTTCTGTGGTCACCACTGGATAAACGGATAAAGCAGCACAGAGCCTACTCAGGATTTTCTCTCCCTGTCCCTTTCTGGTGTGGGCACTCTCTCTCTCTCAAAAATAAAAATGAATTAAAAATTGAAAAAAAAAAATGAAGTAGGAAATGTTAACAACAAATGGGGAGACGGGGTGGGAGCAGGGAAAAGGAAAGCCTCCAAGAAGAGCGAAAGAGAGAAGACAAATCTAGAAACAAACATAACAGAAGCTGAGACAAGAAACATAGATTCGAGTTACACAGAGGACAGAGAACGCTCACTATAAGTGAAAGCAGAGGGAAAATGGCAGAGAAAACCGCAAAACCAGGGCAAGGCCGTCTCAAAGCTGGAAAAGCTCAGAACGGGTTGGAGGGGTCACACGTGCGGTCACACAGTGCCAGACTGCAAAGCAGGCCTCTGGTGTCATAGTTCCACACTGAGGAGTAGCTCGTTCCTGAAGGGACTCGCACACGCAAGGGCGTCTCCCACAAAAGGTGGGACGTCGTGCACGTGGTCACCCACACGCCACGCGGAGTCCGCGGTAACAACACCGGCCGGCTCCCTGTTGGGCACACACACGGCCCCGCACCCTCTCTCCCCCGAGGTGGGACCCCGAGGCTCTGGTGGGAGCAGGGACCCCGGGCTGGACCTGGACACCGCACTGCTCCGCGGGGCTCCGGAGGGGTCCCCCAGAACTCTCTCATCTCCGCGGGAATTTCCGGGAGCATAAACCAACTGGGTATATGATTCTGACAAGGAGGTGACTGTGAGCGCCAGAGGCCCAGACACGGGGACAGAAGCCACAGATCACTTCCTACGTTTCTGTCATCCAGTCCCCTCCACGCCGAAAACACACAAGCACGTCCATGCACACAAATCCTGTGCATGAGGAGGCTTCCAACATTCGGTTCGCTCTGTCTTATTAGAATATTTAACCAATGAACAAATTACTGTTCAAGCTACTAAATATACAAGAAAACTTAAAACAGTACGAATCAATTTCTATCTTCATATATTAAAATTCTTCCAACTTTGGCCATTTGGTGACCAATGCTACAATTATTGTGTCATTAAATTCTGAACATTATTAACTTAAAATTGAAAATTATAAACTTAACGCTTGTGATCACAGTCAGGGAATCTTAGTTCAATAAGCTGACAGAATCATGAATAACAGTTGATCACAGCCTTTTGGTCACCCATAGTAAGAAGGGTGCACTTATTAGAAGCAATTTTCAAAATGACTCTGTATGTGGAAACTAATTTGACAATAAACTATTTGTAAAAAAAAAACAAAAAACAAACAAAAAATGACTCTGTAGTACAAAGGAAATACATAGTTTGAAGTCTGTATGTATAGCCTCACATCCTTGTCCCATCATGTAAAATTCTGTCCTATTAAGTAAGAACTTAACTTCTCAGTTCCAGGATGTGCTCAGCCGTAAGGTAAGGTTAGTGTTTCTTGGTGCTATGGGAAATAAATAAGATAGACTATATGGAAAGGCATGAAACATTGTAAAGCACTATGTAAATGCAAAGAACTAGTAGCAGTTCTGGATAAAGTCACATTTATTCTCAGCCCATTTTCCCAGTCACCCTCCATCAAGCCTTGCTATCAGCCGCTCTGCTAAAAGGCCTTCATGCAGCTTTTATGAAACTATTCAGCCTAATAGTCTCCCATGTCAGTGACCATTACTTTCTCATTCTTCTACAGCCCAAAGTCCTCTACCTTGAATTCTGCCATTACCCATTTCCCCTTTAAAAATGATCATACTTCAGCAGGAGGGGGCAAGATGGCGGAGAAGGAAGGAGCTCCGTACTTGCACTCACGCCCATACATCACACGGAAAAGACCTGAAGCCATTGGAAACCTTACAGAACCTGAGAGATTGGGAGAAAAAGGACGCAGAATCCACTGAGAGAGCCTTCTAACGTGAGTGCGAACCGGGGAAGATAAAATCGGGCCGGGATCGGAGACTCCAGGGTGGGAGGCGATCCCCCTCTGCCCTCTGCGGGGAGTGAGAGGGGAAAAGGAGAGTCCGAAACAGAAAAACCTCCACTGAGGGTGGGGGGGGTCCGCTCGGGGCATAGAAAGACCGTACTTGCCAAATACCTGCACGCCAGGTCCCCTCGCGCCAACTGGTCCCTGAGGGGCTGAGCTCGCGGACCGCTGCTTTGTGCTGCTCCCGGCGGCTGGACTTCAGAGCAGCGGCGCGCCTGCCGCCATCGTCCTCCCGGGCGGCTGGGGCCCCTGGAGGAGCCGCGCGGACACCGGCGTCCACGCTCCTGGCTGCCTGGGGCTCTGGAGGGAAGGCAGAGAGCTAAAACTGGGAGATTTGCCCGTGAGTTCGTGTTTCGGGTGACGAGCATAGAGGGACCCGGTTTTCCTCACTCCAGCGGGCTCGGGCTCAGAACACCCTGCAGGCAAGCCCCGCGCATGCGCGCCAGCCTGACCCAGAGACGGAAGCAGCGGTTCTGACTCCGCCCCCAGAGCGCGGCAGGGGGCCTGGAATTGCCCGAGGGGGTTGCCTGGGAAGCTGTGTCTAAGGCAATTTCAGCGGGGCGCGGACGGGGATTTGGAGATTGGAACTGTCCTGGGTTGAAGAGCGCAACCCACTTCGGCTGTGCCCCCGGTACCGGGAGTCTACACGCCCAAAAAAGCGAGGTGCAGCGCTTGGTTCAAGAAGGGACTGGAGCACCACCACTCTCCTCCCCACAACCGCCAAGGCAGAGCTCCCGCCTGAGGCATTGGATCCCGCCACACCCATCCCTGCCTGAGAGGTGCCCTCCCGCTTTTTTTCTTCTTCTTTTCTTCTTCTTTCTCTTTTCTCTCTTTTTTCCCCAGAACACTGACCTGATTAACTCCGGTCACTGGCTTGCTTAAACAATCACAACGAGTCCATTCTGTAAATGTAAGTTCTACACCTACGGACATCTTCATCTCTTTCTGTCAGGAGCAATTATACTATATAGTTTCTCTGGATAATACCAGCATCCTTCTCTCACCTATGCAAACATATTCTACCCTTTAACTCTTTGAAAACAGCTTCTTATCCCTTCTGCCTGTTCACTCTGTTTCCAGTTTTGCATCATTCCCGCCCTGTCTTCTCTCTCTTTCTCTATGCTCTTCAACCAGCACTGCATACACACAGCTAATTAACTGTAGCTGGAAAACCAACAGTTGGTTTCTTGAAAAAATAAACAAANATGATGCAAAAGTCCTCAACAAGATCCTTGCAAATCGAATCCAGCAGCACATAAAAAGAATCATCCACCAAGATCAAGTGGGATTCAGTCCTGAGTTAGAGGACTGGTTCAACATTCACAAATCAATCAATGTGATCCATCACATCAATAAAATAAAAGATAAAAAACATATGATCCTGTCAATAGATGCAGAAAAAGCATTTGACAAAATACAGCATCCCTTCTTAATAAAGACTCTAGAGAAAGTCGGGATAGAANAAAAGAGCCGAAGTGTCACAGACAAATGGATCAAGATGATGTGGTTTATCTGTACGATGGAATACAACCTGGAGATAAGAAAGAATGAAATCTGGCCATTGGTAGCAACATGGATGGACCTTGAGGGTGTTATGCTGAGCGAAATAAGTCAGGCAGAGAAGGACAAATATCACATGTTTGTACGTATAGGAGGATTAGGAGGAACTTAACTAAGGACCATGGGGGAGAAGAAAGGGGGAAATAGTCGGGGAAAGGGAGAGAGGCAAACCATGAGAGACTCTTGAATGCTGAGAAACAAACTGAGGACTGATGGATGTGGGGAGGGAGATGGGTATGGAGGAGGGTACTTGTGGGGATGAGCACTGGGTGTTATATGGAAACCAATTTGACAATAAACTATTTGTAAAAAAAATAAATAAATAAAAAATCAATTTCATCTTTAAAAAAAGACTATCTGAATTTAAATAAACCATATATGTTTTATTAAAAAACCAATTTTTTAAATAGTTTGAGTACATCATTAAAACCTATAAATATACATTGAACAGTGGTTTAAGGAATTGACTATAGCCAAAACATTAGAATTTGGTGGCCCTCCTTTATATTCTAAAGATTATATGCTAAAGATTAGAATATGCCTAATTATTAGCTCTGTGATCCCCTATAAGGTGATTATGAACGAAATTAAATGAAAAATTTATTCACATATTTACATTTAAAATTAAGTAACTGAATGGATTGTTACATATTTATATGTAATTATTTTGGGCAGTTGTGAGGAAAAATTCCTCAGTGTTTTCTAAATCATCTAGGTTGTTCACAGATGGGAGCAAGTGTAGCTGGGATGGTCTAGGGAGTTCTTTGTCCCTTCTAATATATGTGAACTAACAAAAGACATAGGTTACGTCTCCTCTGGCATTGTCCTCCATAGTCATTGTCCCTGAGGATTACCATGTCTGGGCAGCTCAGTGACACGGGCTCATTAAGAGTGTGGGGCATCCGTCCCCTAGAGACGTCAGCAGGGGACGGGACTTGGTTCTCTGTGCCCGCCCAGCCGCAGCTGAGAGTCACAGCACCCTCTCCTGCTCATAAGGGTCGCACTGTGACACGGGCAGGTGATCCGTACTCTGTTCCGGACACCATACTGAGAGTTTGCAGTAGCCTTCATCTTCTGCCTCCTAAAGGCAAAGTGCAGGTCTCTGGTGCCACCTAAAGACCTGCGAAGTCATACTTAGAAAGTGTCCTTTTCCTTAAGCAAATGTATGGGTGGCCCAGTGCTGGTATGGTCAACCTTTGCATCTGCTGCAAACACTGATTCTACATGTCCTCGTTTCTATTCCCTGAACTGTACGTAGGCAGTAACCTGGAATGGAGGTAGGGAAATAGATTAGATCGAACAGAGAAGGTGAGAAAAGGTGAGTAAAATTGAACTAAGTCTCTGTGTTGCTCTAGGAATTAGCAAATTAGTTTATTCTCAGTTGTAAATATTCTTGACACAAAAAAGCTAAACGGTTTGCATACATACTCAGTTGTCTAAAGGAACCGACTGTGGAAATTACCCAAATAAAGAACTAAATTTATTTGTTCATTTAGGTGCCACCCAGTCATTCCTAGACATTTCATTCTATTTAGTACATTCATTTATACCTCTGTATGCGTGTGTGGAAAGTAATTTAAATATTCATGTTTAGTGATAGTAAAATATGCCCTTTATGCATAAGTGTGAAAGTATTAGGCTACATGCTCCCCTACTTTCCCTTTGGTTCCTTCTTGTCTGTGAAATGAGACAATATTTGTTCCTGATGCATGAAATTCATTGTCAGTATTTACATTTTCTAAATGCTCATTTTCTCCCTTATGGGTTACCAAAATATCTAAAATATGTGTGGAGTTTTTAAATGCTTAGTTGAAAATTCCAACCGGGAAGTTCCATTCTGTGAATATTAGTGAATCTTTATTTTGATTTTACTGTTAACAAGGTATGATGATCATTCATATGAATACAAATACCAATCTGAAAAGACAAAATTATGAAGATAGTTGAATGTTCATTTATTTATCATTGCCTAATTGACCAATTAGGCAAATGACAACTTGTGTGCATGTTTATGTGTGTGTTTGTGCATGTGTTTATTGCACTGAGGTGATGTGTGAAGTGCACTCGGTCCCATCCTTCTGTCCTCGTACACAGTCATGAATGGACTCTTGTCTGAACGCTGCTGGTGACCTGCTCAGACGCTCTTTACCTGCTGGTGCTCCAGTGCAAACCCGATTTGTTTTGAGTGTGGTCTCCGAGCTGCACAGCCATTCCCGTCTTGAGAGAATTGCCCTCAGCTGAAAGGGAGTCACGTTGCCAGGTGGTCTGGGGAACATGTGGGGGCAGCTCACAGCCAGTGACAGACTCAGGGGTGCACAAAAGGCTGCCACTGCCAAGGCAGGACAGAACCTGATGCAATTCATGCTCCAGAGCCGGGCTGTCTAGTGCTTTAGTAAGTAGTCACAGGAAGCTATTCACATTTAAATTCATTAAAATTAAATAAAATGTTAAGTTCAGTTTCTTTGCCAGGACATTTTAAATGCTCAGGTAGTGACGGGTGGAGGTGGGTCTAGTATTGGGCAGTGAGGACACACTATTTCTTCCATCCCACTTGGATGGTTCTACTGGAGAGTTCTGTCCAGCTTCTCACGGGATCAGGCTCATGCTCTGTTCCACGCGAGACCACATCCTTGCTTAGCAACATCTCTGCTCCATTTTCCTTCCCTGACCCCGTATATCCCGAGAGCATTCCCTGAGGAAACGACACGCAGTGGAATTCCTACTTCACCCCCTTCTTCCGTAGAACCTGCCCTACGGCAGCGTCAGTGTCCATCAGCTCTCACTTCCTGTCTAGTGATGGCTGCAGCCCCTCACTTGCTCGTCCTCCATTGTCACCGCGGGTCTGTTCTCCTGTATGTGAGGTCAGCTCAGACCTGTGAGACGGAAGCATCATGAGAGCAGCAGCGGTTCAGTGGTAGCACTGGGGCTGCGGAAATCTTGCCCGTCCTTTTCCAGGATTCATTCAGGAGCTGGATAGGGCAGCGTGTGTGTGTCAGTGTATCAGTGAATGTCATACATTTGAAATATCTTAAATGGAGACATTATCTTGAGTTCCTTTGTTTTAAAATGTGCAGTGTGCATACTGAGCATCTAGTTGTGTGGAAATATGTATCCTTCCACTGAAGCTTAGAGTTGTATGTCAGCATTGAGCTATTATGGTAATTGGAAATTACTACTCTATCACCTTATGTGTGTCAGTACTAAGGATTTAACCTCTCACATTTGAGGCAGGTTTCTTAATTATTATTGTGAAATTGTGTTCTTCTGAGATGCCACTTTAATTATATACTTTTTTGACGTTGATTATTACATAGAATGGTAATTTGCTTTTGGTCTTTGTTTTGTAGATTCTGTTTATTTTTATTTCAACTCATAACATTTGCCACTCTCCATATATAATCCGTGCTTTTTTCACGTATTCATCTTTCATATGCAAATTACTAATATTCGTGTAATCTATAACTGGACTTTCCTGTGCTATGTCATATCATGAGAGTTGCTAGGACACATACTTCGCTCCTGTGTCCACGAAGAACGTGTTCAATATTTCCAGCCAGTATTATTTCCGTGGTCTGCCCGAGAGGAATCCATCTTTCTTACTGCATTCAGTCATTTGATGCTACCAAGCATAGATGATGGTTCTTAGTCTAATTACACCAATCTTTAAATATGATAAGAAGGAAAAGAAATGAAATTTCCCATTAACCTCAGTTGAAACATAGACTATGACATGAGCACCGTAGTCCCTCCCCCCCACCCCCCCATGCTCTCCTGTGAGACCCTGGGCTCAACAGTAACATACAGGGACGACATTCTTATCTGCTTTACTGCACATCTTCTTTGTCTGATATTCTATTTTTCAACTGAAAATCATAATCATTTTTATACCTGTCAGATAGATAGCCATTATGTATTCTTTAACACACACACACAGACATACACACACACACAACCCTGTAAAGCAACAAGTCATATCTACAATTTCATCTCCCTGGGATTTTGTTTTTCTCAACTGCCTTCTTTGTCCTTATTGATATAATATTATTAACATAGATCATTATTTTATTCTAATGGTGCAGTAGTATATTGGGGTTTTCTTGGGATGAGTTTACACTTAATTTTTGCCCTTCCTCACTTTGGTAGTACTTCCTTTATCAGGCACCTTAGAAAGTTTGTAGCAATTTATTTCAGATAAATATTTGTATCTGTATGTGTGAGTGTGTGCATGAGACTGGACCATGATTTGTTTTTAGTTGCTCTTCTGAGCAGGTGTGGGTCAGAGGACACGTCATGTTGTTGCACTTTAAGCTGTCACCAATAACTTTATAATTATTTCTGTTAGGAGAATTTTTCTGCATAAACTTTTTTTGTGGAGGCCACTGATCATATGTTTATAGAAATAAAAGAAGTATAAAATAGTGTAGAATACCCCATCCTCTCTTCAATTATTATGAATATTTTTTATACTTTTTTGTCCTGTTGGTTTCCAGAGAACACCCAGTGCACATCCCAACAAGTGCCCTCCTCCGTGCCCATCACCCCCCTTCCCCATTCCCCACCCCCATCAGCCCTCAGTTTGTTCTCAGTATTTAAGAGAAACTATGAATATTTGTTTTATGCCCATTTTGTACCACTTTTTTTCACACATCAATGGGTTCTTCCCCCAACCATGATTCAGATTTTGAAAGTTTTAGAAGACTTAAAAATATACTGTATGCCCAACCATTTGAATGTGACAGAACTGAACTTATTTTCTGATGCCTCTTTGGCCAGTGGATAAACTATTCATCTTCTTCAGTAGTAAGCATTGGATGAAAATGGTCGTCACCCAGCCTTATATCTGGCAATGTGTTTGGTCCGGGGTTACTAACTCTGCAAGGTAGCTCCCAGAAAAATGGTAATTGACGTAATGTGGACATATGTGTGAGATTTTGTATAATACCAAAATATTGGTTTGTTTATGCCTTTCTTTATACTACTTTAAGTTTTGCATTATAGCTCTTTGACCTGTCATTGCTTTGAGAATGTATCTGTCTTTATCTCTCTGTGTTAATCTCTGTGTTATTTTTTTGGATCATAGGGAGTGATGTCAAACATTACAGATTGTACATAATTACATGGTTGGATGACTTTTTAAAATGGTTATCCTTATTAGAAGCTCAGTAAGGAATAGTCCCACCTCTTTCAGGTATTTTACAAACTCTCATTGGTAATATGTGAAATGGAAATCTGCAGAAGGAAGAGGAAAGTGTTGGTCAGTGGATTTTAGAGTTCTAATTCCAGCTGGCTCTGCATGGCCAATGAATTTTCAGAGTTTCTGTTAAATTTTTATGGTAATTTGAAGCACTTTTCAGGCAAGAGTTGAGCACTGTAACTGAATGGTGGTGTTTCCAGTTCTTTCTGATCAAGTGTTTAATTGTTTTATTACCATACCAAAAAAAAAAAAAAAAAAAAAAAAAAAAGAACCCAAACAAACTGTGACTTTCATAAATGTAATACATTAGAGAGGCAACACTGCCAGAATGTTGATGCAGAAATAGTAGTGAGATTTTGAATGGAATTGAATTATTTGTATAAGTACATTCTAGGTCTTAAGTGCCTATTTCATAATGCTTTTTCCACATTAAGCTGTATTATATATATGTATTTTTAATGTTTATTTATTTATTTTAAGAGAGAGAGAGAGGGAGGGAGCAGGGAAGGTGCAGAGAGAGAGGGAGAGAGACAGAATCCTAAGCACGCTCTATGCTGTTACCAAAGAGCCCAACACAGGACTTGAACCTACGACTTATGAGATCATGGTCCCAGTTGAAATCAGATGATTTCAGATCAGAAACCAACTGAACCACCCAGGTGTCCCTATATTATATTTTAATACACGTACGGTGTGTGCAAATCCAGTTGTGTAGTATCTTGAGATACATTTTTATAATAACATCTCTCCTTCTCTATGCATCTGTTTGATTCTTTCTGATAGTTTTCCCTCTTTATCCCTTATACATTTTTTTTAGTACTTTAAGTCGTAGTAAGGGCAGACTGAACGACCTTATATTCTTATTACTGATGCAAACAAAAGATCCATTATTTGATTTTTCTTATATTAAATATTAATGATTTACTTTTTGTGATAATGTGACCTATATTGTACAAGCCAAGTCATTTCAATGAGTACAACATTTATTCAAATTATTACTGATAAATTCCATGGCCTTGTCTTTTCACATGATCAATTCAAACCCCTGCCAACTTTTTTTATTTTTGAAGATTTCTTTTAAAAATTGCTAAATACTTGGTCTTGACAGGAAACATGTGGTAAGAAAGGATGGAGCAGAAAAATGGGAGTTCCTTCACTGGGTTTATCCTGCTGGGCTTCTCTGACCGGCCTCAACTCGAGCGAGTCCTCTTTGTGGTGCTTCTGATCTTCTATCTGCTCACCCTGCTGGGAAACACGACCATCATCGCACTGTCCCGCCTGGACCCACACCTTCACACTCCCATGTACTTTTTCCTCTCCAACCTAAGCTTTCTGGACCTGTGTTACACGACCAGCACTGTTCCTCAGCTCCTGGTTCATCTCAGGGCAGCAGACAAGTCTATCTCCTTTGGCGGCTGTGTTGCTCAGCTGTTCATCACTCTAGGGTTGGGATCCACAGAATGCATCCTCTTAGGGGTGATGGCATTTGACCGCTACGCAGCTGTCTGCAGGCCCCTGCACTACACGGTGATCATGCACCCTCGTCTCTGTGCCCTGATGGCATCTGCATCGTGGTTCATTGGTTTTGCCAATTCCTCATTGCAGACGGTGCTCATTTTCCTTGTACCACTTTGTGGGAGAAATAAAATAGATCACTTCTTCTGTGATGTTGCCCCACTGCTCAAGCTTGCCTGTGTTGACACCACTGGGAATGAGAATGAGATCTTCTTTGCCAGTGTGATCATCCTCCTCCTACCTGTGGCATTAATCACGTTCTCCTATGGTCGGATCGTCAGGGCAGTGTTAAGAATAAAGTCAGCTTCAGGGCAGAGGAAAGCTTTTGGGACATGTGGGTCCCACTTCACAGTAGTCTCCTTGTTCTATGGCACAGCCATCTACATTTATGTCCAGCCCAGCAACAACTATTCCCAGGATCAGGGCAAGTTCATTGCTCTTGTCTACACCATCATCACCCCCATGGCCAACCCCTTCATCTATACTCTGCGGAACAAGGATGTGATGGGTGCAGTGAAGAAGGTGCTCTGTAGGGCCTATGACTCCAGATGACTGGGGGCAAGACCCTTTGATGGAAGACTTTGAATATCAGACTCTTTAAGATATTGGTGCCCTCAATAGTTCCCCTGACAACTCTCAAAGGAACTTCTTTCATTCATTCTTTTATGCAAGCGAGTGTTCAAACTCTAGGTTCATGGACGCACTGTAGCCTCCAGAGATACTGATGTAGTGTTTCTAGATCATCTGCGTCATATTAATAATGTAAAAAGTTTCACAGGATTTTCTTATTTCACCCCCATTTGGGAACCCTATTCCATTTCTAATTGCAAAAGGACAGTTACACACACCACACAAGCCTAGCAAAAGAAGAATAGAAACCACTAAAGCATTGTAATAAATATTACTATGTTAGCATTCTAGCAATTGCCTGAAGCTATTGTTTATTCTCACAGTTTGATCACGGCTCTATTACAACGTCCATAGTCTGACTGGATCATAGGTTTTCCCTAGGTGTAGGCAGGCAACTGTGGGAATAACAAACTTTAGCTCTGAGAAAACTCCATCCTGATAAAGCCATTCAGACATCAGGCTGTGGTGTAATGTCACCGTTGTGATACTGTTTTTGTTTTGAAACACAATTCTTTGTTTTTCAAATTTTTCTTTTCTTTTCTTTTAAAAAATTTTTAGCGTTCATTTGTTTTTGAGAAAGATAGAGACAGAACACAGGTGGGAAAGAGGCAGAGAGAGAGGAAGGCAAAGTATCTGAAGCAGGCTCTAGGTTCTGAGCTGTCAGCACAGAGCCAGACACAGGGCTTGAACTCACATACTGTGAGATCATGGCCTGAACCAAAGTGGGAAACTTAACTGACTGAGTCACACAGGCGCGCCTCAAATTTTTCTTGTTTCAAATTGATTTATATTATTTTAGTTTTAATTAAGATTTTATTTTAATTCCATTCGAGCTAATCTACAGTGTCATATTACTTTCCGGTGTACAATATAGTGATTCAACATTTCCATCATCACAAGTGCTCTCTTTAGTCGTCATCACCTATTGAACCCAACCCCTCCATGCCCTCCCCTGTGGTACCAATGAGCCCACAGAAGGGAAGAGAGGTTCTCAGTTAATGTGTCCCTACCTTGTTCTGGCCTGAGGACTGTCGTGTGTTCGCATAAAGGCAGTGTCTATAGTGTAGGGTTACTGCTCTCTGAGCAGACCCTGTGCCTCCTGCTCACTCTCTACTGGATCCATCATCAGAGTGCAGTCACCCCTGTAAGACATTCCTGTGTCTCCCAGTCGGCACATTTCACCACTACTGTCTGCCAGAGTCCTGCTCTGACCAGGCTCCCTGAGGAGGCAGGAACAGGAAACAGATCCCCGGCAGCCCCTCCCTTTGCAGGTGACTCCTTTTCAGATNCTCATGATCAATGGGATGTCATGATCAGTGGTCAAAGCTTTTTATGGGGCCTCATTCCCCCAAATCTGTGGTAGCAAGTTACCCATAATACTTTCTCACACTTGTAAGTCCCTTTGCAAGCATTTGGAAACATGAAACAGTTTTGCAAGTTTCTTTTTGGAAAGTTTCTTTATTAACTTATCTCAAATGAGAACTCTGTTTTAATGTGTTTAAAGGAAGCATGTTGACTAATGTGTCATTTTTAGCATAAAATCAACCTCTCTCAAGTTTCACTGCCCTCCGTGGAAAAACCAGTCTATCCTTCCCCCAAAATGTTCCTCTTCATACTGCACCACAAGATGATACATTTTGGCTTGAATTTGGATTGTATCCATCATCTATCATATATTCTATCATATCATGTATTCTATCATATATATTCATATATTATTACACACACAGACATGCACAAACCTGTGCCCAACATGCAATGTCTTGTAGGTCAATCTCTTAACACTTCTGTGAAGGTGACTAGTAGAAGACAATATATTTCCTTTAGTTTATACTACTTAGAAGTGACAGGCTTATAAAAGATGTATTTCCCATATTTTCTCAAATAGGTACAAATACACCCAAGTGAATGTGCTAACAGTTTATTCCCATAGGTCACTTTGAAAACAGAATACCACTTATCAGGAGATGGTGGGAGTATCTGCTATCGACGGGATCTTGCACTGCTCAATGACTCCATGGAACAAACCATACCCCTTCTGCTGTCATTACGGATACACATAAGTTAAACACTTAGAAATGCCATTCTTTCAGTCTCTGCATTGAAAAAATGGATCACAAAGAGCGGGCTGTGTTTGTAGATGGAGTAATTCTAGGACACTCTCATTTAGCAACTTTGCAGGGACATTTTTTTTAATATTTTTATTTATTTCTAGGAGAGAGAGAGAGCAGGGGAGGGTCAGAGAAAGAGGGAGCCACAGACTGAAACAGGCTCCAGGCTCTGAGCTAGCAGTCAGCACAGAGCCCGATGCGGGGCTCGAACTCACGAACGGCGACATCATGACCTAAGCGAAAGTCGGACGCTTAACCGACTAAGCCACCCAGGTGCCCCTGCAGGGACATTTTTGTATTAAAGAGCCACAAAAATCTGACCTTAGGATAGAAATTTTAAGTGGGATGAAAGAAATGAATGATAGCCCTTGTTTGTATTTATTTTTTCTTAGATATAGAAAGATATAATTGATACCTAACACTGAGCAAGTTTAAGGAGTATACATACATTCACATATATGTGAATATACATATAATGAAATTATTGCCACCATGTGTTAGCTAACACTGTCCATCACATCACATAATTACTGTCTCTTCTTCATGGTGAGAACATTCAAGATCAATCTACACTCTTAGCCACTTTCAAGTTGATAATACAATAATATTAACCACAATCATCATGCTGCATATTGGACACTCATGACTTATTCATCTTATGACTGGAAGTTTGAACGCTTTGCCCACCGTCCCTCACTTCTCCTACCTCCTTAGCCCCTGGTAACCACCATTCTACTGTCCGTCTCTACAAGGTTAGCTCTTCTGGATTCCACAAATATGTGAGATCATAGTCCTTGACTTTCTTTTCAGACTTGTTTGATTTAGCATAATGCCTTCAAGCTCCATCCATGTTGTTGCAAATGACAGGATTTCCTTCCTTCTCACGGCCAAATCATATTTCTTTAGATATGTGTGCCACATCTTCTTTATCCACCCATCTGTTTGGACACTTAGGCTGTTTTCATATCTTGGCAACTATGAATAGTCCTGTAATGAATTTAGGAGGGCCTGTATCTTTCCGATATCCCAATTTCATTTCCTTTGTTTATGCACCTTGAAGTTGGTTGCTGGATATGGTAATAGTTTCATTTAAAGGCTTTGGGGGAACCTCTATGCTGCTTTCCATAGTGGCTGTATCAATTTACATTCCCACCAACCAATTTACATTCTCACCAAATCTTGTTCTCTTTTACCCTTTTGAAGGTAGTCGTTCTAACAGGTGTGAGATGGTATCTGATTGTGGTGTGGGTTTGCATTTTCTGATGATTAGTGATGTGGAGTGTCTTTCATGTATCTATTTGCCATTTGTAAGTCTTCTTTGGAAAAATATCTACTCAGCTCTTCTGCCCATTTTAAAAGATGCAATTGCTTTTTATTTATGCTATTGATATGCATGAGTTCTGTTGATATTTTGGATAGTAACCCATCATCAGGTAGTATATTTGTAATATTTTCTCCCATTCTATAAGTTGACTTTATTTTGTTCATTTTTTCTTTTGATAAAAGAAGGTTTTTAGTTTGATGTGGTCTCATTAATTTTTGGCCTTTGTTGCTAGTGGTTTTGGTGTCATACTCAGGCTCTGGACTGAAATTTGGATCACAAACAGTGGGCTGTGTTAGTAGATAGGATGTTATAACACCATCATTTGGTAACTGTCACCATGTCCAATGTTAAGGGTCATTTTCAGCGTATTTTCTTCTAGGAGTTTTAGAATTTCTGATCTTATGTTTTTATCTTAACCCATTTCAAGTTAATTTCTGTAGGTGGTGTGTTAAGGGCTCCAATTTCATTTCATTGCATGTAGTTACCCAGTTTTCATGACCATTTATTAAAGATGTTGTTTCCCTATGAATATTCTCGACTGCTTTGTCAAATATTAGTTGTCTGTATGTGGGTGGGTTTATTTCTGGGTTCTTCATTCTGTTCCTTTGGTGTGTCTGTTTCTTGAGCCAGTGCCATACTGTTTCACTTACTAGAGTTTTATAATATACTCTAACTCAGGAACAGGGATGCTTTCTGTTTTACCTTTATTTATCAGGGTGGATTTGGCAATTGGGGACTTTTGTGACTCCATACAGATTTTAGGATTGTTTTTCCTATATCTGTGAAAAATACCACCCAAACTTTGATTGGAATTGGATTGAATCTATAGATAGTTTTGAGTACTGTGGACATTTTAGCAGTATTAATTATTTCAATTAGTGAACACAGGATAGGATAGGGCATCTTCATTCTTCTTCAGTTTCTTTCATCAACATCTTGTCATTTCAAGTGTACAAATCTTTTGCCTCCTTGGTTACATTTATTCCTAAATATTCTAACGGTTTTGATGTGATTGTGAATGGGATTAAAAAGTATTTTTACATATTTTGTTGTACAGAATGGAAGCTCATTTCCATATATTGAGTTTATGTTATGCAACTTTATTAAAGTTGTTGATGAGTTCTAACAGTTTTTTGGTGGTGTCTAGGATTTTCTCTATATAAGATCATATCGTTTTCAAACAAAGAAGATTATGCTTTTTAATTTTTTGGTTGCCACTTATTTATTTTCTTGCCTTATTGCTCTGGCTGAACTTCCTTTATAGAAAATAATTTTTAAAATAAAAAATAAATTATTTAAGTCCAAGTTAGTTAGCATAGTGTAATAAGGATTTAGGAGGAGTAGAATTTAGTGATTCATCACCTACATGAACACCCAGTACTCATCCCAACAACTGCCTTCCTTAATCCCATCACCCATTTAGCCCATCATCCTACCTAACACTCCACAGCAACCTTTAGTTTGTTCTCTGTATTTAAGACTCTCTTAAGGTTTGCCTCTCTCTGTTTTTATTTTATTTTTACTTTCCTTTCCCTATGCTCATCTGTTGTATTTCTTAAATTCCACATAGGAGTGAATTCATATGATATTTGTCTTTCTCCGTCTGAAATATTTTGCTTAGCATAATACAGTTTACTTCCGTCCACATTGTTGCACATGGCAAGATTTCATTCTTTTTGATTGCTGAGCAACATTTCATTGTATATATATATATATCTTTACCCATTTGTGAATCCATGGACATTTACATTTGGGCTCTTTCCATAATATGGCTGTTGTTGATAGTGCTGCTATAAACATTGGGATGCATGTGCTCTTTCAAATCAGGTATCCTTTGGGTAGATACCTCGTAGTTCAGTTGCTAGGTTGTAGGTTAATTAATTAATTAATTAATTAATTTTGAGGAACCTCCATAGTGTGTTCCAGAGTGGCTGCATCAGTTTGCATCCCCACCCATAGTGCAAGAGGGTTCCTGTTTCCCCACATGCTTGCCAACATCTATTGTTTCCTGAGTTGTTAACTTTAGACATTCTGACAGATGTGAGGTAGTATCTAATTGTGGTTTTGATTTATATTTCCCTGATGATAAGTGATGATAAGCATCTTTTCATGTGTCTCTTAGCCATCTGGATGTCTTTTTTGGAGAAGTGTCTGTTCATGTCTTTTGCCCATTTCTTAACTGGATTACTTATTTTGGGGGGTGTTGAGTTGATAAGTTCTTTATAGATTTTGGGTACTAACTCTTTATCCAATATGTTATTTGCAAATATTTCTTCCCATTCAGTTGGTTGCCTTTTAATTTCATTGATTTTTTTCCTNTCCCATCCCTCTATCTTTGTTTTCCATCAAGAGAAATACATGAGAGTGGCTTCCCTACTTCTGTTTTGTGGGGAGAAAAAATATGTTTTCTGAAAATGCATAGACAGTGAAATTTACTGTTACCATTTTTTGTAAAAGGGGACCAATACATTTTAATGCATAAACTAATGGAATCTTTGGGGATGGAGCCTAAAATCGTGATTATTGACTGGGAAGCACCTATTGGAAATGATTGAAGAATTCATCATGCCCAATGTTTACATTGCAGAATGACTGATCCTGAATAATCATCACTGACACCAATTTCAGTAAAATATCAGGAAACCATCTGTCCAATGTTTAATCTTTCCTTTTGTCTCACATTACAATTCTTTTTCAAAAATTTTTAATGTAATGGAGAAAATATTTTTTTAGCACCTCAGTCTGTACTTCCTATAAATGCCAACCTCATAGGAATCATTCTGTTTTCTATTAAAATCACTGGGCTTGCTTTTAGAAATAACCTCCCTGCACCATCCACTCCGTGATGCAGGTTAAATAGTAAATACAACCCGGACGGGAGTAATATCTCCTAAAGAGATAGAAAAGAATCTGGCATGTACTAGAGTCACAAACAATCTTTGTTGAATGAATCAGAATAGAGAAGAAGATTAGGAACTTGAACAGGCTATTGAAAGTGGGTCTAGGTGTTATAGAAACTCAGAGAGAACAGCAAAGCAAAGGAAATCTTGAACAACAAATAGATAACCTTAATTATTCAAATTCTAGGATTTTTTTTCAAAAGCCATGTTGTATGGAATTTTGCAGGACTCTATATTTTGTAAAAGTAGCTTTTCTATTAGCAAAATCAGTGACAAGGCAAGAAGATATTCAGCCACCTCTCTATTATGCCTTTGGATTCTCGATCCCCTTATCCTTCTATTCCCAAATCCTTTCACTGATTGGCTGTTGTTGCTGTGTTGCCAAAGGGTAAAATGAATTTGAGATACTAAGTTTCAAAATGCAATAAAGCTGGGGCACCTGGGTGGCTCAGTCAGTTAAGCGTCCGACTTCAGCTCAGGTTATGATCTCACGGGTTCGTGGGTTCAAGCCCTGCATCGGGCTCTGTGCTGACAGCTAGCTCAGAGCCTGGAGCTGCTTCAGATTCTGTGTCTCCCTCTCTCTCTGACCCTACCCTGCTCACGCTGTCTCTCTCTCTCTCTCTCTCTCTCTCTCTCTCTCTCAGAAATAAATAAAAATGCAATAAAGTAGGAAGCAGAATACTTGGATCGTAAGTATAAATCTATCACTAATAAGCTTTGAGATTCTCAAGGCTGCTCCCCCACCCCACTGCCTGGCCTTTCCCCCTTCAATAAGGCCTTTCCCTAGCTTTCAATAAGAAATAGAAGACATAATGATTTTAGTTCTTTACTGAACCTTGAGAGGTTTATGTTCCAATAGATCCATTGTCCCATTTGAAATAAGTTCTTGCTTGTCTGTAGTGACAGCATGGTTCTTATCATCTATATCTTCCACATGATCAGGCCTTGGTCCAAAATATCCAGAACCATACAACTGGCATTAGTCCGTAAATTTGCCACCTGCTATTGGGATTTACCTCTGCTTCTTCCCTCTATCCATGTGCTTTAAAGGGTGAGAGAAGGGGGTTCTCCAGTCCATCATGGTGCCCAGAGAAAGGCTCGTACAAGGTTTACAATAGGCTGTTACTTCTGGGAGACCAACAAAATAGCTCATACTCAGCTGAGAACTTGATTTTAAATAATTTTGTTCTTCTCAGTGATGCAGAGAAAGTGGTCTGAACCAAGAAAGCATATATTCTGATAAGAAACATGTAAGATGCATTGTACCTAGAAGAGAAGAATTAAGTTGACCTACACAGGTTAATATGAACTTCCATATATTGTATTCTTTTCCTAGTCTTGCAGACAAAGCACCACTAACTAGGTCCTCAGGACAGCAGGAGCTTATTGTCTCATAGGGCAGGAGGACACAAGTCCACCACGGAGATACTGGCAGGGCCTAGAAACCTGTCGGGGAGAATATACATCCCCGGACCTTTCTAGTTTCTGGTGGCTTGTTTGCTGGCAGTTTGGGGAGTTCCTTGAGTTGCAGCTGTAGGACTTTAACTATTGCCTCTGTAGGTACATGGCTTCTCCCTCGCTGTCTCTTCTGTTTTTCTTAAACCAGTCGTACTGGGTTAGAACACACCCTGACTGAGCGTAACCTCATCTGAACTTGAATATATTTGCAGAAACCTTGTTTTCACATAAAGTCATATTAACCTGAACTGGGGTTTAGGTGGGAAAGGTTTGTAGGAGGACACAATTCAACCCAAAAGCAATAGTATAATGCAAATATGCCTGTCAAATGATAACAGTTCTTTGTTATAAATAAATACCTGCATGCAGGGGTAAGACCGAGATGTAGGTACGAGTTCTATCTTATTTCAAGTTCTCGTGTTCTCTTATTCCTAGGGCAGACGCCTGCAGTAATAGGAAAAACTGATTCCCCTTCTCTGGTATGAGTATCCAATGAATGCTTTTCTTCTGGACACCCGTTTGTTACACTTACAGATCTTAAATCAAAACATAGATTGCATGCTTGTGAGACCTGTGAGCATTTGAGCTGAAAGAGAAAATACTTACAGTCTTTCACTGTCTAGTGAAGTGGTAATCAGCTAATCTGGAGTTCAGATTTCTCTTCCCTCTAGAACTTTATCTAAGGAAAGAGCTGCCTCACCCATAGACACCAGTTCTGCAGGCAGCACCACCACATTTTTGGGTCTGAGGAATCAGGAGCAAAGGGAAGAATCTTGAATTTTCTTAGGAACACTTGAATAAGCATTAGGGTGAAAATATGGCATCTTCTTCCAAGGAAGAATAACAAAGTTTACAGATATCCGGCTAACTGTTAGAAGAAGCAAGATGGTCTTTGAAGAACCACTACAGTTGTATGAAGTGAAGACATTGGCACGTGGATGGGAACGTGAAGGTCTGGCAGATGAAAGCACATGACTGCTGGTCCCCATGAAAACAAATACACTCAGAGATTGCCCAGTGGTGTGTGATCCTGGATCTGTAGAAAAATGTTAAGGGATGAAATACATAGGACAGAATCCTTAGAATAAATACAGATTCATGTATTTAGAATATGCCAACCTTTGGACAGGATAAACCTTGAACACGGTGAATCTCAAAGGCAAGGGAAGTCAAAATGGCTCATTGCTCAGGCTCTGTTCAAAGTAATAACAATTCTCTCTATAATTACTGTTAAGATAAGTTGTCTCATCCCCAGGGTTTGCACAGGAAGATTGTCCACTCATTACAGAGTGTTTAGGCACATCCAAGGAGGTATAGTTTAGAGTGGACAACAGGGTCTGCACGTAAACACACATTGGAATCTGTGAATTCTATGGAATCTGCCCATGAATAAAAGGGCTAATANTCATTTATTTATTTTGAGAGAAAGAGAGAAAATATAAGCTGAGGAGGGGCAGAGAGAGAGGGAGAACAAGAATTCTAGGCAGGCTCCATGCCATCAGTGTGGAGCCCAACTTGAGGCTCAAACCCATGAACCGTGAGCTCATGACCTGAGCCGAAACAAAGAGTTGGACACTTAACCAGCTGAGCCACCCAGACACCCCTCTCCTCACTTATTCTTTATTCTTCCCTCTGTTTTCATCCTAAAACTGGATCTAAGCTTTGTTTTCATTCTCTCTGACGTATTTTTAGAATACATTCACCCTTCAGCACACGTTTTCCATTTGTTATCAATATGTTAGTTTAGATCTTTTTATCCTTGACCAAACCATTTAATTAATCTCTTAAGAGATCTTCCACCAAACCAACTCTAAGCTTCTATAGCATTATCTGAATTATCTTTCCTAAAACCAACACAACCACATCATTCCTTGCTTAAAAATAGTTTTGGCTACTATTGTCTACAAGATTAAATAAAAATCACACCCTTAACATATGAAGTTGTATTTATTCTATGGACCCGGTAGTTGTGGGAGCAAACCCACAATATATGAATCACTGCATATACCATATCAGCTCAGGGCCAGCATTCTATTATGCATTCATTATTCTATTAGTTTCCTTCATTTGAAAGGTACTATCTTGTCCTATTTTCCCATCCAACATGTTCCATTATTATTTCAGGACTTTGCTCAAGGATCATATTGATTTTCTATGTTCTATTTTACTAAGTGGTTTTTATTATGCAAAAGTTTCACATCCCCAGTACATA
>NW_027527432.1:0-20992 GCF_008692635.1 Crocuta crocuta
TCTGGTCCAATGTGTCTTTCAAGTCCATTATTTCTTTAGTGATTGAGGATACATATTTAAATGTGTGCCTGCATATACTTTCCATTTAAGTTCCTGGCTCAATAGCACACTTCCTTTTATGTAACAGTCTAGGTGGTACAGTAATGGATGGACTTTTCAGCATTTGTACATATTTATTTATTGGAAATTTCTTAAGTCATGGTTCCTTAGGTTTAAGACCAATAGGAAGAAGTATTAATGTCAGGGTGGTCTTCGCTATACTCCTGCTATTTATTGACATACCTCCAACTCATTTGAAGTTGTTGCCTGAACAAAATGAAGACTGTGTATAAGAGTTCACCTCTAAATTTTCAGCTCCAGAACTCACCATTCCTGGAATATTCATATATAGTCCCCCAGAGCTTCCTCCAAATTGAATGAGGTTTCCTCACACACCTCTTGGGTGAATGAGTTGTGTTGCCTTCTGCATGGTGGAGAGGGGTGTTCTAATCTAACACTTACATGTCTGACATGTGCAAACACACCAGCAGACACAACTACCCAAATCTGTTAAAGTTGTGTTTATAGAATTTCCTGAAGGAACACAGAAGCTCAGATACTGTGGTACTAAAGTGTGTGCAAGAGATGAGTTGCAAGAGCTGATTGCTAAATTTTCAGTATTTTTGCCACCCAGTTGTTAAACATAGTTGTTACTAAAAATTAAGTTATGTAAACTTACAATTAAGTATATTAAAACAAAATTAATAAATATTCAAAATGCATCTCTTCCTAATTAGTTTACTACATTTTACCATTATGTATGACTTGGAGGTTATTTACATTTATCTGTGTGATAGAAATATTGTATACCAGTGTGCTGCAGTGATCACTTCCCAGCTCCATGTTTAGTGGTATCACATTAGTGCTTGAAATTAGTCATGGTGGGAGTATAAACACCACTTATTTTTACCAGCACACTTAGTATTTAAGGAAAATATTTTCCCCCTATAAATCTTGGTGTATAAATTCTTATGCACTAAAAACCATGCTTTGTCATTTTTGAATGCATTACTATATTACTTCTAATATAATTTCTAATATCAAAAACATCTACATTTTTAGAGTGCCTGCTTTTTAAAAAAATTTAATGTTTTATTTATTTCTCAGAGAGAGAAGGAGAGACAGCATGAACAGGGGAGGTTCAGAAAGAGAGGGAGACACAGAATCTAAAAGAGGCTCTTAGCTCTGAGCTGGCTGTCAGCACAGAGCCTGACGCGGGGCTCAAACCCACGAACTGTGAGATCATGACCTGAGCCAAAGTCAAACGCTTAACCGACTGAACTTCCCAGGCACCTCAAGAGTGCCTGCTTTTCTCCATGCTTCATATCAGCACTGATAAGCATCATCTCATTATTAAAATAGTTTATTGTCAAGTTGGTTTCCTATAACACCCAGTGCTCAACCCCACAAGAGCCCTCCTCCATGCCCATCACCCCCCTACCTACTTCCCCCACCCCCCTTCATCCCTCAGTTTATTCTCAGCATTCAAGAGTCTCTCATGGTTTGCCTCCCTCCCTCTTCCCAATTATTTTTCCCCTTCTTCTAGCCCATGGTCCTCTGTTAAGTTCTCCTAATCCTCCTACATGTGCAAACATATGGTATCTGTCCTTCCCTGCCTGACTTATTTCGCTCAGCATAACACCCTCAAGGTCCATCCATGTTGCTACACATGGCCAGATTTCATTTTCTCTCATTGCCATGTAGTATTCCATCGTATAGATAAACCACATCTTCTTGATCCATTCGTCCGTTGATGGACACTTAGGCTCTTTCCATGTTTTGGCTATTGTTGAGAGTGCTGCTATGAACATTGGGGTACATGTGCNTTTGATTTGTATTTCCCTGATGAGGAGGGATGCTGAGCGTTGTTTCATGTGTCTGTTGGTCATCTGGATGTCCTCTTTGGGGAAGTGGCTGTTCATATCTTCTGCCCATTTTTTCACTGGGTTGTTTGTTTTTCCGGTGTGGAGTTTGGTGAGTTCCTTATAGATTTTGGATACTAGCCCTTTATCTGATATGTCATTGGCAACTATCTTTTCCCATTCTGTCACTTGCTTATTAGTTTTATGGATTGTTTCCTTTGCTGTGCAGAAGCTTTTAATCTGGATGAGGTCCCAGTAATTCATTTTTGCTCTTAATTCCCTTGCCTTTGGGGATGTGTCAAGTAAGAAATTGCTGCGGTTGAAGTCATGGAGGCCGTTTCCTGCTTTCTCCTCTAGGGTTTTGATAGTATCCTGTCTCACATTCAGGTCCTTTATCCATTTTGAGTTTATTTTTGTGTATGATATAAGAAAATGATCTAGTTTCATTCTTCTGCATGTTGCTGTCCAGTACTCCCAGCACCATCTGTTAAAGAGGCTATCATTTTTCCATTGGATACTCTTTCCTGCTTTGTCAAAGATTAGTTGGCTATACATTTGTGGGGCCAATTCTGAGTTCTCTATTCTATTCCATTGGTCTATGTTATCTGTTTTGTGCCAATACCATACAGTCTTATGATTACAGCTTTGTAGTAGAGGCTAAAGTCTGGGATGGTGATGCCTCCCATTTTGGTTTTCTTCTTCCATATTACTTTGGCTATTTGGGGTCTTTTGTGGTTCCATACAAATTTTAGGATAGTTTGTTCTAGTTTTGAGAAGAATACTGGTGCAATTTTGATTGGGATTGTGTCGAAGGTGTAGATTGCTTTGGGTAATAATGACATTTAAACTATACTTATTCTTCCCATCAATATGCATGGAATGTTTTTCCATTTCTTTGTGTCTTCTTCACTTTCTTTCATAAATTTTCTATAGTTTTCATCATACAGATCTCTTATATCTTTGGTTAAGTTGATTCCTAGGTATTATATGTTTTTTGTGCAATTTTGAATGAGATCAGTTTCTTGATTAGTCTTTCTGTTGCTTCATTGTTGGTGTATAAAAATGCAACCGATTTCTGTACATTGATTTTGTACCCTGCAACTTTGCTGAATTCATATATCAGTTCTAGTAGGCTTCTGGTGGAATCTGTTGGGTTTTCTATGTAGAGTATCATGTCATCTGCAAAAAGTGAAAGTTTGACTTCTTTGCCAATTCTGATGCCTTTTATTTCCTTTTGTTGTCTGATGGCTGATGCAAGGACTTCCAGCACCATGTTAAACAACAGTGGTGAGAGTGGATCCCTGTTGTGTTCCTGATCTCAGGGGGAAAGCTCTCAGTTTTATTTTATCTTATTTTTATTATTTCTCTTCTTCTTCTGGGTTTGGGGTGCTCTTGTTGCTCTCCCTCTAGTTCCTTTAGGTGCACTTGCGCTTTTTCTAATATCTTGAAATAGACCTGGAGTGCAATGTACTTTCCTCTTAGGAGTGCTTTCGCAGCATTCGATAGAGTTTGGATTGTTGTATTTTCGTTTTCGTTTCTTTCCATATATTTTTAAACTTCTTCTCTAATTGCCTGATTGGCCCATTTGTTCTTTTGTAGGGTGTTCTTTAACCTCCATGTTTTTGGAGGTTTTCCAGACTTCTTCCTGTGATTGATTTCAAGTTTCATAGCATTGTTATCTGAAAGTGCTCATGGTATGATCTCATTTCTTTTATATTTATTGAGGGCTGCTTATGTCCCAGTATGTGATCCATCTTGGAGAATGTGCCATGCACACTTGAGAAGGAAGTGAATTCCATGGCCTCAGGATGTAGAGTTCTAAATATATCTGTCAGATCCATCTCGTCCAATGTGTCATTCAAGTCCATTGTGTCTTTAGTGATTTTCTGTCTGGTTTATCTATCCAATGCTGTAAGTGGAGTATTAAAGTCCCCTGCTATTAGCACTTTCTTATCCATAAGATTGTTTCTGTTTGTGATAAATTGTTTTATGTATTTAGGTGCTTCCATATTCGGTGCGTAGATATTTATAATTGTTAATTCTTCCTGATGGATAGACCCTGTAATTATTATATAATGCCCTTCTACATTCCTTGTTACTGTCTTTAATTTAAAGTCCAGTTTGTCTGATATAAGTATAGCTACTCCAGCTTTCTTTTGACTTTCACTAGCATAATAGATATTTCTCCATCCCCTTACTTTCAATCTGAACGTGTCCTCCAGTCTAAAGTGCATTTCTTAATGATAGCAAATAGATGGATTTTGTTTTTTTATCCATTATGCTACCCTATGTCTTTTGATTGGAGCATTCAGCCCATTTACATTCAGTGTTATTATTGAAAAATATGGGTTTAGAGTCATTACGTTCTCTGTAGGATTCATGCTTGTGGTGGTGTCTCTGGTACCTTATGTACCTTGCAACATTTCCCTCACAGAATCCTACTCAGGATTTCTTGTAGGCCTGTTTACGTGGTGATGAATTCTTTAAATTTTGTTTATTTGAAAATAAACAAATCTTTCCTTCTATTCTGAATGATAGGCTTGCTGGATAGAGGAATCTTGGCTGCATATTTTTTCTGTTCATCACATTGAAGATCTCCTGCCATTCCTTTCTGGCCTGCCAAGTTTCACTAGATAAGTCTGTAACCACTCTGCTATGTTTCTGTTTGTATGTTAGTCTCCTTTTCTCCCTAATTGTTTTCAACTTTCTCTCTTTGTCCTTATATTTTGCCAGTTTCACTATGATATGTCATACAGAAGATCGATTCAAGTTATGTCTGAGGGGACTTCTCTGTGCCTCTTGGATTTCAACATCTATATTCCTACCCAGGTCGGGGAAGTTCTCTGCTAGCATTTGTTCCAGGACTCCTTCAGCACCTTTTCCTCTCTCTTCCTCTTCTGGGATTCCTATGATACGGATATTGTTCCATTTGATTGTATTGCTTAGCTCTCGAATTCTCCTTTTGTGTTCCTTGATCAGTTTATCTCTCTTTTTCTCAGCTTTCTCTTTTTCTATAATTGTGTCTTTCTGCTTCTTCAGTCCATACATTGAATGCCTCAATTTTATTATGTGTCGTATTTATAGCATTTTTTAATTAATCATAACTATTTTTGAGCTCCATATTGTATGTAGCAATAGTTTCTCTGATGTCTTCCATGCTTTTTCCAAGCCCAGCGATTAATTTTATGACTATTGTTCTAAATTCTTGTTCCATTATGTTGCTTATATCTGTTTTGAGCAGTTCTTTAGCTGTCATTTCTTCCTGGAATTTCTTTGGAGGAGAGTTTTTCCGTTTCATCATTTTGGTTAACTTTCTATCTCTTGGTAATTTTAAAAGCTTGTTATACACTCTGGCCTTGTGGGTGCTGCTGTATTAAAGAGGGCTCTTTGACTGTCCAGGGCCTGTCCTTTCAGGAAGTGTTCTTTGAATGGTCTCTTGGTTTCTCTTGTTGAGACTTTGGTTATTTTGTTTCCCTACTCATAGCAGTATTTGGGACTCTCCACCCTGTATATTTTGGCTTGTTTTTTGAGGTATCCCTGGAAAAAGAAAACAGAAAACAGGGAACAAAGGTACACAAAGGCACAGACAAAACCAATAAACACGCAAACTGTCCAAGGCCAGCTCAGCCGGGTCCAGTGGTCCCTGAAGGATGGACAGTGTCAGTGAGGGTGGATGGGAGAGCCATGAGAAATTCTTTCTGGTCACCAGGCAGGCATCTCTCTCATCATCTCATTTTTTATCTCTAAGTTGGAATGTAAACCTTCATTTATGTAATAATGATCCCCACCAAGCATTTACTTACTATAGAACTACTTTTTATATCTCTGATTCTTTCAGGCTTAACCTTCAATCTATATGTTAATTTTTTAATTTTTATGTGTATCTTGAGAGAGAGAGCGAGAGAGAGAGAGAGCAAGTATGAGTGGGGAGAGGGAGGAGCAGAGAGAGGGAGACACGGAATTCGGAGCAGGCTACAGGCTCTGAGCTGTCAGCACAGAGTCCAACGTTCAAACTCATGAACCGAACCCTGAGCTGAAGTCAGGCCCTTAACTGACTGAGCCACACATTGCTGCCCCTCAATCTGTATGTTAAGATGCAACAAAGTTGGGACTCCTGGGTGGCTCAGTTGGTTGAGTGTCCGACTTGGGCTCAGGTCATGATCTCATGGCTTCTGAGTTCCAGCCCCTCATCAGGGTTGCTGTTGTCAGCTCAAAGCCTGTTTCAGATCCTGTCCACCTCTTGCTCTGCCCCTCCTTCATTTGTGCTCTCTGTCTCAAAAATAAATACAACGTTAAAAAAATATAAAGATGCAAGAATCTAAAGGTCTGCAAGTCGTAGTGGCCTCATGACTGTTGCTGCACTTCCTTTGATGTTGCAGTCACAGGGTGCTATGCTCCTCCTGGGGACAGTAGAGAAGACCTTAGAAAACAGATTAGAAACAAGCAGCAGGACAGAAGATGCAAACTTTCACAGTGAAGGTCGAGGGGAAGCTGACCTTGAGAGACATATGTGTGTGTTGAAGTTGGCATGGACCCCACCATCTCCAGGACAGGGTGGGTGAGGCTCCTAAGTCAATACTTCAGACAAATAATTGCCCATATTTTGTCCAGGTTTTTGGCATTTAAACATGGCAGCAGTAGTCTCATTCTTGAATCAGTATGGAATTCTAAATTAGTTTCTTAACCTACAAAAGATAAGTTGTTGTCAGTGCACCTGGAGCATGAAGAATGGCTGTTCAGAGTATAACTGCTCTACCAAAAGCCACATGTGATTCCCTCTGAACACAAAATGGGTACTTGAGGTTGGGTGGAGTGTAACTACAGTACTTTCTAAGGATCCTATGTAATGTGGAAATGTCTCTTAGGCTATTCCGTGTGGGCTTCAGATCTCTCAGTGCAGCAGGCCCAGAGCATCCACAGTACAGGCCAACCCTGGCCAGCAGAGACTGCTTTGTGAGCAAGGGTGGTTTTCTGGGAGCTGATGGAGGTGTTAGCCAGCACCTGCTGACACTTGCAGTGACGGAAGGTATTGTCCATTTATCTCCACTTTTATTAATACTAAAAGAAAAAGGTAGCCTTCCTGTTAAGTTGATACACAAACATCAAATCTAAAGTGAGAGCATGTGTTCCTGGTCAAGCTATCTAGTCGTCAGCATAGTGAGGGATATCCAGACACCAGTAGAGATGGTCTCTAAACCAGTTGCTCTCCAAAGTGGATGGTGTTCCATAGAGAGAATATAGTTTGGTGACCATGTTATCCAATATAAAATAAGCCATAGTTTGTATGTTATAAGATTGGAGGTGCCTGGGTGGCTCAGTTGGTTAAGCCTCTGACTTCGGCTCAGGTCATCTCACAGTTCATAGGTTTTAGCCCCATGTCAATCTCTGTGCTGATAGCTCAAAGCCTGGAGCCTGCTTCAAATTCTGTGTCTCTCTCTCTCTTTCTGCCTCCCCCCACTCATGTTCTGTGTCTCTCTCAAAAATAAATAAAAACATTTTTAAAAAAAGATTGGAGGTAACAGAAGTGTAAGCTCATGTAGGAATTTAAGGTAGTAAAGAAGGAGTAGGGCAGGATGGATGTGCCCCAGAGAGAGTTAGCTGGCATGGACCTCCCCACGATATCCTCAGCCCCTGTGCCAGGGCCCTCTGATTTGGTAATTGCCCAGGGGCTATGCTGAGGCAGGGGGTCATCACAGCAGTGGCTCCTGACCACCCATGATGCATGTGGTCCACTGTGGGGCTAAGGATGGCACCTGACCATGCCTCCAAAAGGTAACCAGACACCTGGCTTCTTTCTGGTTTTCAGAGAGGTCTTAATTCAGAGTTGCTGTATAAAGGGGTGCGTGAGTTCTTTGAGCTCTCAGCACACACAGATATTTTTCCTCTTCCTGGGTTCAGTTCTTTGAAGATTTTGGGAGGAATTTCTCTAGGAAACTGGGAGAGTCCTGACCCCAGTATCTTTTCCTTTATTTGGCTTCTCATAATTCCTCCAAGTTCACCTGATATGCTTGTATGTGACTAACCTCCAGCCTTTATGGCCACTTCTGAATTCTTTTACCAGAACTCTCCGTCCCCACTAAACCAGTGAAAACAAATGGACATGGAAAGTGTGTAGGAGCCCCAGACTGAGGGTGTCTCCTCAGGTCGCTCGCCCATGGCCTTGCCAGCTCTGCTAAACCACCCAATTCCATGACAAGTAGTAAGCACACACTGAGTGATAGTTTCACCTGCCTCTTTACTATTTAAGTCAGATGGATGTTTGGGGAGAAACCAATTATTTGGGGACAGATGTGTATTCTACAATATTATATGTATTTCTGGAAGTTTAACCCAAGTCTTTCTGTTGCTTTCTCTGAGTATCTGTAATGTTAATCATATAATACACAGAGCTCAGAATCATAGTTCTGCCATGGACCATGACCCTGACGAGGCTTTTCCTTGACACATTTTATCCCAATTGGATATCTGCTGCTACATAAAGGATGAAGTAGGGAAAGGAAAGGTAGATTGGTCAAGGAGACCAACAATGAGGCTTCTTCTGTGGTTCATTGAAATGTCATTATGCCTGGTCCATTTTTGTGCACAATAAGCATTAGTTGACGGAGAGAAAAAATATTCCTCCTTTACGTTTCCTGAGTATCTTCTATACTTCAACCCCTCAGAAAATATGGCTGTTTATTATGCTTGTTTATCAAGATCTGGCTCTGTGCCTCTATAATGAACACTAAGAGCATGGTAAATAGATGTATGAACTAAGCATGTATACTTTCACCCTCAGCTGATGAAATGTGATATTGACATAGTCCAACCCCAGAGCTTAAGTTGGTCACCCTCTCTCCCTATCACATGGAATCATAAAATAGCAACAGGGAAAGGGGACATGGTGGTCTCAAGAAATTTTCAGATTAGAAAGTTTACTCCACATCATCGTGGGACATTTGCAGATGTTTGCTCCTTTTGGGGAAAAAATGGAGATGCAAAGTTATTCCTAACTTTCTTTTTTCCATGTTATCTAAAATAAACTGTGTTATTCCTCATACCCTGTTTAAAGTCCCTTTGCTGAGACCGTCTCCTGATTGACCATCTGTATCTTCCCTGTTGGATTTACCTACTCTTGGATTTTCACATCTTCTCTTTACTTCAGTGTGGATATCTCGTTTTCTTTGTAGTCAAACTTATTAACAAACTTTAATTTGCAGATGTAGGAAGCATCAGAAAATGTTGTTAGGTTTCTTTTTTTATCAGCATTGTTATCGGACAGCAATACTTACAGAGTTTATTCCCAGACAGTCTCCAGGTTAATGACCCATTTCCTATATAAAGAAGTGCAAAACTTTATAGTGGGCCAATTTTCTCTAAGATGTGAAAAATATTTGCACCGAAGCCATCTTGGCGAGATGAAGAGACCCTTGATGTCAGGGCCTCTGGGCTCAGTCTCCAGCTTCAACAGTGACCACATGCTCTTTACTTCTCTGCAAAATGGTGGCCATGTTGTTTACCACAAAGTGTTGTGCAGGTTGTAGTAGAAACACTCTGAAAGCAGAACACGAAAGTACAGTTATAGCATTGTTTTTGAAGGCTTTTAAAATGAAATTCCTAAAAAGAAGGCTATCTAAGAAGTCACACATTTAAGTGAAAAAATAAAAATTTGTGTGAACTCTGTTCCAACTATTTAGCAATTCCAAAATATTGATGAAAATGTCATTTATAGCTACAGTATACAGTGAGAATTGCAGATTCAGTAGTGCAAACTTGGTGACCATTCTGCCTTTTACCAATGATATGGGATGATATGCTCCTGGTCTATCCCTCAGGGTAGGCAGACATAGATGAAGCAGAGGCCCCACAGATATCTTCTTAAAGCCATGCCTGCAGAGGTTACAGTTGCTCCAAAGTTCTGCCAATGGTTTTTAAAACCCCTACTTCACCAACCTCTAACAGTACCTCCTCTAGGCCCTGAATGAGCTCCGTCAAGGATGGGAGAATCTTTACTTTAGTATGTAAATTTTTCATAATTTGTAGAGAATCTTATTATTTAAAAAATTTTTTTTAATGTTTTATTTATTTCTGAGAGAGAGAGAGAGAGAGAGAGAGAGAGAATGAATAGGGGAGGGTCAGAGAGAGAGGGAGACACAGAATACGAAGACAGGCTCCAGGCTCAGAGCTCCAGGCACTGAGCTAGCTGTCAGCACAGAGTCCGATATGGGGCTCGAACCCACAAACCGTGAGATCATGACCTGAGCCGAAGTCTGTTGAGCCGAACCAACTGAGCCACCCAGGCGCCTCTAGAGAATCTTATTCTTAATATTGAAATTCATGAGAATAAAACCTACAAGAGTGAGAACAAATGTCAAAGGTATAGCATTCAGAGACTCTAGCAAAATAACATACTCTAAGAAATTGATGCAAATCCCAGGGAATCCATTTTCCACAAGTTTTACATAGACATTTAAATTTTTAATTTATATTTAATATACAGGTAGTAAAATTAAGCTTATGGTGTAGAGTTCCATGAATTTTTAATAAAATATTGTCAGATATCCGGCACCATGATCAAGAAACAGATCAATTCTATCACCTGGAAAAAAATTCCTTTCTGCTGATCCTTTATAGATAACTCCTTCCCACCCTTCCCTCACCAGTAACCCCTGAAAACCCCTGATTTAGTCTCCATCCTAAAGTTTTGCCTTTACAGAATGTCATAAAAGTGGAATAATGGGGAAGACTAAGCATGAGTGAGATTTTAGAAATCTCTGTACCTTTGCCAAGACCCTTCATTCATTTACCAAAATGCATTTGAGACCCATCTGTGTTGTTGCATGTATCAATAGTTTGTTCCTTTGTATTTCTGTGGATAATTCCATTGATGAATGACCAACAGTTTGTTTATTAACCACTTAAAAGTAATTTTTCCTTTTTTCAGTTTTGGGTGAAGGTGAATAAAGCTGTACTGAACACTCATGTACATGTTTTTTTGTGAACATAAATTTTCTACAAGCATGTCTGGGAACATGTTGCATGTAATTTGAGGGCCTGGTAACAAAGACTCCATATCTCAATTCATTTAAAAACAATGAGAGTAATTAGGGTATGATTTCATACATTAAACATCACCCTTTTTGGGTGTATAGTTCAATGAGTTTGGACAATATATATATGTAACCACCATCTCAACAAAGATGGAATATTTCTCCCAAAAGTTTCTGGGTTCTCCTTTATGTTTAATTCTGTCACCCACTCCTGGTAAGAACTCATCTGATTTCTGTCCCTGTATAGTTTTAGTTTCTTTTTGGGTTTTTGCTTTTGTTTTTGTTTGTTTGGCTTTGGGTTTTTGTCTGTTTTACTAGCTTAGGGGCTNAATATTTAATTTATTATTTATTAATTTTTTATATTTATTTTCAACTTAGTTAACCTACAGTGAAGTCTTTGCTTCAGGAGTAGATCCAATGATTCATCCCTTACACATGACATTCTGTACACATCCCGAAGAGTGCCCTCCTAATTGCCTGTCACCTATTTAATCCATCCCTCTATCCACCCGCACTCCAGCAACCTTCAGTTTGTTCTCTGTATGTAAGAGTCTCTTATGGTTTGCCTTCCTCTCTGTTTTTATCTTATTTTTTCTTCCCTTCCCTTATGGTCTTCCGTTAAGTTTCACAAATTCCACGTATGAGTGAAATCATACTGTATCTGTCTTTCTCTGGCTGACTTATTTTGCTTAGCATATACCCACCAGTTCCAACCATGTTGTTGCAAATACCAAGATTTCATTTTTTTCATAGCCAAATAGTATTCCATTGTATATATACCACATCTTCTTAATCCACTCATGAGTTGATGGACATTTGGGACCTTTACATAATTTGGCTATTGTTGATAGTGCTGCTATAAACATTGGGCTGCATATGCCCCTGCAAGTCAACATTTTGTATCCTTTGGATAAATTCCTAGTAGTACAATTGCTGGATATTAGGGTAGTTCAATTTTTAACTTTTTGAAGACACTCCATACTGTCTTCCAGAGTGACTGCTCCGGTTTGCATTCCCACCAACAGTGAGAAAGGGTTCCACTTTCCCCACACCCTTGCCAGCATCCGTTGTTTCCTGAGTTGTTAATTTTAGCCATTCTGACAGGGGTGAGGTGGTATCTCATTGTGATTTTGATTTGTATTTCCCTGATGATGAGTGTTGTTGAGGATCTTTTTATGTGTCTGTTTGTCATCTGGATGTCTTCTTTGGAAAAGTATCTATTCAGGTCTTCTGCCCATTTCTTCACTGGATTATTTATTTTCTGGGGGTACTGTATGTTGAGTTTGGTAAGTTCTTTATAGATTTTGAAGACTCTTTGTCTGATATTTCATTTAGAAATATATTCTCCAATTCCATTGGTTGCTTTTTAGTTTTGTTGATTGTTTCCTTTGCTATGCAGAAGGTTTGTATTTTGATGAGGTCCCAATATTTCATATTTGCTTTTATTTCCCTTGCCTCTGGAGACATGTGAAGTAAGAAGTTGCTTTGGCATAGGTAAAAGAGGTTGCTGCCTATTTTCTCCTGTAGGATTATGATGGTTTTCTGTCTTTCATCCATTTTGAATTTATTATTGTGTCTGGTGTAGAAAGTGGTCCAGGTTCATTCTTCTGCATGTTGCTGTCCAGTTCTCCCAGCATCATTGGCTCAAGAGACTTTCTTCTTTTCCATTGAATACATTTCCTGCTTTGTTGAAGATTAGCTGTCTGTATGTTTGTGGGTCGATTTCTGGGTTCTCTGTTCTATTCCACCGTTCTATGTGTCTGTTTTTGGGCCTGTACCATAATATCTAGGTGATTACAACTTTATTTTTTTCTCTCATAGTTTATTGTCAAGTTGGTTACCATATAACACCCAGTGCTCATCCCAACAAGTGCCCTCATCCATGCCCATCACCCACCTTCCCCTCTCCCCCTCTGCCATTAGCCCTCATTTTGTTCTCAGTATTCAAGAGTCTCTCATGGTTTGCCTCCCTCCCTCTCCCCAACTATTTTTTTCCCTTCTCCTCCCTCCTTGTCCTCTGTTAAGTTTCTTCTGTTCCACTTATAAGTGAAAACATATGGTATCTGCCTTTCTCGCCTGACTTATTTCACTCAGCATAACACCCCATTTGGTCCTATATGTCATTTAAGTCCATTGTGTCTTTAGTGATTTTCTGTCTAGTTGATCTATCCATTGCTGTAAGTGGAGTATTAAAGTCCCCTGCTATTAGCACATTCTTATCCATAAGGTTGTTTCTGTTTGTGATTAATTCTTTTATGTATTTAGGTTCTTCCGAATTCAGTGCATAGACATTTATAATTGTTAGCTCTTCCTGATGGATAGACTGTGTAATTATTATATAATGCTCTTCTTCATCCCTTGTTTCTGCCTTTACTTTGAAGTCCAGTTTGTCTGATATAAATATGGATTCTCTGGCTTTCTTTTGACTTCCAGTAGCATGATAGATATTTCTCCATCCCCTTATTTTCAATCTGAAGGTGTCCTTAGGTCTATAATGAGTCTTTTGTAGATAGAAAATCGATGGATGTTTTTAATCCATTCTGCTGCTGTATATCTTTTAATTGGAGTATTTAGTCCATTTACACTCAGTGTTATTATTGAAATATATGGGTTTAGAGTCATTGTGTTCTCTCTAGGGTTCATGCTTGTGGTGTCTCTGGTACCTTATGTACCTTGCAACATTTCCCTCATAGAATCCTTCAGTACCTTTTTCTGTCTCTTCCTCTTTTGGAATTCCTATGATAAGGACATTGTTCCTTTTGAGTGAATCTCTCAGTTCTCGAATTCTCCTTTCATGCTCCTCGATTGGTGTATATCTCTTTTTCTCAGCTTCCATTTTTTCCATAATTGTGTCTTTTAATTCACTTATTATCCTCTCTTTCTCTTTAATCTGTTCATCGGACGCCTTCCTTTTACTATGCACCTCATTTATAGCATTTTTAAATTCATCACAACTATTTTTAAGCTCCATAGTCTATGTAGCAATAGCTTCTCTGATGTCTTCCAGCCTTTTTCAAGCCCAGCGATTAATTTTATGACTGTTGTTCTAAATTCTTGTTCAGTTATGTTGCTTATATCTGTTTTGAGCATTTCTTCGGCTGTCATTTCTTCCTGGAATTTCTTTAGAGGAGAGTTCTTCCGTTTCATCATTTTGGCTAATTGTCTGTCTCTTGTCAGTTTTAAAAGCTTGTTATGTGCTCTGCACCTGCAATTACTGCTATGTTAAAGAAGGCTCATTGACTGTCCATAGACTCTCCATTCAGTAAGTATTCTTTAAATGTTGTAGCTTCGTCTCTCTTGTTGAGAGTTTGGTTATTTTATTTTCCTATTCGTAGTGTTATTTGGGACTCTCCACCATGTGTACTTTGGCTTGTTTCTTGAGGTAGCCCTGGAAAGAAAACAGACAGAGAAACACACAGGGAACAAAGGCATGCAAACACATAGACAAATCCAACAAACAAGCAAACCGAAAGGGAAAAAGAAAAAGAAAAAGAAAAGAAAAAAAGAGAGAACAAAAAAAAGAAGAAAAGAAAAGAAAAAACCCAAACAACAAAGGACAGTCTACAAGCATAAAATCAGAATTCCCAGCTACATATAAAGAGCAGGGTGTATGCAGTGCTGATGGAAGAGCATATACAAAGAGAGAAATGTCAGGGTGGTGAGTAAGTGAAATTGGACAATGACCAGGCAGAGAGACTAAGAGGCTTAATTCAGAGAGAGAAAGAGAATATGGTATGAGGCGAGGAGAAAGAAATGAAGATAATGTTACCCAAATAAATTATATAGTTTGATTACTCCAGAGAAATGAGATAAGGAGGTAACGATGGAGGTGTAGAATATGCATCTAGGGAATGGATTAAATGTGACTGTTTAAGCAGACCAATGTCCAGAGTGCCCATTCCTGCTTGGCGGTGGGGGGGGTGGGATATGAATGAGACAAGGGAAAATATATCTGAATAAGAATAATTGATCTAGAGTTAATCATGGCAATGCATCCATGTTGGTCTTGCCCCGTGCTCTGGTTATAAAAAAAAAAAAAAAAAAGCAGCTTTCCAGCGTGAATGGGCATGGTTTGGTGTAGGCAGTTTTGCCTCCACTGTGTCCCAAGGGCTGCTCACTGAGGCTCCACCTAGGGGGTTGTGGGGAGATCAATGGCGGTGCCTCAGTCCCTTCTCAAACCAAGCATTGCAAATCACTCTTTGGGTCTGATCTCTTTGTGCCACTGGCGTAGGCAAGGTGGGCAGTATTCTCTGGCCCAAGCCGCACCTTGTTTCCAGATCTTAGTCCAAGGGCTTTATTGATAGAGCTCAAAATGCAATCCCGCAGGTCAGGCTGCTTCCCAGCCGGCAAATGGAGCCAGGAGAGCAGCAGAGCAGTTTCACCTGGTGCCGCCTGGGACCGGGTCACCCAGCCCAAAGACCTGCCACAGCTAGAAATAGAATCATTCTCTGAATGCCTTGTGGTTATGGATGCCTCTCCATCCTGGGCTGAGATTTTTCTCTTCTTCATGGACAGTTCTATGAGCAGTTTCAGCCACTCTTTCTCTTCCCCTCTTCTCTCTGTGGCTCTCCGCGAAGAGGGCTTCCTCCCTTCCATGTCTCTGGGTCCAGCCCGTTTTTATCTTTCCCAGTTCACAATCAAGCACCTATAAGGATGTCTTCTTAGTGGACTCTGTCTCTTTCCTCCCAGACTCCTGCACTTTAGTGTCCTATGGCTTCAGGCCTTCTCTGTTTGAGAGATGCAGGTGAATGAAATGTATGGAGCTCCCTACTTCTCCACCATCTTGCCTCCTTCTGTTGATTACCACTTTATAATACAGGTTAAAGTCTGGGATTGTGATGCTTCCCACCTTGGTTTTCTTTTTCAACAGTACCCCAACAGCTATTTGGGGTATTTTGTGGTTCCATACAAGTTTTAGGAGTTTTTGTTCTAGCTCTGTGAGGAATGCTGGAGTTATTTTGATAGGGATTGCATTGAATGTGTAGATTGCTTTTAGTAGTATAGACATTTTAACTATATTTCTTCTTCCAATCCATGACCATGGAATGTTTCTCCATTTCTTTGTGTTTTCAGTTTATTTATTTTTTTAATGTTTTATTTCTGAAAGAGATAGTGTGAGCAGAGGAGGGTCAGAGAGAGGAGACACAGAATCTGAAACAGGCTCCAGGCTCTGAGCTAGCTGTCAGCACAGAGCCCGATGCGGGGTTCGAACCTACGCACCATAAGATCCTGACCTAAGCCGAAGTCGGACGCCCTACCGACTGAGCCACCCAGGAGCCCCATTTTCAGTTTCTTTCATAAGCTTTCTCTAGTTTTCAGCATACAGATCACTTACCTCTTTGGTTAGGTTTATTCCTAGATATTTTATGGTTTTTGGTGTAATTACAAATGAGATCAATTCCTTGATATCTCTTTCTGTTGTTTCATTATTGGTGTATGGAAATTCAACCACTTTGAATTTCTGTACATTGATTTTACATCTTGTGACTTTGCTGAAATCATGTAAGGTTTTGTTTTTGTTTTTGTTTTAGTGTTTTAGGTTCACAACAAAACTGAGAGGAAGGTATAGAGATTTCTTACCTTTCCCCTCTCAGGCATAGTCTCCCCCATTATTGACATTCCCCATCAGAGTGGTACACTTGTTATAACTGATGAACCTACATTGACACATCGTTATTACCCAAAGACCCGAGTCTACCTTAAGGGTCAGTCTTGGTATTGTACATTGTGTGAGGTTAGACAAATTTATACATCATTATAGTATCATACATAGTATTTTCACTGCCCTAAAAATCCTCTGACTGTTATCCCAACCCAATCCCTGGCAACCATTAATCTTTTTACTGCCATCGTGGTGTTTCCTTTGAATGTACTGTAGTTGGAATCACTCAGTATGTAGCCTTTTCACTTTGGCTTCTTTTACTCAGTAATATGTACTTGACTTTCTCTGAGTCTTTTCATGGCTTGATAGCTCATTTGTTTTTAACAGTGAATAATATTTCATTGTCTGGATATACCACAGTCTGTTTAACCATTCACCTACTAAGAGACGTCTTCCAAGTTTTGGTAAGTGTGAATAAAGCTGGTATAAACACCCATGTGCACATTTTTTCCGTGGATGTAAGTTTTCAATTTCTTGGGTAAATACCAAGGAGTACAATGGCTAGATGATATAGTAACAGTATGTTAGGCTTTTAAAGAAGTGAAATAAGTTAGTCAGAAAAAGACAGATATCATGTTTTCACTCATATGTGGAATTTGAGAAACTTAACAGAAAATCACAGGGGAAGGGAAGGAAAAATAAGTTACAGAGAAGGTAGGGAAACTATAAAAGACAAATACAGAGAACAAACTGAGGGTTGATAGGGGTAGGGGATGGGGCGGGGGAAATGGAAGATGGGCATTGAGGAGGGCACTTGTTGGGATGAGCACTAGATTTTGAATGTAAGTGATTAATCAGGAGAATCTACTGCCAAAGCCAAGACTACATTGTATACACTGTATGTTAGCTAACATGACAATAAATTATTTTAAAAAAGAAAAAAGGAAATTGCTAAACTTTTAATGTAGCTACATCGTTTTGCATTCTCACCAGCAATGAATGAGAGTTTCTGTTGCTCCACACCCTCACCAGCATTTGGTATCTTCAGTGTTTTGGATTTTAGTCTAACAGATGTATAGGAGTATATCATTGTTGTTTTAATTTGCATTTTCCTGATGACATATGATGTGGAGCAACTTTTTATATGCTTATTTGCTATCTGTATATCTTCTTTAGTGAGGTGTTGCCCCTATAGTTTTACTTTTCTCAGAATCTCATAAAAATGGAATCTAGAGCCTTCACTTAACATAATGCTTTTGAGATTCAATCATGTTCTTGCACTTATCAGTAGTTAATGTCTTTTTACTGCTAGGTAGTATTCCATTGCATGGATATATCACAGTTTGCCCAGGGGTCTTTGTGTGGATATATGTTTTTATTTCTCTTGGAAAAATATTTAGTAATTGAATTGCATGGCCATATGGTTTGTGTATGTTTAACTTTTTTGAGTGTCTGTATCATTTTGAATTCCACCATTCATGAATGAGAGTTGTAGTTAGATTTGATTCTTGGCCATTCTAACATGTATGTAGTGGTAAGTGATTTTAGTTTACATTTCAATAATGACTAATGATGTTGAACATGTTTCTATCTGTTTATGTCCTTTGGCGAAGTATCAGGATATTTTGCCTTTTAAAAATTGGAATATTTTCTTATTGTTAGATTTTGAGAGGTTTTTATGTTCTTTTTTTAACGTTTATTTATTCTTGACACACACACACACACATACACACACACACACACACACACACACACAGCACAAGTGGTGGAGGAGGAGCTGGCAGAGAGAGAGGAAGACACCGAATCTGAAGCAGGCTCCAGACTCTGAGCTTTCAGTACAGAGCCCGATGCGGGGCTCGAACTCACAAACCATGAGATCATGACCTGAGCTGAAGTCGGAGGCTTAACCGACTGAGCTATTCAGGAGCCCCTTGAGAGATTTTTATATTCTTTGTGCAAGTTCTTTGTCACACATGTGATTTGCAAAATTTTCTTGTGTTTCTATTTTTGTAATAGTATGTTTCTCAGACAAAAGTTTTAAATTCTGATAAAGTCCAATTCATGAATTATTCTTCTGTGGATCATGCTCTTTGTGTTATATATCAGAAATCTGTTTTTGCACAAGGTCATAGGTTTTTTTCCCTTAGATGTCCTTCAATAAGTTTTACATTTTACCTTTAGGTCTATGAGCCATTTTGAGTTTAGTATGGACACTTGGGTTGCTTCTATCTTTTTGCTATTTTGAATACTACTGCTGTAAATATTGATATACAAATACTTGTTTAAGTCCATGCTTTCAAGTCTTTTGGGTATATATTCAGAAGTAGAATTGCTGGATCATTTGGTAATTCTATATTTAGTTTTTGAAGAACTGCCATTTTTTTCTATAGTGGCTGTACATTATTACATTCCCTCTAGTAGTGTACAAGAGTTCCAATTTCTCTACATCCTCTCCAATACTTCTTCTTCTTTTTAAATATAAGACAATTGTATATGATGGGTGTGCAGTGGTATCTTGTTTTGATTTGCACTTCCCTAATGATTAGTGATGCTGAGTATCTTTTCATGTGCTCATTGGCCATTTGCATATCTTCTTGGACCAAATATTCATTCAAGTCCTTGGCCCATATTTTAGTAGTGGTATTTATCTTTTTATTGTTGAGCCATAGGGATGTTTTATATATTTTGGTTATTAACCTCTTATCAGATATGATTTATAAATATTTTTTCCATTTCCACAGGTTGTCTTTTCACTTTATTCATTGTGCCATTTGATGCACAGACATTAAATTTTTTTTAAGTAGTTTATTGTAAAGTTGGTTTCCATATAACACCCAGTGCTCATCCCCACAAGTGCATGGAGGAAGGCACTTGTAGACATTTTAAACTTTGATGAAGTCTGATTTATCTATTTTTTTCTATTTTCTATTTCTATTTTAGTCTACCTTGCCTGTGCTTTTGGTATGATATCCAAGAAATTGCCAAGTCCAATATATTACCAATGTTTTCTTCTAATAGCCTTATATTTTTAGTTCTTATGTTTAGGTATTTGATCCATTTTCTGTTAATTTTAGCATATGGTATAAGGTAAAGGTATAACCTTATTCTTTTGCCTGTGAATATCCAGTTTTCCCAACAACATGTTATTAAAATATTTTCCTTTTCTCCCTCAATGGTCTTGGCATTTTTACTGAAATCATTTGACTGTATATGTGAGGGTTTATTTCTAGGTTCTGTTCTTTGTATATCTTATGATCTGAAAATTTTAAATTGAGTATTTGAAAAGACAGCCGCCTCTTGCAGTCTTTGTTGACTGGCTCCATGCAGGGAAAGACCTTTACTAATCAGCCTAATTTGATGGATTACTGTCTTCTAAGGCCTTTTCTGGGCATGCATCTACCCTGGATCTGCATATACTTTTTAAAAATTCCCCCCTAAATTCTATTTACAAATGTTTTAATTCCCTGAGAGTCTTACTCCTGCTTTTTCTTAGGTCCTTATTTTTGTATTCCTCTATCAGTGATCTCTTAACCTATGTCTCTAAGAGTCTGTAGTCCCCTGTGGCTTTCAGGAACTAAGATGCTATTTCTTGCAGTTTTCCAAAGCCTGAGACCCACGCTGTGCCACTTTTAACTGTTTGAATTTCAAGGCAGGTGTTAACAGTCACCAATCCCTCAGGCAGCCTCCAGAAATGTTAGAACATTGCAAGTTTGGTTCCGCTACTCTCTCAGGTTCATGGAAAGGATCTGGGGATTGGTCCCTGGCTACTCCCAAAACATATTACACCAGAGGGGGTGTGGAGCAAGTGTGAGTAAAAACACCATGAAATTATCTACTGTTTTGAATGGCTTTTTCTTGATTAGTTGGTTGCTTTATTGCTGTAGATCTTTGACTGATTTCTAAAACTCCTGTTATTTTGGTTAGTTTCTAGTTGTTTATTTGGTGTTTCTAAATATTTAGGAGGAACAAGGGTCAGGAGCCTCCTACCCCACCATTTTGCTCTATTCTACTCTTTTTTTCTAATGGTGGAATGACATTCTGTTATGTAGGTATACTAAGTTTTATTTATCCATTCATGCATTATTGGACAATAGGCTGTTGCTACCTTTTTGCTATTGTGAATAGTGCTGCTTGATCATGTGTAAACATACATGAGATTTGTTTGAATACCTGTTAAATTATTTTGTGTATATACCTAGTTCTGAAATTGTTGGGTCCCGTTTATTTTTGAAATACATATATATTTTTTTCTGGATATAAAATTTTATGTTGACATGTTTTCATTTTCAGCATTCTAAAGATGCCTCCTCCTCTTCTTCGAGCTTGCATAGTCTGGCAAGAATTTTGCCAGAATTTTTGTTTGTTTGTTTTGTCTTTCTGTATATAATATGATTGTTTTCTCTGGCTTTTCTTCCTTCCTTCCTTCCTTCCTTCCTTCCTTCCTTCCTTCCTTCCTTCCT
>NW_027527432.1:21089-77633 GCF_008692635.1 Crocuta crocuta
TTCTCCACATCCTCGCCAGCATCTAGAGTTCTCTGATTTGCTCATTTTAGCCACTCTGACTGGCGTGAGGTGGTATCTCAGTGTGGTTTTGATGTGTATCTCCCTGATGAGGAGGGATGCTGAGCATCGTTTCATGTGTCTGTTGGCCATCTGGATGTCCTCTTTGGAGAAGTGTCTGTTCATATCTTCTGCCCATTTCTTCACTGGGTTGTTTGTTATTCGGGTGTGGAGTTTGCTGAGTTCCTTATAGATTTTGGATAATAACCCTTTATCTGATATGTCATTTGGAACTATCTTTTCCCATTCCATCAGTTTTCTATTAGCTTTATGTATTCTCTCCTTTGCCTTGCAGAAGTTTTTAATCTTGATGAGGTCCCAATCGTTTATTTTTGCTCTTGATTATTTTGCTTTTGGGAATGTGTCCAGTAAGAAATTGCTGCGGTGGAGGTCAGGGTGTTTGCTTCCTGTTTTCTCCTCTAGGTTTTTGATGGTTTCCTGTCTCACATTCAGGTCCTTTATCCATTTTGAGTTTATTTTAGTGTATGGTGTAAAAATGATCTAGTTTCAATCTTCTGCATGTTGCTGTCCAGTTCACCCAACACCATCTGTTAAAGAGGCTTTTTTCCATTGGATACTCTTTCTTGCTTTGTCAAACATAAGTTGGCTGTATACTTTTGGGTCCAGCTCTGAGTTCTCAAATCTATTCCATTGGCCTATGTGTCTGTTTTGTGCCAATACCATACTGTTTTATGATGACAGCTTTGTAGTAGAGGCTAAAGTGTGGAATGGTGATACCTCCCGTTTTGGTTTTCTTTTTCAAGATTACTTTGGCTATTTGGGGTCTTTTGAGGTTCCATGCAAATTTTAGAATATTCTAGTTTTGAGAAGTATGCTGGGGCAATTTTGATTGGCATTGCGTTGAATGTATAGATTGCTTTGGGTAGTAATGATATTTTCACTATGTTTATTCTTCCAATCCATGAGCATGGAGTGTTTTTCCATTTCTTTCTGTCTTCTTCCATTTCCTTCATAAGTTTTCTATAGTTTCATCATACAGATCTCTTGTATCCTTGGTTAGGTTCATTCCTAGGTACTTTATGGATTTTTGTGCAATTGTGAATGGGATCAGTTTCTTGATTTCTCTTTCTGTTGCTCCACTTTTGTTGTATAAAAATGCAACTGATTTCTGTAGGTTGATTTTGTACCCTGCAACTGTGCTGAATTCTTGGATCAGTTCCAGTAGTCTTCTGGTGGAGTCTGTCGGGTTTTCTATGTACAGTATCATGTCGTCTGCAAAAAAGTGAAAGCTTGACTTCTTTGCCACTTCTGNTTATCCATTTTGAGTTTATTTTAGTGTATGGTGTAAAAATGATCTAGTTTCAATCTTCTGCATGTTGCTGTCCAGTTCACCCAACACCATCTGTTAAAGAGGCTTTTTTCCATTGGATACTCTTTCTTGCTTTGTCAAACATAAGTTGGCTGTATACTTTTGGGTCCAGCTCTGAGTTCTCAAATCTATTCCATTGGCCTATGTGTCTGTTTTGTGCCAATACCATACTGTTTTATGATGACAGCTTTGTAGTAGAGGCTAAAGTGTGGAATGGTGATACCTCCCGTTTTGGTTTTCTTTTTCAAGATTACTTTGGCTATTTGGGGTCTTTTGAGGTTCCATGCAAATTTTAGAATATTCTAGTTTTGAGAAGTATGCTGGGGCAATTTTGATTGGCATTGCGTTGAATGTATAGATTGCTTTGGGTAGTAATGATATTTTCACTATGTTTATTCTTCCAATCCATGAGCATGGAGTGTTTTTCCATTTCTTTCTGTCTTCTTCCATTTCCTTCATAAGTTTTCTATAGTTTCATCATACAGATCTCTTGTATCCTTGGTTAGGTTCATTCCTAGGTACTTTATGGATTTTTGTGCAATTGTGAATGGGATCAGTTTCTTGATTTCTCTTTCTGTTGCTCCACTTTTGTTGTATAAAAATGCAACTGATTTCTGTAGGTTGATTTTGTACCCTGCAACTGTGCTGAATTCTTGGATCAGTTCCAGTAGTCTTCTGGTGGAGTCTGTCGGGTTTTCTATGTACAGTATCATGTCGTCTGCAAAAAAGTGAAAGCTTGACTTCTTTGCCACTTCTGATGCCTTTTATTTCCTCTTGTTGTCTGATGGCTGATGCTAGGACTTCCAGCACTATGTTAAACAACAGTGGTGAGAGTGGACTTCCCTGTCATGTTCCTGATCTTAGGGAGAAAGCTCTCAGTTTTNGGATTTTTGTGCAATTGTGAATGGGATCAGTTTCTTGATTTCTCTTTCTGTTGCTCCACTTTTGTTGTATAAAAATGCAACTGATTTCTGTAGGTTGATTTTGTACCCTGCAACTGTGCTGAATTCTTGGATCAGTTCCAGTAGTCTTCTGGTGGAGTCTGTCGGGTTTTCTATGTACAGTATCATGTCGTCTGCAAAAAAGTGAAAGCTTGACTTCTTTGCCACTTCTGATGCCTTTTATTTCCTCTTGTTGTCTGATGGCTGATGCTAGGACTTCCAGCACTATGTTAAACAACAGTGGTGAGAGTGGACTTCCCTGTCATGTTCCTGATCTTAGGGAGAAAGCTCTCAGTTTTTCCCCATTGAGGATGATATTAGCTGAGGGCTTCTCATAGATGGCTTTTATGATGTTCAAGTAAAGTTCCTTCTATCCAGACTTTCTTGAGGGTCTTTATTAAGAAAGGATGCTGTATTTTGTCAAGTGCTTTTTCTGCATCTATCAACAGGATCGTATGGTTTTTATCTTTTCTTTTGTTAATGTGATGTATCACATTGATTGATTTGTGTATATTGAACCAGCCTAAGCCAAGAATGAATCCCACTTGGTCTTGGTGGATAATTCTTTTTATGTGCTGTTGGATTCAATTTGCAAGGATCTTGTTGAGGATTTTTGCATCCGTATTCATCAAGGATATTGGCCTGTAGTTCTCATTTTTTTGCTGGATCTCTGTCTGGCTTGGGAATCAGAGTGATGCTGGCTTCATAAAATGAGTCCGGAAGGTTTCCTTCGATTTCTAATTTTTGGAATAGCTTGAGAAGAATTGGTATGAATTCTGTTTTAAACGTCTGGTAGAATTCCCCAGGGAAGCCTCAGGTCCAGGGATCTTATTTGTTGGGAGATTTTTGATAACAGATTTGATTTCTTCACTCGTTATGGATCTCTTCAGATTTTCTACTTCTTCCCGTGTGAATTTTGGTAGTGAGTGTGTGTTTAGGAATTTGCCCATTTGTTCTAAGTTATCCAATTTGTTGGCATATAATTTTTCATAGTATTCCCTGATAATTTCTTGTATTTCTGAGGGATTGGTTGTAATAAGTGCATTTTCATTCATGATTTTGTCTGTTTGGGTGCTCTCTCTTTTCTTTTTGAGACACCTGGGTAGAGGTTTGTCCATTTTGTTTATTTTTTCAAAAACCAACTCTTGGTTTCATTGATCTGTTCAATTGTTTCTTTGGTCTCTATGTTATTTATTTCTACTCTGATTTTTACTATTTCTCTTCTTCTACTGGGTTTGGGATGTTCTTGTTGCTCTGCCTCTAGTTCCTTTAGCTGAGCTGCTAGATTGTGGACTTGTGCTTTTTCTAATTTCTTGAAATAGGCCTGGAGAGCAATGTACTTTCCTCTTAGGACTGCCTTTGCCACATCCCATATAGTTTGGATTTTAGTTTCATTTTCATTTGTTTCCATATATTTTTTAATTTCTTCTCTAAATGCCTGATTGGCCCATTCATTCTTTAGAAGGGTGTTCTTTAACCTCCATGTTTTTGGAGGTTTTCCAGACATCTTCCTGTGATGGATTTCAAGTTTCAAAGCATTATGATCTGAGAGTGAGCATGGTATAATCTCAATTCTTTAATATTTATTGAGGGCTGCTTTATGTCCCAGTATGTGATCTATCTTGGAGAATGTGCCATGCTCACTTGAGAAGAAAGTGAATTCCCTGATCAGGATATAGAGTTCTAAATATATTTGTCAAAACCATCTGGTCCAATGTGTCATTCAAGTCTATTGTTTCTTTAGTGATTTTCTGTCTGGTTCATCTATCCATTGCTGTAAGTGGAGTATTAAAGTCCCCTAGTATTAGCACATTCTTATCAATAAGATTGTTTCTGTTTGTGATTAATTGTTTTAAATATTTAGGTGCTCCCATATTCGGTGCATAGACATTTATAATTGTTAGTTCTTCCTGATGGGTAGACCCTTTAATTATCATATAATGCCCTTATTCATCCCTTGTTATTGTCTTTAACTTAAAGTCCAGTTTGTCTGATACTAGTAAAGCTACTTCAGCTTTCTTTTGACTTACAGTAGCATGATAGATATTTGTCCATCTCCTTACTTTCAATCTGAAGGTGTCTTCAGGTCTAAAATGAATTTCTTATAGACAGCAAATAGATGGATTTTGTTTTTCTTATCCATTCTGCTACCCTATGACTTTTGATTGGAGCACTTAGCCTATTTACATTCAGTGTTAATGAAATATGTGGGTTATAGTCCTTGTGTCCTTTGTGGGATTCATGCTTGTGGTGGTGTCTCTGGTATCTTGCATTGCTTGCAACATTTCCATCATGGAGTCCCTCTCAGGATTTCTTGTAGGGCTGGTTTAGTGGTGACAAATTCTTTCAATTTTTGTTTATTTTGAAAGGCTTTTTATCTCTCCTCCTATTCTGAATGACAGGCTTCCTGGATAGAGGTTTCTTGGCTGCATATTTTTTCTGTTCATCACATTGAAGATTTCCTGCCATTCCTTTCTGGCCTGCCAAGTTTCAGTAGATAGGTCTGTCACCACTCTGATAGGTCTCCCTTTGTATGTTAGGAGCCTTTTCTCCCTAGCTGCTTTCAAAATTCTCTCTTTGTCCTTATATTTTGCCTGTTTCACTATGATATGTCATGCAGATGTTCGATTCAAGTTACATCTGAGGGGAGTTCTCTCTACCTCTTGAATTTCAACGTGCTATTCCCTCTCCAGGTCGGGGAAGTTCTCTGCTAGAATTTGTTCCAGGACTCCTTCAGCACTTTTCCCTCTCTCTTTCTCTTCTGGAATTCCTATGATATGGATATTGTTCCATTTGATTGTATCGCTGAGCTCTCAAACTCTTCTTTCATGTTCTTGGATCAGTTCATCTCTCTTTTTCTCAGTTTCTTCTTTTTCTATAATAATGTCTTCTAAATCACTTATTCTCCTTTCTGCCTCTTCAATCCTTGCCTTGGACGCCTCCAGTTTATTATGTATCTCATTTATTCCACTTTAAAATTCACCACAAGTATTTTTAAGCTGCATATTGTTTGTAGCCATAGTTTCTCTGATGCTCTCCATGCTTTTTTCAAGCCTGGCGATTAATTTTATGATTATTGTTCTAAAATCTTGTTTAATTATGTTGCTTATATCTGTTTTGAACAGTTCTCTAACTGTCCTTTCTTCCTGGAGTTTCTTTGGAGGAGAGTTCTTCCATTTCATCATTTTGTTTAGATTTCTATCTCTTGTTAATTTTTTTTAATGTTTTTATTTATTTCTAGGAGAGAGAGAGAGAGAGAGACAGTGTGAGCAGGGGAGGGTCAGAGAGAGAGGGAATCACAGACTGAAACAGGCTCCAGGCTCTGAGCTGGCAGTCAGCACAGAGCCCGACGCGGGGCTCGAACCCACGAACCGCGAGATCATGACCTAAGCGAAAGTCGGACGCTTAACCAACTAAGCCACCGAGGCGCCCCTATCTCTTGTTAATTTTAAAAGGTTGTTGTACACACGTACCCTGCGAGTTCTGCTGTATTAGAGGGGGCTCTTTTGACTGTTCAGGGCCTGTCTGTTCAGGAAGTATTCTTTGGATGGTGTCTTTTGGTTTCTCTTGGTGAGCATTCGGTTATTTTGTTTCCCTACTGTTAGTGGTATTTCGGACTCTCCAGCGTGTGTAGTTTGGCTTGTTTCTTGAGGCAGCCCTGGAAAAAGAAAGCAGACAACCACAGAGGGAACACAGGTACAGAGACACATAGACAAAACCAGTAAACAAGCAACCCCAGGCTCAGGTAAAAACAACTATGACAACAACAAAACAGCTATCTGGAGGGGATGGGTGTGGTTTAGTGTAGGCAGGTCTTGTCTCCACTGTGTTCGCTGGCCTCTCTGAGGCCCTGCCTCATTGGTTTTGGGGAGAAGAATTGCGTCGCCCCATTCCCTTCTCAACCAAGAGTTGTAAATCACTTTTTCGGTCAGATCTCCCTGTGCTGAGGATGTAGCCAAGGTGGGCTGAGTTCTATGCTGCACACCCCGCCTGTTTCCAGGTCCCAGTCCAAGGTATTTGTTTTACTGCCCTGAACAGTCCCAGAGGTCGCTGCTTCCCTGTTGCCTAGGGGTTGGGTGGGGGGTGGGGGAATTGTCGCAGCCTCAGATCCCCCAGGGTAAGTAGGGATACAACTCGAGTGCTTTCAGGTTTTGTAGCAACTTCAGTTTCATAGAGTCTGCGTCGCTGCAGTACGTTGCTGCCGCTTCAGCGGGCTGCTGTCGCGTGCTGCGGCCGCTTTTCAGGCGCTGGCACCGCTTCTCTGGTTGCTGCCCCTGCCGCAGCTTCACAGGCCACTGTTGCGGACTGTGCCGCCGCTTCAATGGGCGCCGGTACCACTTCACCGGGTCGCCACCACCGCAGCTTCAGCGGGCCGCGGGCTGCTGTGGCGCGCACCGATGCCACTTCATCCGGCGCTGGGACCGCCTCCGCAGGCGTTGCTGCGGGTTCACCGGGCCACTGCTGCCATGGATGGTGCCGGGTGCATGGCAGTTCAGTTTTTCCTGGTGCCTCTGTGACCAGGGTACCTAGTTTAAAGTCAGCACCCCAGCCAGAGCTAAAAAACACTGTCTTTCCAAGATGAGGTTTTTTCTCTTCTCCAGGGATGGTTCTATGAGCAATCTCTTCTTTCCTTTCCCCTGAATTCGCGGCAGCTCGCCACCACTCGCTGGTTTATCATTCACTGCAGCTGCAAGCAAGCCGGGTTCCACCCCTCCCTTCGTATCTCTGGGTCCCCTCCTGCTTTTATCTTCCCCAGTTTGCATTCATGCACTTATGAGGTTTCCCTCCCAGTATACTCTGTCTCTTTCTCTTCCCAAACTCCTGTGGCTCAGTGTCCTATGACTTCAGGCCTTCTCTGTTTGAGAGATGGGTGCAGGCGAAATGTATGGAGCGCCTTACTTCTCCGCCATCTTGCCTCCTCTCCTCAACAATTGTTTTCTCTCTGGCTACTTTAAACAATTTCTCTGTCTTTGGTTTTCAGCAGTTTGAATATGATATATCTAAAGCTTGATTTTTGTTGTTGTTGTTAGCCTTTATTCAGCATGGTGTTTTCTGTGCTCTTTAGATTTGTGGTTTGATATCATTAGCTTGAAAATGTCCTTGGATGCTATTTTTTTCTGCCCCCTTTTCTTTTTGTTCTTTCCCTACTTCTAGGATTCTAGTTATACACATTAGATGACTTGGTATTGTCAATTCTTGGGTGCATTATTTTCTTCTTTTTTCTCTTCACGTTTCAGTTTGGATAATTTTTATTGATCTATCTTCAAGTTCACTAATTACTTTCTCAGATTTGTCAAGTCTGCTGATGAGGCAGCATTTCATTTTTGCTAATATGTTTTTAATTTCTAGCATTTGCAATGGATTCTTTCTCATAATTTCCATCTCTCTGCTCAAATTACTCATTGATTTTGTATGTTGTTGGCATTTTCCATTAGGCTTTTTAACATATTAATCTCCGTTATTTAAATTTTCTAATCTGAAAATGTCATGCCTGAGTCTGGCTTCATTAATTGTATAATCTCTTGAGAGTGTGTTGGCTCTATTCTAGCTTATTCATATGTTTCAAATTTTTGTTGAAAGATGGATGATAGAAAATAAGGCAAATATTCATTTATGCTTGGAAATGAATGCACTTTTCTTTCTGTTAGGTCTTTTGTGTAGATATTTAATTCAATCTGTCCAAGAGTTGACTTGGTGTGTGTCTTGCTGTTGCTTGATCACATACACAATCTTCAATCTTCTAGTATTATCTTGTGTTTAAGGAGGGAACCTGTTTGTCAAAAAGTTTTTCTTAATGTCTTTTCCATCCTCATTTTTAGGTCTTTCTTTTGTGCTGAGCTACAGAGAGTCTCTCCATGCTCTTAAAATATAATACTATTAATTGGATCTCAGCACTTGTTCACCTGGTAGAGGTGCGGAAGGGGTTTTCTTTGTTATTTCCATTAATTTTTTTCAAGAAGGCACTGTGTCCCTCTGTCTTGACTGCATGGCCTTTTAAGATTCCTGCCCCTCCCAAGCTGTGCTTCAGTTTATTCACTGTTCTTGACTCACCTTCTGGACTTATGACTTTATGTATGTTCATTTCCCTTGGCTGAAATGGGTTTTCCCCAATACTGTGGGGTATGGTATTTGTTGCCTTTCACCCAACAATTTTAGAATTTGGTCCATAATAGGATCATAGAGAAAGACTCAAGCTTGTTGTCATTTCTTCCCAGCAGAAAGTGCTGACATCTGCCAGGTCATCACCAGAAGGTATGCTTTCTCAAGACCTGGCCAGTCTTTTCTGTGAGTACTCAATCAGGTCCATGGTGAAGAAGCTGCAAATGAGCACAATGACCATTTTAAAATCTGAAGTCCCTAAGATTTCTTTATTCTCTTCTTTCACAGTCTGCTTTTGCCAATTTGTTAAAAGATGTTTGTTGAACTGTTTGTAATAGTGGCTGGCCTGGGTCTACAAGTGCTCACACTCCATTTCTCCTAGCAGGAGCCTGCCTTTCCTTAGATTTCAGGTTAGTTACTTGCTCCAATGTCTCAGCCCTATGGTGGGTTTAAGAAGTTTTTGATTTGTGGTTTGTCTGGATCTTTTTGCTACAAGATTGGAAATGATGCTCTTTTTGCTATTTTCTACTTGGAGGTCTTGTATGGGAATTCAACTTACCAGGATGGGAGTCACTTTGATTTATTCATTAAATCAGAGTATGAAGTGTGGGGAAACAAATTCCAAAACCTAACCAAATTCTCTCTATATAACATTCCAGTAATTCACCTTCACATGTGTTTTCCAGTATGACTTTCACTTTTATGGTTTGGGTTCTGTGTTCACATTGTGCTTCTCACCTGGGATTCTCACTCAGATCATCCCTGAGTTCCAGTAACAGCTCATCATTAAGGTCCAGTTTGAACAGTACCTTAATAAAATATTCATAGGTCATCATACAGGGTATGTAATCTAACTGGTCCCATTTAAGACACAATTACCTGTGCCTCATAATTCCTAGAGCACTGTGTGCATGTCCTATAATCCCATAGATTTAGCCCAGAGCTCAAAATAATAAGCCTCTGATAAGTGATTTAATGAACAAGGCTTAGTCAGAACCAGTTAAGAATAATTTCACATATGGGGGCACCTGGGTGGCTCAGTCACTTGAGCGTCTGACTCTTGATTTCGGTTTGGGTCGTGATCTAGTGGTTTGTGAGATTTAGCCCCATGTCGGGCTCTGCACTGATAGTGCGGAGCCTGCTTGGAATTCTTTCTCTCTGCACCCGCCCTCCCATTTGCATACATGTGCACATCCTCTCTACATCTCAAAATAAATAAATAAGCTTTAAGAAAAGAATAATTTCACACATTAAATTGTCTTCTTTATTAACTTATGAGATACTGAAGGCACAATTTGTCTTATTTGCTTTACAGTTCCTAGGGGACTATATATTATTAAATGAATAAATAATAGCCTTCAAAGATGGGAACTCAGTGGCACTTACATGGGAGGCAGGGAGAAAAGGGAATGATGAAGTGGAGGAGAGAGGGAAGATGCACAATTAGATGACATGTATACTACCAGGGTCAACCATTTTCTAGTCCCCATTCTGCTAAGGAATGACCCTTCAGCACAGCATCTGCAAATCAAATTGTGAGAGTTTTTTTTTGCACATTGCATAAAATGACTGGCTACCAGTACAACAAGCAAAAGATGTGTGAAGAACTGATTATTCTTGGAGGAAGGGTCAAAAAGGTGGAGCAACATGGAAGGGTTTTTTTTTGTTTGTTTGTTTCTTTTTGTTTTTGTTTTTTACCTCTCTCATCCCTAAAATGCAGTTAGAACAACACCAAACCATTTTGAATGCCTAGAAAAACTGGTTTGAGGATTAACACAACAATCTGCACAATTTGAACCACAGAACTTGGTAGGTACATGGTGCGGAGAGGTGAACTGGGGGCGAGAGAAGATATGGAGGGTAGGGAGCTGTTTTTGCCTGTGCAGAGAGTATGGAGACAGGGTGGAGAGTACAAGAAAAGCACCCACCCCCTGAAAGGAGCTGGAGGGAAACAGGAAGAGTGGAAATAGACACAAGGAACAGAATAAGAAAGGGAGAAAGGAGAAAGGTGAGGGTTTAAATTCCATTAAGACTCTATAAACAGGGTGAGTGCAGAGTCTGAAACTCCCTAGCTCAATACCTGGCGGTGCTCTGGTGGAAAAGGTGAATTCCCAGGAGCAGAGAGTGAAGTCCTCAGGGTCTTTGGGCCGCATCAGGTAAGGTGATTCCCCTGCTTGGAGGATACTTGGTAGAGGCTGGGAAGCCTCTCCAGAGGGAAAGGTCCCAGTGGACCCCAGAGAACAGCTACATTTGCTGGTGTTGGAATAAGGACGTTAAAGGTGAAGCCTGGTGCCAGATGTGTGGTGTGATTTACCATAATCCCTGAAATTCAGCTGCTACATGATAGCGCAAACTTTTTTTGGGGTGGGCTGGCACCGGGCTGCAGTCTTTGGGCAACTGCAGCAGTATGATCATGTGAACTTTCCAGGGGGCGACCTGGCACCTGGCCATTGCTCAGTGAGACCCTCCCCCAGAGGGTCTGAGCAGGTCAAAGTTTCAGGGCCCTCAAAAGAGAAGGGTTTGGAAAGAGCCCCATCTGAGCTAAAACTCTGGAGGGGGGTGCTGCGTGGTAGGCAGATGGCTTGGCCAAGGATAGCATAGAAATGGGGAGTGGACAGAAGCTGGAGACAAAGGAAGGGTGCTTGATTGCTGTTTGGGGAGAGCACCGAGTTCTGATACTAAAGACTAGGTAGCTGGTGACACCATTTTCACCCCTCTTATGCATGAACATACATGCCTACAATCATTACAATGATTCACCTCAGTAAACTAAGCAGTGACATCTAGGGGAAAATGGACCCTTTACACCAAGCCCCGCCCAACTGGGCCAACCTTGCTCTTGAGGAACACAAGTCTTCTGCCTACTTAGTTTATAGACTATAAAAGTGCTTCATAGTTTGACTCCTAAGGGAAACTGGATGTAATTTCAATCATATCTCATTGTGTTCACTGGTCTATCTATTCGAATTTTTTCTTTTTATTTTCTTATTCTGGAATACAGAAAGAGAAGTAAATATTTTTATTTTCCATTTTTATAAAAAATGATTTTCAATTAGGTTTTCTACCTAATTAGTTTTAAAAATTTTGTAAATTTTTAAATTTCTAGTTTACTTTCATTATTTCATTTTATTCTATTTTATTGTATTCATTTTATTTTATTTTATTTTTTAATTTACATACAACTTAGTTAGAATGTAGTGAAATAATGATTTCAGGAGTAGATTCCTTAATACCCTTTACCCATTTAGCATAGCCCCCTTCCCACAACCACTTCAGTAACCCTCAGTTTGTTCTCTTTATTTAAGAGTCTCATGTTTTTGTCCTCCTCCCTGTTTTTATATTAATTTTGCTTCCCTTCCCTTATGTTCATCTGTTTTATATCTTAAAGTCCTTCTCTGAGTGAAGTCATATATTTGTCTTTCTCTGACTGACTAATTTTTCTTGGCATTATACCTTGTAGTTCCATCCATGTAGTTGCAAATGGCAAGATTTCATTCTTTGAGATTGCAGAGTAATGCTCCATTGTATATATATACACACCACTTCTTTATCATTCATCAGTCGATGGACATTTGGGCTCTTTCCATACTTTGGCTATTGTTGATAGTGTTGCTGTAAACATTGGAGTTCATGTGTCCCTTCGAAACAGCATATCTGTGTCCCGTGGATAAATACCTAGTAGTGCAATTGGTGGGTCATAGGGTAGTTCTATTTTTAATTTTTTGAGGAACCTCTATATGTTTTCCAGAGTGGCTGCACCAGTTTGCATTCCCACCAGCAGTGCAAAAGAGTTCCTCTTTCTCCACACCCTCACCAACATCTGTTCTTGCCTGAGTTGTTAATGTTAGCCATTCTGACAGGTGTGAGGTGGTATCTCATTGTGGTTTTAATTTGTATATCCCTGATGATGAGGATGTTGAGCATTTTTTAATGTATCTGTTAGCCACCGGAGTGTCTTCTTTGGAGAAGTGTTTATTCATGTCTTTTGTCCATTTCTTCACTGGGTTATTTGTTTTATGGGTATTGAGTTTGATAAGTTCTTTATAGATTTTGGATACTAGCCCTTTATCTGATATGTCATTTGCAAATATCTTCTCCCATTCTGTCTGTTGCCTTTTAGCTTTGCTGATTGTTTCCTTCGTGGTGCAGAAGCTTTTTATTTTGATGAGGTCCCAATAGTTCATTTTTGCTTTTGTTTCCCTTGCCTAAGGAGACGTGGTGAGTAAGAAGTTGTAGCAACCAAGGTCAGAGAGGTTCTTGCTTGGTTTCTCCTTGAGGATTTTGATGGCTTCCTGTCTTACATTTAGGTCTTTTACTCATTTTGAGTTTATTTTTGTGTATGGTGTAAGAAAGTGGTCCAGGTTCACTTTTATGCATGTCACTGTGAGTTTTCCCAGCACCACTTGCTGAAGAGATTATCTTTATTCCATTGGATATTCTTTCTTGCTTTGTTAAAGATGAGTTGGCCATATGTTTGTGGGTCCATTTTTGAGCTCTCTATTCTGTTCCATTGATCTGAGTGTCTGTTATTGTGCCAGTACCATACTGTCTTGATGATGACAGCTTTGTAATACATCTCAGAGTCTGGAATTGTGATGTCTCTTACTTTGGTCTTCTCTTTCAGGATTGCTTTGGATACTCAGGGTCTTTCTGGTTCCATACAAATTTTAGGATTTTTTTTTTTTTTAGCTCTGTGAAGAATGCTGATGTTATTTTGTTAGGGATTGCACTGAATATGTAGACTGCTTTGGGTAGTATTGAAATTTTAATGATATTTGTTCTTCCTATCCAGGAGCATGGAATATTCTTCAGTTTTTTTGGTGTTTCTTCAATTTCCCTCATAAGCTTTCTTTAGTTTTCAGTGTATAGATTCTTCACCTCTTTGGTTAGTTTTATTCCTAGGTATTTTATGGGTTTTGGTGTAAGTGTAAATGGGATTGATTCCTTGATTTCTCTTTCTGTTGTTTCATTGTTGGTGTATAGGAATACAGCCAATTTCTGTGCATTGAAAGACAAAAAGACTGAGCAAGAGAAAGAATTGGGTTCAATTCTCAATTCTTTGTCAAAATAGAATGTAAGTCACAATAGAACAGAGGCTTTTTTTTCCTGCACTATATCTCTAGCACAGAGAATAGTGTTTGGGGCATTAGGTAAATGCTCAAAGACATATAAAAGTAGATTACAGGAAATCCCTTTACTACTCAGGTTTTGGTAGGTTTTTTCATGTGTAAAATAAAGTTTTAGACAAGATTATCTCCAAAGTTATTTTTTAATTTAGTAATTCTAGAAATTTATCATAATTTTAATATCCAATAAGTTATTTTTAAGCTTTTAAAAATCATCCTATTCTCTGATATGATATATAAAAAGGATGAAGCAGTTATTAAAGATGATGTTACACAAAATAAATACATGGACTTAAGGATCAGAGTTTAAATCTCCTGAGATTTGAAGATCTCAGAAAGTCAATATTAAGTAATGACAAAATGAAAGCAAAAAAATATTATAGGAGTGCCTGGGTGGTTCAGTTAGTAGAGCATTTGACTTTTTTTTGGGGGGGGAGTTGTGAGTTTGAGCTCCACAGTGGGTGTGGAGCCTGCTTAAAAATATTATGATCTTTGAGTGACAAAATAATAATAAAGTAAACTCTCAGAGGTGGATGCTCTACATATGGTTTGGGGACAGTTTACTTTAAATATCTGAGGTAAGACGCACACTGAAAACTAGCCCTCATCCACAGAATAATGGTCAAGGATTTAAGAATACTTTCATCTGAGAAAGAGTTGAAATGTAAATCTGGAAAAGAGAATATGAAAGAGGCTTGGTAGGTGCTGAGAGAAATATTTCCATATTGCTGTAGGGAATAGAAATGGGATCTATGAGTACAAGTGAAATTTTTCACTCAATGAAAGGGAAGACTTCTATCAGAGCTCATGATGGAATGCTTTATGAGGCAGCTAACTCTAGCATCCTGTAAATGTCCAATTTGAGATTAGACCATTGATAAAATGATGGCGATGTGTTTGATGGCCACAATCTGATATTTCCTGAGTGAAATTTTGAGAGGAGACACTCACCTTAAAATGGTGTAGAGAAGCTACTTTGATACAATGTCAGAATAATTTTAAATTAGACCAGAGCCTAAGTACCTTTCCTCATACTTTTGTACAAAGACACACATTTGAACCATGACCTTTGTCATTTTTTTGTACCTAAAATAGCTAAAATAGGTTTTGGTTCTTGATAGTCACCTAATTCTTGGTACTACAACTTTGTTTCTCTCCATTCCTTTTTAAAGGATATCTAATAGAACACTGATCACTTGAAGTAACTCAAGAAAGTGGGTTTCCAGGTCAAATCATTTTGGAAACACTGCATAATACCTCAAACCCTTGGAGAATGACAGTGCACATTGGAATGTTAGATTCCAAGGAACCCTGTAGTTAATTACCTCAGTAACGTGTATTATTTTTTAGCCAGTGTTTCTCAAATGTATTTGACTTTGGAATTTCATTTGGAATAACATTTGGAGACATGCAAATGAGCCCATGTTGGAGACATAGTAGTCAGGCTCTCTGAGAGTCTTGGAGCTGCTGCACAGGGACCTTTTACAGGCTACATATGTTGCATATGCTATTCTGATGGGTAACTGAGTTCCCCTGCAGGAAACCAGAGCCCATTATCCAGAACAGTATGCTTAGGTGGCCATCTGTGGCTTGGAGACAAGGGGCAGAACAGTGGCAGCCTCTGTGTGAAGCCCACCATCCAGAACAGACTGGCTTGTGCTTGGGCACCAGGAAGTGGGGGGAGGGGGCTGGCAGAAAGAATTGCAGAGGCCACAATTCACCATATCCTGTTTTTCAGGGAATGGAGAGCCTGGCCACTGTGATACCGGACTTGCTTGAATGCAGTTGGGTTGGAGGATGAAGTCAGAAACATTTAGTCCTTTTAAAATAAGGACTCTGCTTTTAGCCATGTTCTCTCTAATTCTACCTTAATCTTTTCTGAATCACTTATGACACTTTAAGTATTCAAGGAAATCTCCAAAGCTTTATGGTATAATGGTTCTAGTTGATTTCTTTTTTTTTTAAGTAAAAATAATTAATGTTTTTATTTTCTTTTGGAGAGAGACAGAGTGTGAGTGGCAAAGGGGCAGAGAGAGTTAGACACAGAATCCAAAGCAGGTTCCAGGCCCTGAGCTTTGGTACAGGACCTGACATGGGGCTCAAACTCACAGTGAGATCATGATCCGAGCCAAACTCGGATGCTTAACTGACACCTAGGCACCCCAGTTCTACTTGATTACTGTCTATGCTTTCTTTCTATCCCTGTAATCTATTTTAGCCTCAGTCTTTTTTTTTCCTATAAAGTAAGGATGATACTATCTAACAATATCCAGGTTGTCATAAAAATTAAAGCATAAAAGCTCATGGAATAATGCTTGGGATATAATACTTAAGTGAAAATCTTTCATGTTTTCTTTCCTTTGTCTTCCTGCAAGGAGCTGAATTTAGAGCTTTCTATTAACATAGAAAGTCTTGAATCTCTTTCCCTGCACTCTGAATTCAGTCTCTGTGACCAGCCTTTCCCAGGTGGGGGCAGACTTTCCCTCTGGACTTGCTCTGTCTTTCAGTGTTTGTTGCTGCTTGCTGTGTGTGAGGGTGTCTTGATGAGAGCCGTGGGAAATTTCAAGCAGCTTTTCTCCTTTTCTGTCATGACTTCTGATATGAGATCTTTTTTTCTATGATATGCAATTTAAAAAATATATAAGCTATAAGCAGAACATTGTAAATGTGAAAATAGATACTCAAGGGCTCTCCTTTTGTGCAGGGTACTATAGGAAAGGTGAAGCCGGTGACTGATTTAATATCAAATCAGCCCAAATCATCACAGGATGCCCCATCAAAAACAAAGCCTCTGACATAGGTCTTTCCTCCTCCCCCCCCAATCTTTTTATGGTTGTGTTTTTCTAGTGCATATGTGTTAATTCAGAACACAGAAAGTGTATATTACCTGGCAAGATCTCTACTGAACACAGTGTGGTAAAACTCTAAACAAAAGTCATTTGGATTTTAAAATGCCTAATGGACTTTAGTGGTTTTGGATTCAGCAAAAGGTTGATGCTAAAAACTGACATTAACTGATGAAATCATGTATCCCCAATGCCTCTATAATCTTGGTAAGATTGAATATTTTTTTAACTGAAATCTGAATTCCTAAAATGGGGTCAACTTAATAAATATTAATTATGCTTAAAGTTTTCCTTACGTGATATTCTACTTTGAAAGGCCACTTTATAAACATTTATTTTATTGAGATATAATTAACATATAACATTATATTAGTTTCAGAGTTATAAAATAATGATATTATACCATATATGTGGAGAAATAGTGAACACGATAAGTCTACTTAACATCAGTCAACACACATAGTTACAAATTCTTATGATAATAACTTTTAAGATTTACTCTGTTAGCAGTATTCAAATACACAATATAATATTTTAACTATAATCACGATACTTTATATTATATCTCATGACTCATTTGTTTTATAACTGGAAGTTTGTATCTTTTTATTTGTTTAACTCAATTTACCCACCCCTACTCCTGGCTCTGGCAAATAGCAATCTGTTCTATGTATCTGTGAATTTTATTTTCTAATATTCTACATGTGAGACCATAGTTTAGTCATTTGATCAAGATTATATTTGTCTTTTTTTCTGACTTATTTCACTTAGCAAAATTCCCTCAAGTTCCATGCAAGCAAATTATTATTTTTCTTTTTTAATGGGTAATATTTAGTTGTGAATGCACACACACACACACACACACTTTTTTTTACAGTTTATTTTCACGTTGGTTTCCATATAACCCCCAGTGCTCATCCCAGCAAGTGCCCTCCTCCATGCCCATAACCACCTTTCACCTCTCCCCCACCCCCATCAGCCCTCAGTCTGTATTCAGTGTTCAAAAGACTCTCATGGTTTGCCTCACTCCTTCTCCCCAGCTATTTTTCCCCTTCTCCTCCCCCATGGTGCTCTGTTACGTTTCTCCTGTTCCACTTATAAGTGAAAACATATGGTATCAGTCTCTCTCTGCCTGACTTATTTCGCTCAGCATAACACTCTCAAGTTCCATCCATCTTATAATATATGGTCAGATTTCACTCTTTCTCATTTCCATGTAGTATTCCATTGTATAGATACACCACATCTTTTTTTTATTTTAATTTATTTCTAGGAGAGAGAGAGTGAGCCGGGGAGGGTCAGAGAAAGAGGGAAATACAGACTCTGAAATAGGCTTCAGGCTCTGAGCTGGCAGTCAGCACAGAGCCCGACGCGGGGCTCCAACCCACAAACCGTGAGATCATGACCTAAGTGAAAGTCGGACGCTCAACCGACTAAGCCACCCAGGCGCCCCACACCACATCTTCTTGATCCATTCGTCAGTTGATGGACAATTAGGTACTTTCCATGTTTTGGCTATTGTTGAGAGTGCTGCTATGAACATTGGGGTACATGTGCTCCTATGCATCAGCACTCCTGTATCCCTGGGGTAAATTCCTAGCAGGGCTATTGCTGGGTCATAGGGGAGTTCAATTGTTAATTTTTTGAGGAACCTCCACACTGTTTTCCAGAGGGGCTGCACCAGTTTACATTCCCACCAACAATGTAGGAGGGTGCCCATTTCTCCACATTCTCGCCAGCATCTATAGTTTCCTGATTTGTTCATTTTAGCCACTCTGACCAGTGTGAGGTGGTATCTCAGTGTGGTGTTGATCTGCATTTCTCTGATGATGAGGGATGCTAGGCATCGTTTCATGTGTCTATTGGCCATCTGTATGTCCTCTTTGGAGAAGTGTCTGTTCATGTCTTCTGCCCATTTCTTCATTGGATTGTTTGTTTTTCGGGTGTGGAGTTTGGTGAATTCCTTATAGATGTTGGATATGAGCCCTTTATCCGATATGTCATTTGCAACTATCTTTTCCCATTCCGTCAGTTGCCTGTTAGTTTTGTTGATTGTTTCCTTTGCTGTGCAGAAGCTTTTTATCTTACTGAAGTACCAATAGTTCACTTTTGCTTTTGATTCCCCTGCCTTTGGGGATGTGTCAAGTAAGAAATTGCTGCGTTTGAGATCAAGAAGATTGTTTTTTTTCCTTCTCCTCTAGGGTTTTGATGACTTCCTGTCCCACATTCAGGTCCCCACATTCAGGTCCTTTATCTATTTTGAATTTATTTTGTTTATTGTGTGAGACATAGATCTAGTTTCATTCTTCTGCATGCTGCTGTCTAGTTCTCCAAGCACCATCTGTTAAAGAGGCTGTCTTTTCTCCATTGGATACTCTTTTCCACTTAGTCAAAGATTAGTGGGCCATACATTTGTGAGTCCAATTCTGAGTTCTCTATTCTATTCCATTGGTCTATGTGTCTGTTTTTTGAGCCAATACCATACTGTCTTGATGATGTCAGCTTTGTAGTAGACACTACTACAAAGTAATAGTAGGAGGAGGAGAAGGAGGAGGCGGCTAAAGTCTGGTATGGTGATGCCTCCCATTTTGGTTTTCTTCTTCAATATTACCTTGGTCATTCGGGGTTTTTTGTGGTTTCATACAAATTTTAGAATAGTTTGTTCTAGCTTTGAGAAGAATGCTAGTGCAATTTTGATTGGGATTGCATTGAATGTGCAGATTGTTTTGAGTAGTAATGACATTTTAACAATATTTATTCTTCCTGTCCATGAGCATGGAATGTTTTTCCATTTCTTTGTGTCTTTTTCCATTTCCTTCATAAGTTTTCTATAGTTTTCATCATACAGATCTCTTGTATCCTTGGTTAGGTTTATCCTGGGTATTTTAATGTTTTTTGTGCAATTGTGAATGGGATCAGCTTCTTGATTTGTCTTTCTGTTGGTTCATTATTAGTGTATAAAAATGCAACCAATTTTTATACATTGATTTTAAACCTTGTGACTTTACTAAACTCATGGATCAGTTCTAGTAGGGGTCTAGTGTAGTCTGTCAGGTTTTCTATGTAGAGTATCATGTCATCTGCGAAAAGTGAAAGTTTGACTTCTTCTTTGCCAATTCTGATGCCTATCATTTCCTTTTGTTGTCTGATTGTTGACGCTAGGAATTCCAGCACCATGTTAAACAACAGTGGTGAGAGTGGCCATCCCTGTCATATTCCTGATCTCAGGGGGAAAGCTCTCAGTTTTTCCCCAATGAGGATGATGTTAGCTGAGGTCTTCTCATTGATGGCATTTATGATGTTTAAGTAAGTTCCTTCTATTCCAACTTTCTCGAGATTCTTTATTAAGAAGGGATGCTGGATTTTGTCAAATGCTTTTTCTGCATCTATCGACAAGATCATATGGTTTTTATCTTTTCTTTTGTTAATGTGATGTATCACGTTGATTAATTTGTGAATATTGAACCACCTCTGTAACCCAGGAATGAATCCCACTTGATCATGGTGGATAAATCTTTTTATGTGCTGTTGCATTTGATTTGCAAGTATCTTGTTAAGGATTTTTGCATCCGTATTCATCAAGGATATTGGACTGTAGTTCTCTTTTTTTACTGGGTCTCTGTCTGGCTTGGGAATCAAAGTGATGCTGGCTTCATAAAATGAGTCCAGAAGTTGTCCTTTGATTTCTATTTTTTTGACTAGCTTGAGAAGAATGGGTATTAATTCTGTTTTAAATGCCTGGTAGAATTTCCCAAGGAAGCCATCTGGCGCAGGACTCATTTGTTGGGAGATTTTTGATAACTGATTCAATTTCTTCACTAGTTATAGGTCTGTTCATAACAGAGAGAGATTTTCTATCTCTTCCCATGTGAATTTTGGTAGTGTGTGTGTGTTTAAGAATTTGTCCATTTCTTTTAAGTTGTCCAGTTTGTTGGCATATATTTTTTTTCATAGTATTCCCTGATAATTGCTTGTATTTCTGACGGACTGGTTGTAAGAAATCCGTTTTCATTCATGATTTTGTCTATTTGAGTGCTTTCTCTTTTCTTTTTGAGATCTGTTCAACTGTTTTGGGATTCTGTACTGTTTTTTTCTGCCCTGATTTTTATCTCTCTTCTTCAGCTGGGTTTGGGGTGCTCTTATTCCTCACCTTCTAGTTCCTTTAGGTGTGCTGTTAGATTTTGTATTTTTGCTTTTTCTAGTGTCTTCAAATATGCTTGGAGTGCAATTTACTTTTCTTTGATGCCTTTGCCACATCCCATAGAGTTTGGACTGGTGTATTTTCATATTCATTCGTTTCCATATTTTTAAAATTTTTTCTCTAATTGCCTGATTGGCCTGTTTTTTTTTTTTTAACTAGGGTGTCCTTTAACCTCCTTTTTTTTTTTTTGGAGGTTTTCCAGACTTTTGCCTGTGATTGATTTCAAGTTTCATAGGACTGTGATCTAAAAGTGTTCATGGTATGATCTCAATTCTTTTATACTTTTTGAGGACTGCTTTATGTCCCAGTATGTGATCTATCTTGGAGAATGTGCCATGTGCACTTGAGAAGAAAGTGAATTCCATAGCTTCAAGATGTAGAGTTGTAAATATATCTGTCAAATCCATCTGGTCCAATGTGTCATTCAAGTCCATTGTTTCCTAGTGCTCGCCAACCTGACCTGGAGGAAACGGAGCAGAGGCTTCTGGCTCCACCCCCAGGGCTAGGCAAGAGGCTTGGAAATGCCCTGAGGGGATCACCTGCAAGGTTGTGTCTGCCTCGGTTTCAGTCAGGCGCTCAGACTACACTTGCAAATTATCCTGGCCTGGGTCAAATTGTGCAACCCACTGGCCACGGGATGTTTACAGACCCAAAAAAGCGAGGTGCAGCCCTTGGTTCAAGAAGGGAGTGGTGCACCGCCACCCTCCTCCCCACAACCTCTAAGGCAGAACTCCCGCCTGATGCATTGGATCACACCACTCCCATCCCTGCTAGAGAGCTGCACTCCTCCTTTTTTTTCTTTTTTTCTCATTTTTCCCTTTTTGCCGGAACACTGACCTGATTAACTCTGGTCACCGGCTTGCTTAGGAAGTCACATTTAGTCCATTCTGTAGATGTAAATTCTACACCTACTGAACTTTACATCTCTCAGGAGTAATTAGACTATAGAGTTTCTCTGAATAACACCAGCATCCTTCTCTCACCTATCCAACCATATTCCACCCTTTACCTCTGAAAAAAGCGTTTTATCCCTTCTGCCTGTTCGTTCTATTGCCTATTTTGCCTCATCTCTGCCCTATCATCTCTCTCTTTCTCTATTCTCTTCAACCAGCTCCGCACAGACCCGGCTATTCAACTGTAGCTGGGAAAACCGGTTATATGCTTTAAACCGTTCATTGTCCATTGGTTTTCTTCTTTTTTCCTTTCCTTGTCTTCTTTTTGATCCTTTGATGTATTTTTTATTCTCTACCATTCGCCCTCCACCCTCCATCTTTTCTCTTAACTTTTACGTTTTCCCTCTCGGTTTGCATGTTAGTTGGATTTCTCTGTGTGTTTGTGTGCTCCTTCTCCCTGTGTGTTTGTCTGTCTATTTTCTGCTCCAGTGCTACCTCAAGAAACAAGCCAGAGTACTCAAGGTGGAGAGTCCCAAATATCACTATGAGTAGGAAAATAAAATAACCAAGGTCCCAACAAAAGAGACCAAGAGATACCATTCAAAAAACACTCTCTGAAAGGATAGGCCCTGGACAGTCAAAGAGGCTTTTAGGATACAGCAGCGCTCACAGGTGCAGAGAGCATAACAAGTCTTTAAAACTAACAACAGCCAGAAAGCTAACTAAAATGACGAAATGAAAGAGCTCTCCTCCAAAGAAACTCCAAGAAGAAATGACAGCTAATGAACTGCTGAAAACAGATATAAGCAGCATAACTGAACAAGATTTAGGAATAATAATCATGAAATTAATAGCTGGGATGAAAAAAAGCATAGAGGGCACCAAAGAAACTATGGCTACAGACAAAATGGAAAATAAAAATAGGCACAAAGAATTTAAAAATGCGATAAATGAGATACATAATAAATTAGAGGCCTCCAAAGCACGGATTGAAGAGGCATAAAGGAGACTTAGTGATTTAGAAGACACCATTATAGAAAAACAAGAAGCTGACAAAAAAAGAGACAAAGTGATACAGAAACATGAAAGAAGAGTTTGAGAGCTCAGCGATATGGTCAAACGCAACAATATCCGTATCATAGGAATTCCAGAAGAGGAAGAGAGGGGGAAAGGTGCTGAGGAGTCCTGGAACAAATTATAGCAGAGAACTTCCCGACCTGGGGAAGGAAGTAAATGTGGAAATACAAGAGGCTCAGAGGACTCCCCTCAGACGTAACTTGAATCGATCTTCTGCACGACATATCATAGTAAAAATGGCAAAATACAAGGACAAAGAGAGAATTTTGAAAGCAGCTAGGGAGAAAAGGGCCCTAACATACAAAGGGAAACCTATCAGAGTGGTGACAGACCTATCTACTGAAACTTGGCAGGCCAGAAAGGAATGGCAGGAGATCTTCAATGTGATGAACAGTAAAAATATGCAGCCAAGAATCCTCTATCCAGCAAGCCTGTCATTCAAAATAGAAGGAGAGATAAAAACCTTTCCAAATAAACAGAAATTGAAAGAATTTGTCACCACGAAGCCAGCCCTACAAGAAATCCTGAGGGGGATGCTCTGAAGGAAAGGTTGCAAGGAACAAAGATACCAGAGACACCACCACAAACATGAACCCTACAAAGGATACAAAGACTCTAAACCCACATATTTCAATAATAACACTGAATGTAAATGGGCTGAATGCTCTAATCAAAAGATATAGGGTAGCAGAATGGATAAAAAAACAAAATCCATCTATATGATGTCTACAATAAACTCATTTTAGACTGGAAGATACCTTCAGATTAAAAGTAAGTGGATGGAGAAATATCTATCATCCTACGGGAAACCAAAAGAAAGCTGGAGTAGCTATACTCATATCAGACAAACTGGGCTTTAAATTAAAGACAATAACAAGAGATGAAGAAGGGCACTACATAATAATTACAGGGTGATCCATCAGGAAGAACTAACAATCATAAACATCTATGCACCGAATATGGGAGCACCTAAATATTTAAAACTAACCACAAACAGAAGCAGGCTTATACATAAGAATATGCTAACAGCAGGGGACCTTAAAACTCTGCTTACAGCAATGGATAGGTCAACTAGAAAGAAAATCACTAAAGAAATAATGGATATGAAAGACACATTGGACTAGATGGATCTGACGGATATAATTATAACTTTACACCCTGAGGCCAGGGAATTTTCCTTCTTCTCAATTGTGCATGGCACATTATCCAAGATAGATCACATACTGGGACATAAAGCAGCCCTCAATAAATTCAAAAGAATTGAGATCATACCATGCACTCTCTCAGATCATAATGCTTTGAAACTTGAAATCCATCACAGGAAGAAGTCTGGAAAACCTCCAAAAACATGGAGGTTAAAGAACACCCTACTAAAGAACAAATGGGCCAATCAGGCAATTAGAGATGAAATTAAAAAATATATGGAAACAAATGAAAATGAAAATACAACAATCCAAACTCTATGGGATGCGGCAAAGGCAGTTCTAAGAGGAAAGTACATTGCACTCCAGGCCTATTTCAAGAGATTGGAAAATGCACAAGTCCACAATCTAGCAGCTCAGCTAAAGGAACTAGAGGCAGAGCAACAAGAACGCCCTAAACCCAGTAGAAGAAGAGAAATAGTAAAAATTAGAGCAGAAATAAACAGCATAGAGACCAAAAAACAATTTAACATATCAATGAAACCAAGAGTTGGTTTCTTGAAAATATAAACAAAATGGACAAACCTCTAGCCAGACTTATCAAAAAGAAAAGAGAGAGCATCCAAATAGACAAAATCATGAATGAAAATGCCTTTATTACAATCAACCCCTCAGAAATACAAGCAATTAACAGGGAATACTATGAAAAATTACATGCCAACAAATTGGACAACTTAGAACAAATGGACAAATTCCTAAACACATACTTACTACCAAAATTCTCATGGGAAGAAATAGAAAACCTGAACAGACCCATAACGAGTCAAGAAATCGAATCAGCTATCAATAATCTCCCAACAAGTAAGAGTCCTGGACCTGATGGCTTCCCTGGGGAATTCTATCAGATATATAAAACAAATTAATCCCAATTCTTCTCAAGCTATTCCAAAAAATAGAAACCGAAGGAAAACCCCGGATTCATTTTATGAAGCCAGCATCACCCTGATTCCCAAACCAGACAGAGATCCAGCCAAAAAAGAGAACTATAGGCCAATAACCTTGATGAATACAGATGCAAAACTCCTCAACAAGATCCTTGCACATTGAATCCAACAGCACATAAAAAGAATCATCCACCAAGATCAAGTGGGATTCATTAAAGGGCTGGTTCNTCAGATATATAAAACAAATTAATCCCAATTCTTCTCAAGCTATTCCAAAAAATAGAAACCGAAGGAAAACCCCGGATTCATTTTATGAAGCCAGCATCACCCTGATTCCCAAACCAGACAGAGATCCAGCCAAAAAAGAGAACTATAGGCCAATAACCTTGATGAATACAGATGCAAAACTCCTCAACAAGATCCTTGCACATTGAATCCAACAGCACATAAAAAGAATCATCCACCAAGATCAAGTGGGATTCATTAAAGGGCTGGTTCAACATTCGCAGAACAATCAATGTGATACATCTTATCAACAAAAGAAAATAAAAACCACAGGATCCTGTCAATAGATGCAGAAAAAGCATTTGACAAAATACAGCATCCTTCTTAATAAAGACTCTAGAGAAAGTTGGGATAGAAGGAACCTACTTAAACATCATCAAAGCCATCTATAAGAAGCCTTCAGCTAACATCATCCTCAACGGGGAAAAACTGAGAGATTTCCCCCTGAGATCAGGAACACGACAGGGATGTCCACTCTCACCACTGTTGTTTAACATAGTGCTGGAAGCCCTAGCATCAGCAATCAGACAACAAAAGGAAATCAAAGGCATCAGAATTGGCAAAGAGGAAGTCAAACTTTCACTCTTCGAAGATGACATGATACTCTACATCGAAAACCCGACAGACTCCACCAGAAGCCTACTAGAACTGATCCAAGAATTCAGCCAAGTTACAGGGTACAAAATCAACGTACAGAAATCGGTTGCATTTTTATACACCAACAATGAAGCAACAGAAAGAGAAATCAAGAAACTGTTCCCATTCACAATTGCACAAAAAACCATAAAATACCTCGGAATAAACCTAACCAAAGATACAAGAGATCTGTGTGATGAAAACTATAGAAAACTTTTGAAAAAAATTAAAGAAGACCCAAAGAAATAGAAAAACACTCCATGCTCATGGATAGGAAGAATAAATATAGTTAAAATGTCGTTATTACCCAGAGCAATCTACACATTCAATGCAATTCCAATCAACATTGCACCAGCATACTTCTCAAAACTAGAACAAACTATCCTAAAATTTGTATGGAACCACAAAAGACCCCGAATAGCCAAANAGGGGGTGATGGGCATGTAGGAGGGCACGCTGGGGATGAGCACTGGGTTTTATATGGAAACCAGCTTGACAATAAACTATTTGTAAAAATAAATAAATAAATAAATAAATAAATAAATATATAAATAAATAAATAACAGACTTGCTGGATGTTTCTTGGCTGCATATTTTTTCTCTTCATCACATTGAAGATTTCCCGCCATTCCTTTCTGGCCTGCCAAGTTTCAGTTGAATGGTCTGTAACTGCTCTGTTAGGTCTCCCTCTGTACGTTAGGGCTCTTTAATCCCAAGCTGCTTGAAGAGCTCTCTCTTTGTCCTTATATTTTGCCAGTTTCACTATGATATGTCATGGAGAAGATCAATTCAAGTTACATCTGAGGGGAGTTCCTGTGCCTCTTGGATTTCAATATCTGTTTCTTTCCCCAGACCGGGGAAGTTCTCTGGTATAATTTGTTCAAGGAGTCCTTCAGCACCTTTCCCTCTCTCTTCCTCTTTTGGAATTCCTATGATTAATATATGGTTCCATTTGATTGTATCGCTGAGGTCTCGAACTTTCCTTTTGTGTTCCTAGATCAGTTTATAGCTTTTTCTCAGCTTCCTCTTTTTCCATACTTATGTCTTTTCATTCACATATTCCCCTTTCTGTTTCTTCAATCCGTGCATTGGACACCTCCCTTTTACTATGCATCTCAATTATAGCATTTTTAAATTCATCACAACTATTTTTTAGGTCCATAGTCTTTGTAACAATAGCTTCTCTGATATATTCCATGCTTTTTTCAAGCCCAGCGATTAATTTTTTGACTATTGTTCTAAATTCTTGTTCAGTTATGTTGCTTATATCTGTTTTAAGCAGCTGTTTAGCTGTCATTTCTTCCTGGAATTTCTTTACAGGAGAGTTCTGTTTCATCATTTTGGCTAGCTTTCTGTCTTGTTAGTTTCCGAAGCTTTTTATGTGCTCTGAACCTACAAGTACTGCTGTATTAAATACAGCTCATTTACTGTCTAGGGTGTGTCCATTCAAGAAGTGTTCTTTTAATGTTGTCTCTTGGTCTCTCTTGTTGTTTGGTTATTTCATTTCCCTATTCATAGTGGTTTTGTGACTCTCCACCATGTGTGCTTTGGCCTGTTTCTTGAGTTAGCCCTGGAAAAGAAAACAGACAAACACACAGGGAACAAAGGCAAGGAAACACACAGACAAATCCAACAAAGGAGCAAACCTAAAGGGAGAAAGGAGAAGAGAAGAAGGAGAAGAAGAAGAAAAAGAAGCAGAAGCAGAAAAAGAAGAAGAAGAAGAAGAAGAAGAAGAAGAAGAAGAAGAAGAAGAAGAAGAAGAAGAAAAGAAAATACATGAAAAATGTAAAAAGACCCAAACAAACCCAAAAGGCAAAGGAAAGTGTAAAATAAAGCCAGAATTCCAGCTACAAATAGACAGCAGGGTGTATGCAGTGCTGATGGAAGAGTCAGGGTGGGGAGAAAGGGAAATTGGACAATGACCAGGCAGAGAGACTAAGAGGCTTACTTTAGAGAGAGAAAGAGAATATGGTAGGAGGTGAGGAGAAAGAAATGAAGATAATGTTACTCAGAGAAACTATATAGTCTGATTACCCTAGAGAGAGATAGAAAGGTAGTGGTGGAGGTGTAGAATATACATCTAGAGAATGGATTAAATGTGACTGTTTAAGCAAACCAATGACCAGAGTGCCCAGTCCAGCAGAGGGGAGGGATATGAATGAGACAAGAGGAAATTATATGTGAATAAAAAGAATTGATCTAGAATTAATCAAGGCAGTGCATCCATACTGGTCTTGCCCCAGGCTCCAGAAAAAAGTAAATAAATAAAAAAGGAGCTCTCTATCCAGGATGGGGGTGGTTTGGTGTAGGCGGGTCTTAGCCTCCACTGCGGTCCAATGGCCGCTCCCTGAGGTCCCTCCGTGGTGGTTGTGGGGAGTAAAATGGCGGTGCCCCAGTCCCCTCTGGAACCAAGTGCCGCATATCACTCCTTTGTATCCGGTCTCCCTGTGCCGCAGGTGCAGCCATGGTGGGTCGTGTTCTATGTCCCAAGCCCCACCTCATTTCTTGGTCCCAGTCCTCGCGCTTTGCACTTTTTTGATACAGTCCCGCAGGTTGGCTGCTTCCCTGCCAAGGTGGATCAAGCTGGGAGAGCAGCAGCGCGGTTACTGGCTGGCCGCTTCCTCAGTGGAGGTCGAGCCAGGAGAGTAATGGTGCAGTTTCAGGTCGGCCGCTTCTCCGCCACTGGGGATTGAGCCAGAAAAGAAGCAGAGCAGTTTCTCCTGGCCCCGCCTGGGACCAGGGCACCCAGTTCAAAGTCAGCACCCCACCTAGAACTAAGATCACTCTCCCTCCCCAGCCAAGGTTAGTCTCTTCTCCATAAAGAGTTCTTTTTTTTTTTTTACAAATAGTTTATTGTCAAATTAGTTTCCACATAACACCCAGTGCTCATCCCCACAAGTGCCCTCCTCCATGCCCATCCCTCCTCCCCCCGACATCCATCAGTCCTCAGTTTTTGTCAGCATTCAAGAGTCTCTCATGGTTTGCCTCTCTCTCTCTAGGAAGAGTTCTATGAGCAGTTTCATCCACTCTTTCCTTGCTCCTCGACTCTCCGCAGCTCCCCACGAAGGGGGGGGTCCTTCCCCTCCCTCCATGTCTCCGGGTCCCAGCCTGTTTTTATCTTCTCCAGTTCTCACTCATGCACTTATGAGGTTGCCATCTCAGTGTCCTCTTGTCTCTTTTCTTCCCAAACTCCTGTGGTTCAGTGTCCTATGGCTTCAGGCCTTCTCTGTTTGAGAGATGTGTGCGAGCAAAATGCACAGAGCTCTCTCCTTCTCCGCCATCTTGCCATCCCCCGTTCTCTTTATTTTCTATAGAAAATATGCCTTCTTTTCAAGAGTCCACAAAACAGCTACAAAAATTCATTGTATTTTAAGCCATAACCAAATGCTTACAAGACATAGTCTGTGGCTACAATGAATGATTTGCATTGCATTGTAAATTAAAAATAAGAGGAAAAAGGTGATCCACTTTACAAAAGATAAATCAAAAGAAGTAATAAAATGATAATAATAACAACAATAATAAGTAACTGTATTAATAGAATTTGTGGTGGTAGTAACAGAAACAATGATAAGTAATATACACTATTTCAAGAGCATTTATAAAATACTAGACATTGGACATTGCTTTATATACTCTATTTTAAATTTCTCTGCAGAAAATATTTTATAGGAATATCAGCCTAATGGAAGTGGGTATTTGTTGAGGATATGTAGCAAATTCAATTCACACTACCAGACTTTGCTTGCCCCCCCCCACTTCTATGACATACCAGCAGCTGTTCAGCTCCAAAGAAGAAATAACATGGTAAAATTCAAGGCAGGCCTTGGAGCTGTACTTGGGAGTCAAATCCAGCCTTAGTTATTTTAATTAATTTAAATTGAGGAAAAACAATACACAAATGAAATAAAACAAGAAAGAAGGAGGAAAGAGCCAAGCAACACAAAGCCAAACTTACTGAATTAGAAGACTAAAAATGAAATGAGAGAAGATATATGCAAATGACATATCTGATAAAGGGCTAGTTACCAAGATATATAACGAACTTATAAAACTCAAAACCAAAACAAACAAACAAATAATCCAGTTTAAAAATGGGCAAAAGAGGGACACCTGGGTGGCTCAGTCAGTCAAGCATCTGACTTCGGTTCAGGTCATGATCTCACAGTTTGTGAGTTTGAGCCCCGTGTGGAACTCTGTGCAGACAGCTCAGAGCCTGGAGCCTGCTTCAGATTCTGTGTTTCCCTCTCTCTGCTTGTTCCACACTCATGTGGTCTCTTTCTCTCTCTCTCAAAAATAAATAAACATTAAAAAGCTCTCTTTAGAGGCAAACCATGAGAGACTCTTGAATGCTGAGAACAAACTGAGGACTGATGGGTGTGTGGGGGGGAGGGTGGAGATGGGCATGGAGGAGGGAGCTTGTGGGGATAGCACTGGGTGTTATATGGAAACCAACTTGATAATAAACTATTTGTAAAAAATAAAAAGTATAAAAAGTAAAATAAAAAATAAAAAGCTCTCTTTATTAAAAAAAAGACATGAACAGACGTTTTTCCAAATAAGACATACAGATGGCCAATAGACACATGAAAAATAGACAAAACATCACTAATAATCGGGGAAGTATAAGTCAAAATCACCATCAGATATCACCCCACACTTGTCAGAATGGCTAAAATTAACAACACTGGAAACAACACGTATTGGTGAGAATGTGGAGAAAGGGTAACACTGGTGCACTGTTGATGGGAAAGAAAACTGGTGCAGCCACTCTGGAAAACACTATGGAGTTTCCATAAAAAATTAAAAATTGAACAACCCTATAGTCCAGCAGTTGTACTACCAGGCACTTACCCAAAGAATACAAAATAACTGATTTAAAGGAACACATGCACCCTAATATTTATAGCAGCATTATCAACAATAGCCAAGTTATGGAAAGAGCCCAAATGGTCACTGATTAATGAATAGAAAAGAAGAGGTGGTATATATACACAATGGAATATTATTCAGCCATCATAAAGAATGCAATCTTGCGATATGCAAAGACATAGATGGAAGTAGAGAGTATTGTATTAAGTGAGATAAGTTAGTCAGAGAAAGATAAATACCACAATTTCACCCATATATATAATTTAAGAAACAAAATAAACAGTCATGGGGGAAAGAGAGAGGAAAACAAAAAACAGACTCTTAACTAGAGAACAAACTGATGGTTTTCAGGGGGGAGTTGGGTAGGGAGATGGATTAAATAGGTAATGGGGATTAAGGAGTACATTTGTGATGAGCACTGGGTATTGTATGTAAGTGTTGAATCACTAAATTCTATACCTGGAACTAATATTACACTGTATATCAACCAACTTGATTTTAAATAAAAACAAAACTAAACACACAGAGGTGATTTTTTTTTTGTAAAAAAATTTTTGAGAGAGAGAAAGATAGAACAGGGGAGGAGAAGAGGTGATAGAGAAAGAGAATCTTCTTATTAAAAAAACTCCACACAGTGTGGATTCTGATGGGGGTGGAGGGTTTGATCTCATGACTGTGAGATCATGACCTGAGCCAAAATCAAGAGTTGGACACTTAACTGTCAGAGTCACCACGCACCCTAACACTTTTCATATTATAGACAAGACTTTGGCATCAACAAAGAAAAAGAATGAAAGTAAAAATTATGTATTAAAATGAAATAAAGCTACAGAGGCAAAGATTAAATTTATATTTGAATATTACGTAAAAAGGATTTTTCTAAAATAAATGTTTTTTTTCTGGAAAAATATAAATAATCCAAGTTATTTTAAATAGTGGAACCATATAGGTCCTCTCTTTGAAATTTTCTATACCCGTTCTCTTCTTTGCCTGTTAAATTCTTATTTTCTGTTGAACACCAAACTCAAAATTCATTTTTCTTACAAATCTTCTTTTTTATGATCAGCCCCTTATGTCTTCCAGTTGGGCACCACCCAATGAAAGTGTGGCTTGTTTTTATTGCTTCCCTTCAGAATCCTGAGTATGAGCCTCTCGATAGTACTCACTATATTGCTTTGTAAGTTTGATCTCCTATTTGTCCCTTTCACTGTGGGATACTTGTAGGCAGGGAGTGCCCATTATTTCTCTTTATATCAACCACATATTACACACAAAGAGTTCAATGTAAATGAAATTAAGTCATTTAAGAGAGGATCAATTAATTGTAAGAAAGGAAGAATTTCAGGTGTTTATAGACCAGAAGACGCCCGTCAAAAGGAGGCATTAAAGATATGGGAGAAGGCACTTGGTAGAGAATCTTCTTAGAGGAGAGCCAAAGAGATACAGTACAGAGTTTGAGTCCAACACTCAAAAGAGGGAAAAGCCAAAGATAAAGATAAAGGCTTGCTGGATGGAGATGAGGAATGTTACTGGTATTTCACCTAGATAATTGTGATATTCTTTAAGAAGTCAGAAAGAATGCATGCATCCCTGTTTATTGTAGCATCATTTACAATTGTTACCTTATGAAAGCAGCCCAAGTGTCCATCAATACATGAATGGATAAAGAAGATATTATATATATACATATATGATAGAATATTATTCAGCCATAAAAAGAATGAAATCTTGCCATTTGCAATGACATGGATGAAGCTAGAGAGTATAATGCTAAGTGAAATAAGCCAGTCAGCAAAAGACAAATACCATATGATTTCACTCATGTGGAATTTGAGAAACAGAAAAAAATGAACAAAGGGAAAAATGAGAGAAAGAGAGAGAGAGATACAAATCAAAAACCAGACTTTTAACCACATAGAGAATAAGCTGATTGTTATACAGAGGGGAGATGCATGAAATAGGTGAAGGGGATTAAGAGTACACTTATCTTGGTGAATACTGAGTAATATACGGAATTGTTGAATCACTATATTGTATACCTAAAACTAACATAACACTGTATGTTAACTATAAAGGAATTAATTAATAAAAATCAGAAGGAAGGTCACATTCCAAACATGGGAGAAGGAGCCAGGAAATTTAGCAAAGGTATTGGACAGAGCATAACAGAGTGTCTTCACATAACAGGTGAAGAGTTGTCTGGAGGGTTGTCTGACTTTCTATTTATGTTCAGTGGAGATCCTCAGCTGGTAAAGGGGCTTCCCTAACATGGAAGAGAGAGGAGGGCTGAGTGCAGATATCATGGAAGGAGAGATGAGAGTCCCAGCTCCACAGATGGCCCATTGTATTGGTGCTGGTCAAGGGACAGAGGGAGATGGCAGAGGTGGGCACAAAGTATGCAATGAAAATGCCTTTTCTCAGGAGAAATGCCAAGACATAATTTTCTCAAATTCTTTCTCTTTTGCTTGCTAAAAAGATGGTAGATACACATGATAAGCTTGAATGCATGAAAAGGAAACCACCCAAACTAAAATATATTCTGATGGGAAAAAAGGCAAATTATTAGAATTTCATCCTCAGATGCCTTTTTCTTCCCAAGCTTTGCCTCTTCACTTTGATGCTTTGTTCCTTGCCATGATTTCTACACTGTTCCTCTGTCATCCTTTCAAGTCTTTAGCCACGTGAATTCTGCTGCTGGCAGCTAGTCACCAATGCAACGTGACGGGGAGAGCTCTGAAGTCCTTTCCTCCGTTGGACACTCCTTATTTCTTCTGTAGCTCTCCTTCCAGATCATCACTTTCTACCCATCCACGAACTCTTCTCTCTGGGAAATACAGTGAAGGGCCTTTATTTCTAAGATGCAGGAAGCTCCTTCTGCCTTTCTTGATGAAGAGGATTAGCTAACTGTCACCTGGAGAGATCTAAGAGATGAGGCATGCAGCTGTTCAAATTTCAAATGAAGGGTGAGGATGAGAAAGAAATTCCTGTCTTGGGGCCCTTGTATGACTTGAAGACAGGTTAAAGAGCTGAAGATCATGGCTCTGAAGGTACCCATGGTCTACAGAAAGTGGGGCAAGCTGTGTACCCCCGTGATAAGCTTCCATGATTCTGTAGAAGCAGAAGTCATTCTACTGAGAAACATTCATTACCTTTGTAAGTAAGGCAACAGAAAAATGGCTTTTGATTAAGATCTATAGTAGTGGTATGTTATAAACCTTTTGAAAACGAAAATAAAGAGGAAGAATGGTTTCAGTCTAAAACTGAAGTAGGAGACTTCATTAGCAAACATTTCCTTTTGTAAACCAGGTCTCTCTTCAGTGTGTAGGGCTTTGTTCTCAGTGCAGTGCCTGACCTCCATAGAAAATGGCATGGTTCTGGGGCAGCTTTTTTCCCAGCAATCTGGAAGTTTTGGTTCCTTGGAGTATTGTATGTCATCACAGTTGCATTTTTAACCTAAAACTGAATACATCAAATTCAGCATTTGTCTGGGCCTCCATTTGACATTTTGCATCTTGATTTGTGCTTTGACATTCAGGTGTTTTTGTCTTCTGTAACAGAATGTGATGGTTGGAGCCAGAATGGATTGAAAATAATCCCAGAGGGAAATGAAAGCATAATGGGATGCTGGTTTTTGAGCAAATATGCTATTCCTAAGTCTTTTGGTGAAGGTGCTGGTTTTCTGAGAGGCTTGGGAAGCAAGACAAATGGATCTTCTGGGAAATGAAACTGTTCTTGGTAAATGTGGAGCATAAATGTGTATATTCAGAGAACTGCTGGCAGTAACAGGAAGTCATTACTGCCCTCACTTCAAATAAATCTCTTTTCAATGGACTCTTGCCTGGACAGTGAGTGAAGCATTATAACACCAATCAAGTTAACAATACTCCCACAGGAAATAGCAGCAGGGGCTCACTTCAAGAAGGAACATGCCAGTTTTAGAAGTTTCGACAGAGCTGCCCATCCTTATCTTTACCCATCAGATACTCAGGTGTGTAGCCACTGCTGTCAGTGCCACCATCAAATTGCCAATGAATACCTTCATCATTTGTCTTGACTCTAACATTAGAGTATTCTTTGTATGTATGTGTGACTTCCAAAATCTATAAGAAAAGGTCACCTTGATGAGCTTGCTCACCTCACCTGGGGGAGATGTATGCAGATGGTGGCAGAACCCCTGCCCATCTGTCTTAACCTCTTTTCTCTACAAATCCCTCACTCCAGCATATCTTCTGTGAAAGCTCCATGTAGAGCCAGCATCCCCTGCATCAACTCAAGGTCACAAACCTACCTTTTCAAATGTTTTCTCCAGATATTGTGAGCCACGTAGAGCTGTGTTGGACTACACAGCCCCTAGTCAGTTTGGCACAATTGAGTCTTGAAATGTGGCAAGTGAAAGTAAGGTGTTCTGTGAATGGAAAGGCCCACACTGGATTTCAAAGATTTAGTATAAAAAATCAATGTAAATATTCCATTAAAATTTTATGTTGATTATATGTTAAAATAATATTTTGGATATGTTGGATTAAATAAAATATATTATTAAATTTATTTTCACTGGTTTCTTTTTACTTTTTTAAAATATGTGGTACTAGAAATTTGTAATTACATTGTGGCTCACAGTATATTTCTATTGGCTAGTGGTCTGGGACTACCTTGCATTTTGAGTCGGAGCTGACAAGAAGATGACAAGTTTTTTCACCTTTCCAGGAAAGAGTGTCTTTTTCTATTATAGGGGGTGGCAACATTTTTTTGTAAGGGTTCAGATATAAATCTTTCAGGCTTTATGGACTACATAGTCTCTGTTGCAACACTCAAATGTACTTTGGTGTGGCAGCCATAGCTACCCTAGATGGTAGAACATCCATTGATGATAAGTAAATGAATGGGAGAGAATGTGTTACAATAAGTCTTTATTTACAAAAACAGGCAGTGGGTCAGTATTGGCCTGTGGGCTGTAGTTTATTGTTTCTTGATCTATAAAAAGGAGTGATTTACCTAGGCCAATTCTCTGGACTATAAAAGCACATTTTTCATTAATAGAATCCTTACTGTATACATGTTTATGGGTTCAGGGATCTTATGGTACATGCAAATATCTTTGTATTATTTTTTGTTGGCATGTTATATAACACAACTAGCAGATGATAAGGTAGAATCTAAAATATTAGAACTGACCTCTGATGTAAATTCCCTTCTCTTTTTTTTCTGTCTCTTCCTCCCTCCCTCCTCTCATCTTTGCCTCCCTCCCTTCCCCCTTTCCTTTCCCTCACCTCTCTGTCTTTCTCACCTGTCTTTCTGACTCTATCTCTGTCTGTCTCTCTCTGTTTCTGCTTTTGTCTCTGTCTCTCTTCCCGCTGGTTGGCTGGAGTTTGTACCCTGTGATGTTAGGAGACTGTAGGTGGTATTAGGATAGGCTTAGGTTGAACCATTCTCCTGAGGCTCAGTGAATATTAAAATGTCTCCCTTGTAGTCCTGGACATCTTTTCTGAGACTTACCGTCTTGTTAAATGGACACAAAGGGATCTCTTGTCAATCTCTGCTCTGGTGACTCATTATGTGATCAGATGCTGGTCTAAGAGGGATTTATAGGGGTGAACTCATAATTCTCATAACAACCTCAGTAAGTAGGTATCACTATTACCCCCATTTCAAAGATGAAGAAATTCAGTCATGGAGATGTTTAATACTTTTGCAACATCATGAAGCTGGACAAGATCAGAGCCCTTAGCTAATATGTTGTGGTGGGAATGCATGTAGATTTTGAAGCCAGAAAAATATGTCAAAACAGCATCTGCATCTTAGTGGCGGCATTTCTGTCAAATTCCTTAATATATTTAAACTTCAGTTTCTTCTTCTATAAGATAGGGATAATATGTATGACCTGCCTTATTGTGTTTGGAAAATGTCAACATCTGTATTCTCAACATCAGACCCTTCGCATATATTAGATGTTCAATAAGCCACTTATTTCTGAGTGCTATATTGTCATTGTATGGTTTACCTATTCCACAGTGAAGCCTAGTGATTAAAAGCATACACTCTAGAGTTAGACTGAGGGGGTTTGAATGTCTGTCCACAGCACAGCAGATCAACCGAGCAACCTGAAGAAGTCTGCTTCCTTTTCCAAATCCTGTCTGTACAGTGAATATGATTATATCAGTCTCAATGGGTGATGTGAGCAATTGATGAGGTCAATTGTTTAAGGATTTCCATAGTGTCTAGACACTGCATGAACAATTGTTTTCCTGATGGAGTCTGAATGTTTGCACCAACCTCTAGATGATGCTCCTTCTCAGGATTGGTGCCATCCTTGAGACAACAGTAACCATATATGATGCTGAGAACACAGCAAAACCATCTACAAGGAACCTCCTTTGGGCTTGGACTCCCCAAGAATAAGGTCTTCTTTTTGTGGACTCTAGCCTTTGGCAAAGCAGATTTGCTTCTGGAACATAGTTAGGTGTCCTAGCACCCAGGTCGAAGTATTCAGCATCTTACTTGACACTGACTCCGTTCCATACAATCTGTCACAGTGCAAGGGAGGTTTTGCATTTGTATGAAAGCTTGTGATAATGTCTATGATGTCTGGAATTGACCAGATACAGTTCTTGGGGTGCATTTCTCCAGAATTCTATTATCAGGACTGACCTATTGCAAACATATTCAGCTATTTTTTAAAAAGTTTACAAGTCTCAAATTTAGATTATTTTATTAAAATCTGTTGTTTTGGTTTTCTGTTTTGTAAAAGAAATGTGGCCAGAATAGAAGCTACTACCTTCTTGAAATGCCCAATTCTGGTCTAGAATTTAAAGAGCTATTGTTAGCTCTTCCTGACGAATAGACCATATAATTATTACATTATGCCCTACTTCACCCCTTGTTACTGCCTTTACTTTAAAGTCCAGTTTGTCTGATACTAGTAAAGCTACTCCAGCTTTCGTTTGACTTATAGTAGCATGAAAGATATTTCTCCATCCCCTTACTTTCAACCTGAAGGTGTCTTCAGGTCTAAAATGAGGTTCTTATAGACAGCAAATAGATGGATTTTGTTTTTCTTATCCATTCTGCTACCCTATGTCTTTTGATTGGGGCATTTAGTCCATTTACATTCAGTGTTATTATTGAAAAATATGGGTTTAGAGTCATTGTGTCTTTTGTAGGATTCATGCTTGTGGTGGTGTCTCTCTTACCTTGCGCTCTTTGGAACATTTCCCTCATAGCGTCCCCCTCAGGATTTCTTGTAAGGCTGGCTTAGTGGTGACGAATTCTTTCCATTTTGTGTTTATTTGGAAAGACTTTTATCTCTCCTTCTATTCTGAATGACAGGTTTGCTGGATAGAGGATTCTTGGCTGCATATTTTTTCTGTTCATCACATTGAAGATTTCCTGCCATTCCTTTCTGGCCTGCCAAGTTTCAGTAGATAGGTCTGTCACCACTCTGATAGGTCTCCCTTTGTATGTTAGGGCCCTTTTCTCCCTAGTTGGTTTCAACAGTCTCTCATTGTCCTTATATTTTGCCAGTTTCACTATATGTCATGCAGAAGATCAATTCAAGTTATGTCTGAGGAGTTCTCTGTGCCTCTCGGATTTCAATGTCTGTTTCCTTCCACAGACTGGGGAAGTTCTCTGGTATAATTTGTTTAAGGACTCCTTCAGCGCCTTTCCGTCTCTCTTCCTCTTCTGGAATTTCTTTGATACGGATATTGTTCTGTTTGATTGTATCACTGTGCTCTCGAACTCTCCTTTCGTGTTCCTGGATCAGTGTATCTCTCTTTTTCTCAGTTTCCTCTTTTTCTATAATTGTGTCTTCTAAATAACTTATTCTCCTTTCTGTTTCTTCCATCTGTGCATTGGACACCTCCATTTTGTTATGCATCTCATTTATAGCATTTTTTTAATTCATCACAACTATTTTTTTTTAATTTTTTTCTAATGTTTTATTTATTTCTAGGAGAGAGAGAGAGACAGCGTGAGCAGGGGAGGGTCAGAGAGAGAGGGAGTCACAGACTGAAACAAGCTCCAGGCTCTGAGCTGGCAGCCAGCACAGAGCCCGACGCGGGGCTCGAACCCACGAACCGCGAGATCATGACCTAAGCGAAAGTCGGACGCTCAACCGACTAAGCCACCCAGGCGCCCCTCATCACAACTATTTTTAAGCTCCGTAGTCTATGTAGCAATAGTTTCTCTGATGTCTTACATGCCTTTTTCAAGCCCAGCGATTAATTTTATGACTATTATTCTAAATTCCTGTTCAGTCATGTTGTTTATATCTGTTTGGAGCGGTGCGTTAGCTGTCATTTCTTCCTGGAATTTCTTTAGAGGAGAGTTCTTCCGTTTCATCATTTTGGTTAACTTTCTATCTCTTGTTAGTTTTAAAAGCTTGTTATGCCCTCCACACCTGCGAGTGCTGCTGTAACAAAGATGGTTCTTTGACTGTCCAGGACCTGTCCGTTCAAGAAGTGTTCTTTGAATGGTATCTCTTGGTCCTTCTTGTTGAGACATAGGTAATTTTATTTCCCTACTCGTAGTGGTATTTGGGACTCCCCAATTATAAATGTCTATGCACCAAATATGGGAGAAGCTAAATACATAAAACAATCACGCAAAAAAAACAATCTTATGGGTAAGAATGTGCTAATAGCAGGGGACTTTAATACTGCACTTCCAGCAATGGATAGATCAACTAGACAGAAAACCACTAAACAATGGAATTGAATGATACATTGGACCAATGGATTTGACATATATATTTACAACTCTACATCCTGAGGCCATGGAATTCACTTTCTTCTCAAGTGTGTATGGCACATTCTACAATATAATCGCATACTGCAACATAAAGCAGCCCTCAATAAATACAAAAGAATCGAGATCATGCAATGCACACTTTCAGATCACAATGCTATGAAACTTGAAATCAATCACAAGAAGAAGTCTGGAAAACCTCCAAAAACATGGAGGTTAAAGAACACCCCACTAAAGAACGAATGGGCCAATCAGGCAATTAAAGAAGAAATTTAAAAATATATGGAGACAAATGAAAATGAGAATACAACAATCCAGAATCTATGGAATGCAGCAAAGACAGTCCTAAGAAGAAAGTACATTGTACTCCAGGCCTATTTCAAGAAATTAGAAAAAGTGCAAGTGCAAAATCTAACTGCACACCTAAAGGAACTAGAAGGAAAGCAACAAGAGCACCCCAAACCCAGCAGAAGAAGAGAAATAATAAATATCAGGGCAGAAATAAACAATATAGAATCCAAAAAAAAAACAAAAACAGTTGAACAGATCAATGAAAGCAAGAATTGTTTTTTTGAGAAAATAAACAAAATTGATAAACCTCCAGCAGGCTCATTAAAAAGAAAAGAGAGAGCACCAAAATAGACAAAATCATGAATGAAAATGGATTTCTTACAACCACCCCTCAGAAATACAAACAATTATCAGGGAATACTATGAAAAATTATATGCCAACAAATTGGACAACTTAGAAGAAATGGACAAATTCCTAAACACACACTCACTACCAAAATTCTCGTGGTAAGAGATAGAAAACCTGAAAAGACCCATAACTAGGGAAAAAATGAAACAGTTATAAAAAATCTCCCAACAAATATGAGTCCTGGGCCAGATGGCTTCCCTGGGGAGTTCTACCGACATTTAAAACAGAATTAATACCCATTCTTCTCAAACTAGTCAAAAAAATAGAAATCGAAGGAAAACTTCTGGACTCATTTTACAAAGCCAGGGTCAGTTCGATTCCCAAGCCAGACAGAGACCCAGCAAAAAAAGAGAACTACAGTCCAATATCCTTGATGAATACGGATACAAAAGTCCTCAACAAGGTACTTGCAAATCGAATCCAACAGCACATAAAAAGAATTATCCACGATGAACAAGTGGGATTCAATCCTGGGTTACAGAGGTGGTTCAATATTCACAAATCAATGTGATATATTACATCAACAAAAGAAAAGATAAAAACCATATGATTTTGTCGATAGATGCAGAAAAAGCATTTGATAAGATATAGCATCCTTCTTAATAAAGACCCTCGAGAAAGTTGGGATAGAAGGAACTTACTTAAACATCATAAAAGCCATCTATGAGAAGACTTCAGCTAACATCATTCTTATTGGGGAAAAATTGAGAACTTTCCCCCTGAGATCAGGAACACGACAGGGATGAGTTGGAAGTTGGAAGTGCTAGATATCCTAGCATCAGCAATCAGAAAACAAAAGGAAATGAAAGGCATCAGAATTGGTAAAGAAGAAGTCAGACCTTCACTTTTTGCAGATGGCATGATACTCTACATAGAAAACCTGGCAGACTCCACCAGAAGCCTACTAGTCTGATGCATGAAGTCAGCAAAGTTGCAGGGTACAAAATCAATGTACAGAAATCAGTTTCATTTTTATACACCAACAATGAAGCAACGAAAGAGAAATCAAGAAATTGATCCCATTCACAATTGCGCAAAAAACTATAAACTACCTAGGAATAAACCTAACCAAAAATACTGATGGGTGTGGGGGGGGAGGGGGGAGATGTGCATGGAGGAGGGCACTTGTGAGGATGAGCACTGGGTGTTATACGGAAACCAACTTGACAATAAACTATTTGTAAAAAATAAAAATAAAAAATAAAAATAAATAAAAAAAACTAACCAAAAATATAAGAGATCTGTGTGATGAAAACTATAGAAAACTTATGAAGTAAATGGAAGAAGACAAAAAGAAATGGAAAAACATTCCAAGCTAATGGATCCGAAGTATAAATACTGTTAAAATGTCATTACTACCCAAAGCTATCTACACATTCAATGCAATCCCAATCAAAATTACACCAGCATTCTTCTCAAAACTAGAACAAACTATCTTAAAATTTGTATGGAACCACTAAAGACCCTGAATGGCCAAACTAATATTGAAGGAGAAAACCAAAATGGGAAGCATCCATCCCAGACTTAACCTCTACTAGAGAGCTGTCATCATCAAGACAGTATGGTATTGGCACAAAAACAGACACATAGACCAATGGAATAGAATAGAGAACTCAGAATTGGACCCACAAATGTATGGCCAACTAATCTTTGACAAAGAGGAAAAGAGTATCCAATGGAAAAAAAGACAGCCTATGTAACAGATGGTGCTGGGAGAACCGGATAGTAACATGCAGAAGAATGAAACTAGATCATTTTGTCACACCACACATAAAAATAAACTCAAAATGATGAGGGACCTGTGTGTGAGACAGGAAACCATCAAAACCTTAGAGGGAAACAGCCTCCTTGATCTCAAACGCTGCAATTTCTTACTTGACACATCCCCAAAGGCAAGGGAATCAAGAGCAAAAATGAACTCCTGGGACCTCATCAAGATAAAAAGCTTCTGCACGGCAAAGGAAACAGCCAATAAAACTAATAGGCAACCGACCGAATGGGAAAAGATTGTTGCAAATGACATAACAGATAAACGGCTAGTGTCCAAAATCTATAAGGAACTCATCAAACTCCACACCCGAAAAACTGATAATCCAGTGAAGAAAGTGGTAGAAGAAATGAACAGACACTTCTCCAAAGAGGACATCCAGATGGCCAACAGACACATGAAATGATGCTCAGCATTCCTCATCATCAGAAAATACAAATCAACAATGAGAGACGCTTGAATGCTGAGTACAAACTGAGGGCTGATGGGGGCTGGGGGAAGAGGAAGTGAGGTGATGGGAATGGAGGAGGACACTTGTGGGGATAAGCACTGGGTGTTATATGGAAACCAACATGACAATAAACTATTTTTTGTGGGAGCCCGACAGTGACCACAAGAAAGCGTGGTTAGGGACGCGGGGATGTGCCTGCACACGGGGCTTCCTGCCTGGGCAAAGCATGCCTGCAAACAGGATGCTCTGCCAGGAGGCCTGCACACAATATCCAAGTTTAATGGTCCGCTCGCAAACGAGGGAACATGCCCTCCTTAGAAGTAAGGAGAAGGCTGGAATTGTGAGCAGGCCTCTTAGTAAACATGTTGTGGTCGCTTCCTCCCTTTGCTCCCCCCTGTCCTTGAAATGTGTTTGGCTACTTGCCCTTAATTGGTAAAGGAATGCATCTTGTAGATTTCAGTTTGTATCCAGTTACCGGGGTATAAAATAAACCGCAAGAGGGGCTTGCGTAGAATTGTTCCTCCGGCCGGAGTTGTGTCTGTGTCTGTCTTTTGTGTGTGTCTTGTCCTTTGTGTCATTTCGTCTGCAACAATTTTTTTTAAAAAAAGAAAATACAAATTAAAACCACACTTAGATACCATCTCATGCCAGTCAGAGTGGCTAAAATGAACAAGTCAGGAAACTATAGATGCTGGTGAGAATGTGTAGAAACGGGCACCCTCCTATACTGTTGGTGGGAATGTAATATGGTGGAACCTCTCTGGAAAACAGTATGGAGGTTCCTCAAAAAATTAAAAATTGAACTCCTCTATGACCCGGCAGTAGCACTGCTAGGAATTTACCCAAGGGATACAGGAGTGCTGATGCATAGGAGCGCATGTACCCCAATGTTCATAGCAGCACTCTCAACAATAATGAAAACATGGAAAGAGCCTAGGTGTCCATCAACTGACGAATGGATCAAGAAGATGTGTTTTATCTATACAATGGAATACTACATGGCAATGAGAAACAATGAAATCTGGCCATGTGTAGCAACAAGGAGGGACCTTGAGGGTCTTATGCTGAGCGAAATAAGTCAGGCAGAGAAGGACAGATACCATATGTTTGCACGTATAGGTGGATTAGGAGGAACTTAACGGAGGACCATGGGGGATGAAGAAGGGGAAAAATAGTTGGGGAGAGAGGGGGAGGCAAACCCTGAGAGACTCTTGAATGCCGAGAACAAACTGAGGGCTGATGAGGGTGGGGGAGAGGGAAAGGGGGGTGATGCGCATGTAGGAGAACCCTTATAGGGATGAGTACTGGGTTTTATATGGAAACCATCCTGACAATAAACTATTAAAAAATAACAATATTTGTTGTCCATAAAAAGTAAATAAGGAACTATTTCACTTGTGGATGCAATTTCTGTGTTTAAGTTACAGCTTCGTAGAAAGAGCCTTGCTGTGGCTCTTTCTGAGTAGCCACTCCCCATGCTCATGGTCAAGGGAAGGAAGGATGTTGTAATCATTACTATCATTATCACACACTAGACTCTTGCCAGTGAGTTTTTAAACCTTTTGGGGATTAAAATTTTAATCTTTGCAGTGACTTCCCTAAATGGCAATGAAGCACGAAGTAATGGCTTCAAAGCATGAATTCTAAATGTGATATGGGAATTGATTGGGATTTGTTAGACAGAAGAGGAATTTGTGGGAACACAAATACATTCTGGGAGGAATATAATGAGGGAAACTTTCATCATTTCATGACTTCTTTTGTATTTGTACATACCTATACTTACATCTTCCACTTCACTAAATACAGAAGAAATCCCCATTCTTTCCTCTTCCCTTCCTAAGACAAGAGATTATTTTCCACTCCTACCTCTGAAGCNAAGAAGATGTGTTTTATCTATACAATGGAATACTACATGGCAATGAGAAACAATGAAATCTGGCCATGTGTAGCAACAAGGAGGGACCTTGAGGGTCTTATGCTGAGCGAAATAAGTCAGGCAGAGAAGGACAGATACCATATGTTTGCACGTATAGGTGGATTAGGAGGAACTTAACGGAGGACCATGGGGGATGAAGAAGGGGAAAAATAGTTGGGGAGAGAGGGGGAGGCAAACCCTGAGAGACTCTTGAATGCCGAGAACAAACTGAGGGCTGATGAGGGTGGGGGAGAGGGAAAGGGGGGTGATGCGCATGTAGGAGAACCCTTATAGGGATGAGTACTGGGTTTTATATGGAAACCATCCTGACAATAAACTATTAAAAAATAACAATATTTGTTGTCCATAAAAAGTAAATAAGGAACTATTTCACTTGTGGATGCAATTTCTGTGTTTAAGTTACAGCTTCGTAGAAAGAGCCTTGCTGTGGCTCTTTCTGAGTAGCCACTCCCCATGCTCATGGTCAAGGGAAGGAAGGATGTTGTAATCATTACTATCATTATCACACACTAGACTCTTGCCAGTGAGTTTTTAAACCTTTTGGGGATTAAAATTTTAATCTTTGCAGTGACTTCCCTAAATGGCAATGAAGCACGAAGTAATGGCTTCAAAGCATGAATTCTAAATGTGATATGGGAATTGATTGGGATTTGTTAGACAGAAGAGGAATTTGTGGGAACACAAATACATTCTGGGAGGAATATAATGAGGGAAACTTTCATCATTTCATGACTTCTTTTGTATTTGTACATACCTATACTTACATCTTCCACTTCACTAAATACAGAAGAAATCCCCATTCTTTCCTCTTCCCTTCCTAAGACAAGAGATTATTTTCCACTCCTACCTCTGAAGCTCTCTTCAGTTTTAAGTGTTAGTAACTTCAGGAGTCTAAGGGAATATGACCTTTCTAGGAAACCAGTTTTTTCAGAAGGACAATTGGAAGATGATGCAGGGACTTAAAAAATGGTCCACTTACATGACATTGACAGTTGTTAAGTGTCATTATCAAGACTAACATTTTAATGTTAGAGTTGAAATATTTGAGGCTATAAAATGTCAATGAAAATTTGCAAAAATTGTATGAAGCTCTCAATAAAATGCCATATGCATGCAGGCATCCATCCATATCATCTAGGCTAAAACCAAGTGTTCAATTTCTAGAAATAAGAAATAAATTGACTTTGTGGATACACAAAGCTTCTAAGTTATGACAAATATAATAATGTAATGACATATGTAATAATGAGTATAGAAGTCACAGTACTTGCCAGGCACCAGACACCAAAATCCACTTCTCTTTGTGTTTCAGGTTGGGCTTCCCAATGATGGTTGTCTCCTGCACAGTTGGGATGTGTTACCTCCTTGTTGCTCATGTTGTGATGGGATGGAATTAATAGATATACATCGTTTGAAGACTTAAGGGAAACTTGACTCATCACCAACATCAGTAGAAAACTGCCCCAAGACCACTCTTGGGAGAAGAAAAGGTGCTTACCATTGGGGTGCTCTGGGGTGCAAATCTTTGGCATCCATACTCATTCAGGTGGATGCTAGAAAATTATGGGAAATGCAAGATAATTTACTAAAGATTCCACTACAAGAAAATATGTATATTTCAAAACACATCTTGCTATGCTCTGTAATAAAAGACACAAATACAGTATTCTACCCTAAATGGCTTCTACTGTTTTACTGTCAGTTTCCTGAGGTCCTCTAGAGTTTTTTTGTATAATCACTTTCCATGTTATAAAATAATCTCCATCTCTGAATATGTACTCATACTGAGAAAAAGAAGACAGTTTGTAAGGAAACATTTTATGCATTACAAAATAAACTGTAACTTGACAAAAGATTTTGAGTTTGTTAGTCTCCTAGTTTTTTAGTAGTTTATACAATAAAATGTTATGTATTATTCACTTATGTTTTTCTCTGAAGTTTTTAAGTCATCAATTACAACTGCAGAAATTTGACTTATAAGATGGTCATAAGTGCTTTTAAAATAATATTTTACAATCTAACAGCCTAGAATAATAAACAAGTTTTGAAGGTGGTACATGCTATTTTCACTGATTACAGAAAAGTGTGGTTGTTGCACCCAGCTGTGCACGCACACCCCACAGGACTTTACTGGTTCCATCAATGTTTATTAAATGCTGGAATGCTGTTTTTTGTTTGGTTTGTTTTTGTTTTTGTTTTTGGAGTGTTACGTGTGAGACAAGGCTAGTGAGTGAGAGCAAAGAGCAAGAGAGGGCTAATGCTTCAGCTGAGGTCTCTTATGCTCTGCTTAGGCAAAACCATAGCTAAACCCTGGACAACTGACCTCTCCTTCAGTTTTTTTTTTTTTTTTTTGTCTACTGAAGCAATTTCAAGCATCTGATTGCTTGAAATGAAGTTGTTTACTCGGGACTCTTCTCAAGTGCTAGTTGTATGAAGCATCTGATTTCAAAAGGCTTAAGATCCCCAGGGCACTAAGTATTGAAAAGTAGACCTTTATAGTTATATTTCTGTCCCTGGCACCCTCAGGATGAATGTGCCCTTTCTACAGTTTAGAATCTACGATTGGTAAATGGCAACCTGTGTCCTCTCTGGGAGAGTTTCTGAGAATATGCCCTTTGGATTAAATCTTTGAATTCATTGACAGCAAAGGTGACATGAAGCTCCAGTTTGTTTTAAAATCTGGTCTTGGTCACAGAAAATGCTGTGTGCACCTGACTCAGTGCTCCAGAGGAGCTCCTACCCCTGACTTTCCAGGGAAAGAGCCATGACAGCTGTCCTAGCTCTAGTCCCTTTCCCCACTGCCTTACTGATACCTAGATGTCCCCAAACTCTTTCACCAAAAGTCACTGTCTTCTCTTCTCCTGCATATCTTCATGCCTGGTGGTGATGGTGGTGCCTTCCTTGTGCCTAGCTGCTGGTCTAACTCATGGCTCTTCTCTGATCCTTCAGCGTCTACTGCCACATGGTGCCACAGTCTCCATCTCTTCACCTCCCACCTCCCCTCATTGATGCCACCCGCAGTCCTCAGGCACTCCTCCTTATTCTTAAATACCTTCAGCTCCTGACTTATTTCTTCCTCTCCCCTTTATTCCCTTACCTTCTCAGCATTCCCCATTTGGCATTCAAGCCTCATTACATCTAAACGTGGCCCTGGTAATTGCCTCTTGAATTATTTATCTCACATGTCTCTCCCTTTGTCACCTACTCCAGATCACCACCTAAACACATCTCCCCCCCGGCCCCCCGCCACTGATGGCTCCAATTCTTCAGCCTCTCCCCTTTTCTAACTTCCCACATCAGTTCTGTCCTAGCTCAGTTTTCTACTTCTGCTCTTGAATTTAAAACTTCTTTTAAATAAACTGCCACTCCTCTGCCTTTTTGGCTCTGTGTCTAACAGCGATGAGGTAATTCAACAGTTAAGATGACTGGTTTCACTTAAAATATAGATCACAAGCATCAAATAGGCACTCAATGCTGCCTGGCTCATTTCTTGTATTTCCCTAGTGCAGCATTCAGAGTCCTGGCTGGAAACACATGGATCCTCAAATTGGGTAACTCAGAGGGAATTTAACCAGTATGACATAGTCCTTCAGACTAGTCAGAAGGTGAGAGAAGGGAAGAGCAGAATCCAGAAATGCAGGGATCTAGATGGCAAGGGATCCCTGACAGAAGCTGTGATCTTCTATAGATGGTTACAGCTAGCAAGAGTCACTTTGCAGGGTGTGGGAATTACTTTGATTTCATTCTCTTTCTTCCCTGTAATTTCCAATGCCCTTCCCATTGGCTAAAGCCAGAAAAACCCAGAGGAAGAGAGGAACTGTTGATGTTTACATAGGTCAGTTCCTGTGGACACAGAGTAGGACAAATAGCATGGAATAGTGGGTTTGGAGGAGCAGATGGAAAGTGCACTACTCCATCCACCATTTTTGCTCTTTAGCAGATGAGTGGTTCACATCTACAATAAAGGAGACATTAAAAGTTCCATCAGCTTTCCTATCATCAGGAGTCAATGCAAGTTTGTCCACACTCCAACCTGATACTGTCTCCAGAATTAATAGGTAGATAATCCAATGCTTATTAAACTCTGTTTTACCATGATAGGAAAAGACAACATTAAAGGGACAAACTGTATATTCACTAAAAATATTGAACCACCACAGATGTTATCCCTATAGAAGCTGCTGTTCTGATACTTCATGCATGAACTGCTCAATATCACCAGGACCATGAGGAGAATGCTTTTACAGTCTGAATTCACCATGAAAATCAAGATGAAAATCTGTTTGCTCTTCTGCCACATATGAGGATTCTGAACTTAGGAGTTGTGGAGTTGTGTATTACCTTTGACAGATATCTCACACCAGATATATTCCCAAGGCCACATGTAGGCATGAATTGAGAAGGAGATGGCAAAGCAGCAGACACAGCTACCATAGGAATCTGAGCAACTTTCTTCTGGAATTTATGTGTGCCGTCCAGACACACTTGGGTCCAGTTTCCTAACTACCACATAATGGAAGACCAACTTTATAGGTCAGTTGGTCAGATGGCACTTGGCTTATGATGCACAGGTCAACTTGCCTAGTCACACTGTTTCCAACAATCAGGTCCTCAATCTGTACCAGGGACCAGTGGCATCCAGGAGTTGGCCTTAGTGGAGATAAGTAGTCAGAATGGCAAGGCATGGACTTTATCCAAATCCTCAGGGTGTATACTCTGATTCTCCCATTGAGGTTTGCCAACACCTCCCCTCTATGTGCTGTGGCATTAAAGAAGGCCCACATTGCAAGGCAGCTTGCACTACAACCTGACCTTGTGGAAGAGCTTCTGCTTGCTTCCATCCTCCTCAAACCATGCAGCCTCATTAGGGTTACAGCAGCTTCTCCAATCTGTTATATGTTGCTTATAACATCAAAAGAAGACCAAGAAGAATTGTATTTTGTTTTTTCTATGAATGTTATTAGTGTAACAATTTGTCTTTCAATTCGCAAGGTACTTTTGAGTCATCAATTGGTGCTAATCTCTGCCATTTCTAGCAGGATGTTGTATTTCTTTCATTTTACTATTTTGGTACGGAATGGGGAAACTTTCTAACATAATAAGAAACAAACTTGGAGATTCTGAGAGTTATTTGACATACTCATCCCAGGACTCATTCTGCAGCTGGGAAAATAGCCATGATTCCACAGGATCAACTATTGTATGTACTTAGCTCAAGAATGCATCCCCCACTTGGCCTCCATAGGCCTCTACTTTTTCTAGTGAATCAGAGGGCATTTTGGGTCACTGACAATCGCCGAAAATTAACACCTAAGGATGGAGATATAGGTTTCTTTTTACTCTTTACTAGAGGTAACTATGAACATAGATTTGATGCTTTTGCTCAACCTCATATAATCAAATTCTCTCCCATCATTACCCCCAGCGGGGGTCCTGGGTCCTTGTGTCATTGTCACCACCATGCCTTATTGAATTGGTGCATGGAGTAGATTAAATAAATATGTCAGGCAGTGGCAAGTTCTGGGAAGAAAAATGCAGCCAGAATTTTAGATAAGATGATTGGGGATGGGACATCTGAGCAGAGCCATAAAGTAAGACCAGCCGTAGAGGGGTCTGGAGAAAGGGAGCACAGTAGAGTGCTCAGGAAGTGAGATCCTCAAGGCAGGAACATGCTGGGTGTTATTGTACTAGCAGAGTGAGCTAGGAGAAGAGGAACCCAGGCTCTGGCCTTGCAGGACAGTGGGCTAAGAGGAAGGCGTTAGATATTTGTTCACTAGAAGAAAAAGGTAGATAGATAAATGCAGGATGTTGAAAGGAGGAGTTCACATCTTAGCTGTCCTAGAAACATGCTGCTGTCTCCTTTTCTGCCTCGAAGTCAAGAGCCAGGAAAATAAGGAGATTGATTTTATTTAGGTTACTGTAATGGAGAGAATGTCCCAATTCCAAAAAGCAGAATGTCTTAAAAGGATGGGTTTGCTGTTTTTAGTGGAGACTAAATAAGCTGCACATGGGGTAATTTGCAGTAGGGGTTGCTTTTCTTTGTAGTCAGTGTCAAAAGTAGTAATTAGTAAAAGTTTACTGTGTACACACCAAGAAGACAGTTTGCACACCTGAAACACTCTAAAACATGGACGGAGTCTCAGAGGTTAACCGTTTTAGGACAGCTTGTATAGTGAGCAGGCAGTGACTGTCTATTCTTCACAATGCTTGGTTATTATACTAGAGTTTTCTTAAATGATAGGGATTTGGTTACTGGTTACCTCATAACAATATTTGGAAGCTGTTTAAGATTTGCTTATGATTTCCAGAAACATACATAAGAAATAATCCAGATCAAGTGAGTCTTACAAAAAAAGCTAAATTAAGCTCACTGCATCACCTATGGGGTGGATTCACCAGGGAGAACTCAACACACAAGGTGCTGATTCAAATGATGCCTTTCTCAGAGGGAGAATAAATTTGGCAAGATCAGTATCTGCAGTGTGTGCTGCTGGTCTCCCATGCCAGTGGGTCTCTCCAGATAACTGAAGCAGGGTGATGGGTTGCATGCTCCCCTCTCCTGCTGCAGGCAAAGACTCCGTTCCCTTCCTGCAGGGGCCAGATATACCAGTGGGCTGGCCAGGTGCAATGTGATATAAACACTTAAGCAGAGAACTTCACCCATACTCTTATGGGGTTGGAGTCACCAAGGAAAACTCAACACACACAGAGCTGGCTGGAATAATGCCTTACTGGAAAAAACAAAAACCAAAACAGACTTGGCAAGATCAGCATTCATTCTAGAACAGGGAAAATTTTTCCTAATTAAGGAAGGAGAATCTGGAGTCAGTAATAACTTGGCTTCCGGCCTCCATTTGGGGCCCTGGGGACAGAGGGAAGCAATGACTCCCTTCCAGGGGACGGGACACTATGGTTGCTTCCCCAGTAGGATCTTAAAAGACAATCAAAAAGAGACTGTGCAAACCCACAGTAGAACTCATGAGAAGCAAATCCCTTTTGTCTGCCCCTCTCTCTGTCACGGTCACTGATGTGGCTCTTAGGTTCTCTTCCCCCACATCTAGCCCATTCCATAAAATTTACTTCCAGTCTTTCTGGATTTATCTTCTGCCTCCTGCCAGTCTTCATTTTCAGTGTAAAATGCCGATAATCCTGTTTTACTTCCTTTAAATTTTGCAGTTCTTTTCCACACCTTATTTTAAGTGATTTATCAATTTATTAAAAGACCACTTTCTCCCTCTCTGGTGGTTCCTCTCTCAGCAATGCAAACAGGGTGGGGTGGAAAGAGGACTAGATCTAATCACTGTTTTTAGTATTTTTTGCACTCCACCACTTACACTTGCCTTTTTTCAGCACGAAGGGAGACTAGAATAAGGCAGATGTTGCTAGGTGAACAGCTTGGCCAGCTCTGGGGGACTGGCCTTTCACTGACCTTCAGTCACTTTCTACACTGTTTTATGGATGCTAGAGTGGTAGGAAATCAATGAAAACTTTCATGGGCAAAATGGATTTTAGAGGAAGCATTTGTGAAAAAGGAAGCAGCTGGTAAAAGATCAAAAGCAGAGACACCACCAGTGTGAAGGTGGTAAGACAGTACACTCAGCAGTCTAGCTGAAGAAAAAAAGCTGAGGAGTTTGAAGGGGAGCAGGGGTTGCTGGTGTGGGCACTGAATCTTGCTGAGAGCAAAGGAAAGCCAGCCTGCTTTCCCTGCTTTGGTCAGTGGATTAATTTACCAGGCGCCATCAGGACATAATTCATGCCTGAAGAACAAACATTTTTGATGTTGTTTTTATTTCTTGAGAGAGAGCGAGAGCAAGTGCGAGAGAGCGCAGAAAAGGAGGCTCTGTGTTGTCAGCACAGAGCCCTTCATAGTACCCAATCTCACGAATCATGAGTTTACGACCTGAGCTGAAACAGAATTGGCTGCTAACCAATTGAGCCAACCAGGGACCCCAAAAGGGTTTTTGATTGGAATCTACTTGCTTATGGTGATGGGACTCCTGGCCTTCACCCTGCAGACAGCAAGCTTTCAGCTGCTCAACTTAACAATTCATAGCCCACTGGACATGGCGCTTGTAGACCTGACATAAGCAAACATCTGTGACATGATCAGTCTTGTATCCGGGGTGTCTGGACCCATTATTGATGCTCTGGAATAAGTTTCATGGAAAGATAAGAGAGATCAAATGCTGAAACTCTTACCTAAGGCTGTCAGAAGGCTCTCTGGCCTGGTGTTCAGAAACAGGGAGTGAGGACAATTGATAAGCATGCTATTTCTTTGGGTATAGCTGATGTTTCTCAGGGCAGTGTGAAGTCAACTGGAATAAAGCCTGTTCCTGCCCCTTTCTTGGGAGCACAGCAGAATGTCAGTTTCTCTGCTTAGTCTCTGCAGCAAGGAATAGCTCCATCTCCTGTCACATGCCCCTCTTAAACCATCCAGACTGGGCACCTGTGTCCTCTCGATTGCCTTTTGTCAGCCATGGGCAGTGCCAACGCACTCCCTTCACAGGCATGCAGCAGGAAGAAACTGAACAGAGGGGATAAGCAAGAGTGTAACCTTGATGACATGTTACACTGTGAGTGAATTAAAAACCAGCTTTCCAATTAAGTGCCTAATCTAATACAGAAGAAAGAGGGGGCAACCAGCCCATGCCTCCAGGAATCTCATGAAACATTACGTTTCATAGCTTTCTTCCCAGCTCAGTCTCTCCCTGAGGCACCCCATGTGCTCACAGGCTCTATAATACCAACAGACTCCTCAGACAGCTTTGCATGTGGCCAGACCTCAACAAAAATGTTTGTGGATTAATACATCACTGCAGAGTCTATTATATGTAGAAGGAGAATCTTAGATGTATGAAATAATTCTTTTCGTGACAAGCCAGCTTCGAGCTCTGCTCTCTGCTCTGCATTCCAAAGTCAGTCCTCTCCCCGTTTTTGCCCAAGTTTCTTTTGCAGACAGTAGCAGAAAACCTTAAAGGTAATGTGGCCGGTTCTGCATCACCCATGTAAATCTTGGCTTCAGCCATCTCAACTGCACTCCTTTCCTTCTCTCAGGGTCCAGAACTCTTGAAGTGGGAGGGAACCAGCTCTTGTCTCCATCTCACACATCCCTAACCCCACCCCCAATTCCTCCACCTGTCACATGCATAGTCAGGGCTAGTCTAGTCTGGCTTTGAGACAAAAGTTTTGGACACTGACCCTTCCCCGGGCATGTTCTTTGCTTCACAGCTTCCTGGCTACTTTGCACATTTGTCAGCATTGTGCTTTAGAACAGTTAAGAATGCCATTTAAGGGGTGCCTGGTGGCTCAGTCGGCTAAGCGTCTGACTTCAGCTCACATCATGATCTCATGGTTTGTGGGTTCGAGTCCTGCGTTGGGCTCTGTGCTGACAGCTAGCTCAGAGCCTGGAGCCTGCTTCTGGTTGTGTCTCCCTCTCTCTTTGACCCTCCCCTGCTCACGCTGCCTCTCTCTTTCTCAGAAATAAATAAAACGTTATTTACAAAAAAAATTCTATTTAAGTAGCAATCTGCAGCAAGAAAGGTTGGTACCTTCCATTTCTATCACTTTGTTTTTGCTAAGCCCTGCTCACACCTGTCCCCTATTATCCTGAGCTATACTAGAAGACAGAAAATGGATTCTATTTGCACATCTCCCAAACCTAGCACTGTGCTCTTCATCTAATGGGGGTATGTGATGGTGAAATGAAACATCACCTGCCTGCAAACAATGGCATAGCTTCAACAGCCCAGATAAGTCTCCAATTCTATTAAAAACATCATTTTTAGCAAAAAGAAAATCTATAAGAGGAAGCTTAAATCGTTGCTGAAATGTTCTGCCCTTGGAAAAGTCAGTTTGGTTTAGACACTGCTACTGTGGTTCTGAGCTGTTCCACGTGATGATAAATGTTTATCCTGTAACAATAATGAAATATATGCTTTTCAAAACAATTTTTATAAGACATTTAAATAAAAGTAATTTGACATAATTCATAGTGATGATGCTAAACTTCTCCTGAATCTGTGGTCCTAGAAGCAAGGCAAGTTAAGAAATCTCATTCCCTCCGTGTTCCCAGAAGTGACTTACAGAAAAACAAAACAAAACAAAACAAAAACAACCCTCTATGCCCCCATGTGACTTAGGTAAAATACAGATGTTCTCCTTTGTTTAACTAGAATAAGGCCAGAGGCTCCAAATTTCCCTTAATTCCCTCATAAATGCTTAGCTGAATTGGTTGTCCCCACTCACCAATCTGGACAAAACCCTTTTTCCCCAGACCCCTCAATTTGGGCCCACCCATGAGCATTGCAACACAGAGGAACCCTCCTTAACACCTGCCTGGGGACATTTTCTGCTACATTGTAGGATAATATCACCCTATCCCTGCCCTCTATGTTTTTGTAGCTGTGTTCACCTCTCCCTATAACAAAACGTCTCTTTCTGCCTGACCTTTGAGAGACTTGCAGATCTGACAGTCACAGTGTTCCTGTTATTGCACTAACCAAATCTTTCTATAGCAAAGTCATTTAACCCTAATTGCAACAATCCTTTAAATAAAGTGTCTCCTTACCTAGGTGTGAGTTGCTTTTTTATGGGACAATAGAAATTGTATATGTTGTATACGGTATTCTCCATTTCAAAAGGACAACTAGTGAGTAATTATTTTGTTTATAATCTAAAATAGAGAATTTTTGTCTTGGTGAGGGTGAGAGTCTTTAGACATGAATAGGTATGAGATAAAGGCTGTGCTGTAAATAATGCAGGGCTGGAAACCTTCACTTCTCACTCCTATCCTGTCCTGAGAATGCCCTTTGGTCGTCAGTGGCCTGTTTCCTCCATGAAGTTATGTGACTTGATGAACTCTAGCAGGTTCCCACAGGTCCTCTGCCCTGAGGTTCCTAGTGGGGATGAATGAAGAAAAACAACCCTTTTCAGGAAATTGGAGACCCTATGGAATGGGGTAAGAGCTTGTTTTTGACTTGCTGACTACAGAGGCTTCTTCAGTCTGGTGTCAAAGCACATTGTTGAGGGCAGAGAGCAAAGGGTACACTTAACCTGGAAGGAAGATGGATGACTGAAGTTTTTCACAAACACCTACTCTGCCAAGCTTGGCCATACTCAAGAGGAAGGCTTGAGTTTCTTCAGGTAAGGTCTGAATTAATCTGTTGGTTCCATTCATCATGATTAAATATTTGGTAAGCACCTGTTGTCCTGTTTGTTCTCTCCGTAGGCTGTGGGCCTAGAAAACAAGGACCATGTAAAACTCAACTTTGCGTTTCCTGCATGCAGTGAAAGACTTAGTTCATAGTTGTTGTTAAATATATTTTTGTTGACTCAGTTAGATCAAATTATCCACCATCTCTCCTTTCTCCTGGTGGAGAAAGTAGCAAGATAGAAGCCTGACTAATATCATGTGAGAAGAGAGGACCAGTTGTAAAAGTGGGTCCCCTTGGATATTCTTTATCTTCCTTCTAGTGGCGATGGTGAGGAAGGTGGCTGCTGTTTGTACACTGGAAGAGTAGATATGGAGACTGGAATCTGGGAGGGATGTGGAGCTGGAACTCCTTATCCTTTCCTGTCTGGTACTCAAAAACACTCCCAGTTAGCCCTGCTGGAAACAGGCATGAATCACACCCAAGTACAGGGTTGGACACAGTGTTCAGTAAATTCTACCCTTACGTGTCTTTTATTCCACATAACACGCTGAAAAAAAATGTGTGGACACAGCAAGTTGGGTGGTGTGAATCATGTTAATAAAAACAGGTCTGAATAGAAATTCTGTCTATGGGAGGGGGCAAGATGGCGGAGAATTAAGGAGCTCTGTACTTGCACGCACTCGCACCCATACATCACATGGAAAATATCTGAAGCCATTGGAAACCTTACAAAACCTGAGAGACTGGGAGAAAAAAGGACGCAGAATCCCTGAGAAAGCCTTCTAACGGCTATCTCAAGAAACAAGTCAGAGCACACAAGATGGAGAGTCCCAAATATCACTACGAGTAGGAAAATAAAATAACCAAGGTCCCAACAAGGAAGACCAAGAGATACCATTCAAAAAACATTCTCTGAAAGGATAGGCCCTGGACAGTCAAAGAGTCTTCTTGGATATAACAGTGCTCATAGATACAGAGAGCATAAAAGGTCTTTAAAACCAACAAGTGCCGGAAAGCTAACTAAAATGACGAAACGAAAGAGCTCTCCTCCAAAGAAACTCCAAGAAGAAATGACAGCTAATGAACTGCTCAAAACAGATATCAGCAGCATAACTGAACAAGATTTTAGAATAATAATAATAAAATTAATAGCTGGGCTTGAAAAAAACATAGGGGACATCAAAGAAACTCTGGCGACAGACAAAATGGAAAATAAAAATAGGCATGAAGAATTAAAAAATGCGATAAATGAGATACATAATAAATTAGAGGCCTCCAATGCACGGATTGAAGAGGCAGAAAGGAGAATAAGTGATTTAGAAGACACCATTATAGAAAA
>NW_027527432.1:81712-81824 GCF_008692635.1 Crocuta crocuta
CGAGAGCTCAGCGATACGGTCAAACGCAACAATATCCGTATCATAGGAATCCCAGAAGAGGAAGAGAGAGGGAAAGGTGCTGAAGGAGTCCTGGAACAAATTATAGCAGAGA
>NW_027527432.1:81890-273251 GCF_008692635.1 Crocuta crocuta
AACTTGAATCAATCTTCTGCACGGCATATCATAGTAAAAATGACAAAATAAAAGGAAAAGAGAGAATTTTGAAAACAGCTAGGGAGAAAAGGGCCCTAACATACAAAGGGAAACCTATCAGATTGGTGACAGACCTATCTACTGAAACTTTGCAGGCCAGAAAAGAATGGCAAGACATCTTCAATGTGAAAACAGTAAAAATATACAAGCCAAGAATCCTCTATCCAGCAAGCCTGTCGTTCAAAATAGAAGGAGAGATAAAAACCTTTCCAAATAAACAGAAATTGAAAGAATTTGTCACCACGAAGCCAGCACTACAAGAAATCCTGAGGGGGACGCTCTGAAGGAAAGGTTGCAAGGAACAAAGATACCAGAGACACCACCACAAACATGAACCCTAGAAAAGATACAAAGACTCTAAACCCACATATTTCAATAATAACACTGAATGTAAATGGGCTGAATGCTCCAATCAAAAGACATAGGGTAGCAGAATGGATTAAAAAACAAAATCCATCTATATGCTGTCTACAAGAAACTCATTTTAGACGGGAAGATACCTTCAGATTAAAAGTAAGGGGATGGAGAAATATATATCATACTACAGGATATAAAAAGAAAGCCGGAGTAGCTATACTCATATCAGACAAACTGGACTTTAAATTAAAGACAAACACAAGAGATGAAGAAGTGTACTACATAATAATTATAGGGTTCATCCGTCAGGAGGAACCAGCAATATTAAATGTCTCTGCACCGAATATGGGAGCAACTAAATATCTAAAACANTCTCCTCAAGATTAAAACCTTCTGCACAGCAAGGGAAACAACCCATAAAACTCATAGGCAACTGACGGAATGGGAAAAGATAGTTGCAAATGACATATCAGATAAAGGGTTATTATCCAGAATCTATAAGGAACTCACCAAACTCCACACCCGAAAAACAAGCAACCCAGTGAAGAAATGGGCAGAAGATATGAACAGACACTTCTCCAAAGAGGACATCCAGATGGCCAACAGACACATGAAACGATGCTCAGCATCCCTCCTCATCAGGGAAATACAAATCAAAACCACACTGAGATACCACCTCACGCCAGTCAGAGTGGCTAAAATGAGCAAATCAGAGAACTCTAGATGCTGGCGAGGATGTGGAGAAACGGGCACCCTCCTACACTGTTGGTGGGAATGTAAACTGGTACAGCCCCTCTGGAAAACAGTGTGGAGGTTCCTCAGGAAACTAACAATAGAACTCCCCTATGACCCAGCAATAGCACTGCTAGGAATTTACCCAAGGGATACAGAAATGCTGATGCATAGGAGCACATGTATCCCAATGTTCATAGCAGCACTCTCCACAATTGCTAAAACATGGAAAGAGCCTAAGTGTCCATCAACGGACGAATGGATCATGAAGATGTGGTTTATCTATACGATGGAATACTACATGGTAATGAGAAACAATGAAATCTGGCCATGTGTAGCAACATGGATGGACATTGAAGGTGTTATGCTGATCGAAATAAGTCAGGCAGAGAAGGACAAATATCATATGTTTGCACATATAGGAGGATTAGGAGGAACTTAACGGAGGAACAATGGGGAGAAGAAGGGGGGAAATGGTGGGGGAAAGGGAGAGAGGCAAACCATGAGAGACTCTTGAATGCTGAGAAACAAACTGAGGACTGATGGATGTGGGGGTTAGGGGGGTGATGGGCATGGAGGACACTTGTGGGGATGAGCACTGGGTGTTATGTGGAAACAAATTCCACAACAAACTATTTGTAAAAAAAAGAAAGAAAGAAAGAAATTCTGTCTATGAACAGGTCTTGAGATAGACAAGTAGAAGATGCTATCCAATTCACTGTCAGTCACAAAAATAATGACCATACGATTAAGCATATACCTTAAAAATTAGCATTCTAAGGAATACTACATGAAATGCAAATCTCCCCTGTAACTTAGCTTTCCTGAATCATGTCATTCATGAATAGTGATTTATGGGCACTTGCCAACTCTCTGGGAAAGGCACCTTCCTTAGTTGAGTAAAAGAGCGTCCTCACTGAATGGAGAGAGATGGGAAGGTGTGGGATTTACAAACGAAGAAGTCCCCAATTGAGAGATGTGAGCCTTATGTGTTTTGAAAACATTAATGTTATTATTAGTGCGTATAATGATTAATATGCAGTCATCCCATCACTGCTTTTCCAAGGAACAAATTGAACCTATAAATAGTATGTCCACCCTGACTATCCCCTATATATGCAGGATGAATATGTATCAGAGGGTAATACTGTGGAGTGTTGGGAGTTGAATGGATAATGAGAGAGTTTTATTTTAGTCTTTCCCATAAGTGGTAGTGCAGGCTGGCAAGCTGTTTTTTTTTTTAAAGGAATTACCTTTTTACATTTATCTCTGGACCTTCCTATGTTTCATCTTTTATGGCAATGGCATCTAAAATTAAAGAGAATACCGATGGTTTATGTTGACAAAGAAAGCTGGAAGGGGCTCCCTGCCTTGGAAAACACCAGGGACCCCATTATACTCCAGTTCCTCTACTGATTCAACCACAGACATGACCTTTAATCACTGCCTCTCAGTGTTTGACCCATAGAACAGAGCTACTGAAAAAGATCATTCCTAACTTTTCTTCCAAATCCTAAATATCACAATTACATGTGTAATTTAACCTAGAAGCCCAGTCCCCTTCATGCCTTCAGGAAGCCACTGACTTTTAACACCATAGATTAGTTTTGTCTGCTTTTGAACTTTTCTTAAGTGGAAGCAAATTGTGTGACTTTTGTGAGTCTTTCTATCTTATTTCACTCAACATTATGTTTGTGGACCCACCTATGGTATTGTAAGTAGCAGAATTTGCTCATTTTTCCTGTGGGTATTCCATTGTGTGAACATGCCACTGTTTACATATCCATTCTATTGTTTTGTGTTTTTTTTTTTTACAAATAGTTTATTGTCAAATTAGTTTCCACATAACACCCAGTGCTCATCCCCACAAGTGCCCTCCTCCATGCCCATCTCCACTCCCCCCCCCATCCATCAGNTCCATTCTATTGTTGATGGAAGGGCATTTGGACTGTTTCCCATTTCTAGATGTTAAGTAATAATTATGTTAGAAACATTTTTATATAGTTTTTTAGTTTTTATTTTGGTGTATATATATAGATATGTCTAACTGATATATACCTAGTGATGAAACTTTTCAGTCCTAGGGGTAAGCATATGGTCAACATTATTGAATAGTTTTCCTAAGTGATTATGTTCCATTATACTCCCATTAGTGGAAGATTAAGTTCCCCTTGCTCCTCTCCATAACGGTAGATGATATCATTAGGGTTTTGTTATTAGACATTCTTCTGGGTGTGTATTGGTACTTTGCTGTGGTTGTAATTTGCATTTTTATGATAAGTAATGATGTTGAACACATTCTCCTTTTGTCCCTTTTCTTATTCTGCTTTCTGTCTCTTTTTAATATTTTATTTTAAGTGTTTGAGTTTATTTATTTTGAGAGAGAGAGAGAGCACATGCATGTGTATGAGTGGGATAGGGGCAGAGAGAGGTGGACACAATCCCAAGCAGGCTCCATGCTGTCAGTGCAGAGTCTGATGCAGGGCTCAATCTCATGAACCATGAGATCATGACCTGAGTTGAAACCAAGAGTCAGATGCTTAGTCCACTGTGTCATCCAGGTGCCCTTGCTTTCTGTCTTTTTGTATGGAAGTTGCTTATATATTCTGGAATCGAGTCCTGTGTCGGATATATGGACTGAAACTATCTTGTCCCCTCTATGACTGCCTTATTACTTTTTAAAAAAAAAATTTTTTTTAATGTTTTATTTATTTCTAGGAGAGAGACAGCATGAGTAGGGGAGGGTCAGAGAGAGAGGGAGTCACAGACTCTGAAACAGGCTCCAGGCTCTAAGCTGGCAGTCAGCACAGAGCCCGACGCGGGCTCTTATTAAAACCTTATTACTTTTATTAATGGTATATTTGAACATAACATAGATTTGTATGCAGTCCAGTTGACAGCTCATTTCGTTTACGGTTATCAGTGTCTTTTGTGTTCTAAACAAGTAATTTTTGCCAACCTTCAAAATATCATATTTTCTCATAGTATCTGCTAGAGATTTTATTGTTTTACCTTTCCAGTTTTGCTCTACAAGTCATCTAGGAATGATTTGTTATGTATGGCAAATCATGTATGTATGAATAGGACTTAGACGTGATTTTCAGTTGACGAAGCACTTTTAATTGAAAGACTTCATTTTTCTGGACTGTTCTGTATTATTGATATATTTTTTTAAAATTTGTTTAATGTTTTATTTATTTCTAGGAGAGAGAGAGAGAGAGAGACAGCGTGAGCAGGGGAGGGTCAGAGAGAGAGGGAGTCACAGACTGAAACAGGCTCCAGGCTCTGAGCTGACAGTCAGCACAGAGCCCGACGTGGGGCTCGAACCCACGAACCGCGAGATCATGACCTAAGCGAAAGTCGGACGCTTAACCGACTAAGCCACCCAGGGTTCCCTGGACTGTTCTGTATTGTTGATATATTTTGCTACTCTTTAACAAAATTTTTAAAAAAATTTTAATGTTTATTTATTTTTGAGAGAAAAGAGATAGATAGATAGATAGATAGATAGATAGATAGATAGATAGACAGACAGATAGATAGAGAACAAGAAGGGGAAGGGCAGAGAGAGACAAAATCCCAAGCAGGCTCTGTACCATCAGCACAGGGCCTGATGCAGGGCTCGAAGCTAAAAACTGTGAGATCATGACCTGAGCTGAAACCAAGAGTTGGATGCTTACTTGACTGAGTCACCCAGGTGCCCCCCCCAATTTTTTTTTTATTAGAGGGAGAAAGAAAGACCACAAGAGTGGAGGAGGAGGGCAGAGGGAGGGAGAGAAAAAGAGAGACAGAGACAGAGAGACAGAAAGAGAGAGATAGAGACAGAGAGAGATTGAGAGAAAAGGAGGGAGAGAGAATCCCAAGCAGGCTCCGTGCTCCGCTCGGAACCCAACACAAGGCTTGATCCCATGACCCCGGGATCATGACCTTAGCTGAAATCAAGAGTCAGATGCTCAACCAGCTGAGCAAACTAAGCACCCCAATATATTTTACTATCCTTGAACTAACATTCTCTGTTGTAACAAGTCTTGATGTGTCAAAGTATAATCTTATTGGCTAAAGTATAAGTATTCTAACTTTGTCCCTTTCTCAAGATTATTTTGGCTATTTGTCTTCTTCATTTTCATGGAAATTTTATACATTGCTCATTAATTTCCACAAAAATACCTGCTGTGATTTTGATTGGGATTGTATTGAATACTCAGATAAATTTGGGAAGAATCAAAGTCATGAGCATTATATATTTAGGCTTTTTAAAGTTTCTCTGAGGCATGATTTTGAAATATTTTTGTGGAAAGATCTTTTCTGTCTTTCACTACATTTATTCCTAAAAATGTGTTTTCCTTTGAGGTTACAATCAATGACATCTGTTTAAAATTTTATATTAAATTATTGCTGGTATAAAGTGAAGTAATTGATTTCTGTATGTTGTCCATCTACCTAGCTTAAGTCAATTCATAATTCCAATGATATATATGAATAAAGTCCTGTATTTTCTTTCCATGTTTTGGCTATTGTTGAGAGTACTGCAGTGAACATTGGGGGTACGTGTACCTGTATGCATCAGCACCCCTGTATCCCTTGGGTAAATTTCTAGCAGTTTTGCTAGGGTCATAGGGGACCCTATGCTGGGACATAGGGGAGTTCTATTGTTAATTTTTTTGAGGAACCTCTACACTGTTTTCCGGAGGGGCTGCACCAGTTCACATTCCCACCAACAGTGTAGGAGGGTGCCCGTTTCTCCACATCCTCGCCAGCATCTAGAGTCTCCTGATTTGTTCATTTTATCCCCTCTGACTGGTGGACGAACGGATCCAGAAAAAGTGGTTTATTTATATAATGGAATACTATATGGCAATGAGAAAGAATGAAATCTGGCCATGTGCAGCAATGTGGATGGAACTTGAGGGTGTTATGCTGAGCGAAATAAGTCAAGCAGAGGACAGATACCACATGTTTACATGTATAGGTGGATTAAGAGAAACTTAATGGAGGACCATGGGGGAGAAAGCGAAAGGGAAACTATGAGAAACTCTTGAATGCTAAGAACAAACTGAGGGCTGATGGGGGTGGGGGAGAGGGAAAGGGGGGTGATGGGCATGGAGGAGGGCACTTGTTGGGAAGAGCACTGGGTGTTATATGGAAACCAACATGACAATAAACTATTTAAGAAAAACAAAAAAAAAGTCCTGTATTTTCTTCCTTTCCAATCATTATTGTTTTATCCTATTTCTTGCCTGGCCAGGCATTATTTGTTGCACTGGTCAAGAGCAGACATCCCATCTCATTCTCAAATTCAGGGAAAAAAACTTTTAGTATTTCACTCTTACATATAATGTTGGCAGTGAATTTTTCTATCTTTATCAATTAAGGAAATTCCCTCTGGGGAGGATTTTAAAGAATGTGGGAACTCATTCATTGCCTATTTTCTGTGGGGACCATTGGGACATTTTTCTTTTATTCTTACCAAACTTCCTTATAAATATACCAATGGGATTTGCTAATTGTAAGGTAATTAGGGCCTTTTAGGGGATGGTAAGTAAGAGGTTCCTACTTAAGAATGCTTTCAGCAGGCTAGAATGGGCCTTCGCAGACCCTCAGCTGCAAATGTTATCTTCCTACCCCTACAAGACCGTGAAGACTCTTCTTGGTTTATTGGCCTCTCAGCAACTACCTCTGCAATATGCCAGCCTTTCAAGTGTCTCTGCAGAATCTACAAATGACTTGAAAAACGTGCCAGGAAATCTAGGGCTTACCTCTCTACACCTCCCCCTTCTCTTGGAATATAGGCAGCCTGAATATTTCCTTGTTCTCAACAAAAATATTTTGTCCAACTATTAGATTATTTTGCAAGAGAGAGTTTATCAGAAACAATTGAATCTGATAACTGCCATAAGCAGAAGTTCTGGAAATGCAAAATTTAGCATATGTTATACATAATTTTAAAATAGTAATTTTAATGCTTTATACATATTATAACAAGAAATTTATCATTTAGTAGTATACCTTAATGTAAGATTTGAACAATATATTATCCTATATTGTTTTAAGTGAAATTAAAAATGTATAAAATGAGATGATTTAAAATGGAGATATTTTGTTTTATGGATAGCTCTCATTATTAATTAATTAAAAATCATTCAGTACATCTTGCTGTACACCTCCTATGTGTGAGGCACTTTTTTGGTGCTCTGTGAGACATACCAGAACAAAGATATCTGCCCTAGAGGAGCTTATATTCCATCAGAAGTAGACATAAGCAATTAACATACTATGTTGACCTGTAGGAAGAGCTAGGGAGGATTTGGGAGTGCCCAGATGTGTGGAGTCTACTGAAATACTAAGCCATGTGGACTAGTCAGGATCATTAGGAAGGAAGGCAACACTGGAAAGAGGATTTGAGCCAGACTGACTGAGGGGACAGGTTAGTGGGCTGCCAGTCTGAAAGTCTGATTCTTGGAAGAGTTTGGGATGGAGTAGCAGATGGGACATAGTTCAGAGGTGGACAGAAGTGTGGACCATGGGGACCAGTGACACGTGGAGCCACTGCACTATTAAAGGAATAATGGGATCTAACTTACATTTTCAAAGAAAAAAATATTCCATCTGAAAGAAAATATGGAGAAGTTTTAAAATCCCAAACCTCTAAATTAGACCATATTCTCTATCTTTTGAATGTATAGATCAATCAAAAACTTTTTAAGTATTCTGTTTATATTTTAACCAAATCAGACTGGCTCAAAAGAGTGCAGTCATTCATCAGATATGAACACTAATGGATCCTGGGGTCATGAGTGCTCCTGATGCTGAGAATGCTTTTTTTTTTTTTTTGTCCATTTGTTGCTTTTTTATACTTAGCTGTAATTGTCCTTTGCCCCAGTTTTCTGTAATGGGCAGACAAAGAAGCCTGTATATGGTCAATTTGAGAAAATATATAAATGGCTATCAAATGTGTTTCTTCCTGTTGGACAAAACCAAAGCAATAAATGACAATTATCTCATATCCTAATTTTGCAAATTGTTATCTCCAAAAGTCGTGAATGAGCTTCTAGTTTACTGAAACATCTGAAAGAGGGCATGGTTAGAAAAGGGAGAAATCCTTGTTCATGTAGTGTGAGGGAGGAGGGGCTGCAGCCCAGACCCACAACCCTCCATGTGTGAACACAGTGTTTCTGTTCCTTCTTTCCCCAGTTTATGAAGAGGCAGATCCTCTTCATGCACAATGGAATTCACTATCCTCAGTTTCCAGTTTATATGGTTGTTTTCAAGTCTATATTTTGGAGGAAGCTATCTAATTCAGAAAGGGAAAATGAATATTACATAAAACAGATTGGTATTTAAAATAAGACCATCTCTGGTCAGTAAGCCTGTTCTTATTACCTTGTCCATATTGTATTTCCAGTACAACTGTTACAATGATATCTTGTCAGACAACAAACTGTGCGTGTGATAACCCAGGGCTCCTGCCTCAAAGTTGAGCCAAAAATGATTAAACCTTTCAGCAGCACTGGATGGATTGCACATTTTCACAGGTGGAATAAACATGACAAAAAATGAGAAACCACACTGGGGATCCTGTTATGTTAAATAGTGTTAACATATGTGCCATTTTTGAATCTGCTCTCAGAAATCTATGCTTTTAAAGGAGAACATTTCTTTCTCTTCCCTGAGCACATGGCATCAACTACCTTCCTCATGTCCTGTTACCCAGACTGACCATGGCGCCAGAGACTCTGAGAATCTATGAAGGGGTGAGGACTGCAAGTATAATGTTTGTGCAATTTCTTCATGTCTCATTAAATCAAAGAAACATGTTGTTTAGCATTTATATCTAGAAATACTTTAACATTAACATCACAATGTATTCATTTCCTTTGAGTTCTTTTTCTTTTTTTACATGCAAGCTGAGGCCAAATCCCACATATGAGTAATCTCTACACCTGCCACAAATAAAATACCATCTACATTTTCTTCTCAAAAAGAGACATGTAATTTGAAAGTTATATACATGTCACAGCTAAAGTAGTTATTCTTGCATAATAATATGTAACACACATAATTTTCTCCCCATTAAGAACTAATGGATATTATAAACTCAGAGACCCACTATAATTTTATGCAAAACTATATCAGGTTTATAAGACTAGTTTTGAAGACATTGCATAAAAAGCCATCAGTGCTTTTTGAATTTTAAGGTAGATTTTATAATCAAATGCAAAGTCAATTTGAAGTGCTATATGCACATGTAAACTATGTGAAGCTACTTTAGAGCCAATATGATAACAGTCTTGTGACAGTCAAGTTACAGGAGCTAGAAATGACCTTCTACTTACCAAGTAGATATACTTAGAATGACTGTCTGGAAATAATAGAAAGTTTAACCCAAATTAATTAAAAAATAAGGAAATTTATTAACTCATATTAGGGAAAATGCTGAGAAAAGGTGGGCTTTTGAGTCAGTTGATCCATGGCTCAAAAACATACTGAGGGGGCGCCTGGGTGGCTTAGTCGGTTAGGCGTCCGACTTTCGCTTAGGTCATGATCTCGCGGTTCGTGGGTTCGAGCCCTGCGTCGGGCTCTGTGCTGACTGCCAGCTCAGAGCCTGGAGCCTGTTTCAGTCTGTGACTCCCTCTCTCTCTGACCCTCCCCTGCTCACGCTGTCTCTCTCTCTCTGTCCTAGAAATAAATAAAACATTAAAAAAAAAAACATACTGAGACTCACTCAATTTTCCATTCCATGCCTCTGTTTTCTGCTGTGTGTATAGTGCGCTTGGGTTGTTTTTATTGTCCATCAGTTCTGTTCCCAAAGCCCCAGTGCCACCTACTTTTAGAAATGTGCTTTCATTGAATATAAATCACAAAATACTAAAACACCACACTCCTATGTTTATGGCTCAGTGAATTTTTACATTTGCCTATGTGGTAAGCACAATAATAATCTCCCTACCAAGATGTCTATAGCCTAATGCCTGTCACATAAATCTTTAAAAGCAACGGCCCTGGATAATCTTCTTTGGCTGTAGGCAGAGAGATAGATGGAAGTGAGGAGGAGTTGATACTCCAAGTACTAGTTCTTAGATGGAGGGCTCTACATGTAAGGAACTGAATTGTTCCTACAGTTCAAGTGAACAAAAAGAACCCCACATCCTCCTTCGGGGTCTCTGCAAAGAAATAAGGCCCTTCTAACACCTTGATTTTAGCCTGGTGCGACTAGCATGGGACGTCTTATCTGCAGAACAAAAAGATAATGAATTTGTATTGTTTTAAGCCAGTAAGTGTGTAATAATACATTACGGTGGCAATAGAAAACTAATACATATTTTTGGAACCAGGGAGTATTGCTATAACAGATGGCTAAAAATGTGTAAGGGGCTTTGAAGTTGGAAAGTAGGTAGAGACTGAAAGAAATTTGAGATGATAGAAAAAGCTTCAATTACCTTGAACAGACTATTAGTAGAGAAAAATGGATGTTAATGACATTGCCACTGAGAAATCAGGAGGAAGTGACGAGCGTGGTAGAGCAACCTGTATGCAGCTTAGAGAATATCTAAGTTTTGTGAACAAAGTATTGGTAAAATTTGAACATTATAGGCACTGATAATGAAGACTTGGAAGAACAGAAATGTGTTATTGGATACTGGGGAAAAAAGGGATATAGTGGTAGAAAGCTTCTCATGTCTTGTGGTTGTGTGTAAAAGAGAACTTGTAAGTGGCTACAGTCCAGTTTCTTGTTGCTTACAGCAGAAAAAGAAAGGAGATAAACTAAAGGAAAAATTATCAAACAAAAGGGAACCAGGACTTGCTGGTTTGAGAAATCCTCAATCTATCCAGGTTTCAAAAGACACTAAAATTAAGAGCTTACTGCCAAAACAAACAAACAACTCAAAAAAACATACTTTAGAGAAAAGGCTGAGTGTAAGGCTGTACAAACTTTGGTGAATATCTTAGAAAGATCAAAAGTTTGGAGAATTCAGTCACCCAGAAGCCTCTTTGAAGAGACTGTGTGCGATTCACAGATGCCCTGAATTAAACCAGAAAGCATCTAAGAAGCTTAAAGACATTGTCTCTCAACCACCTCAGGAAAGGAAAAGTAGAGATGGAATTATCTAGGAGGGATATGTGATCAAGCTTTTTATTTAATGCAGTGAATCCCTATTACATACATGTGTGACCCACAAGATTCTTGAGAATCAGCAGAAACAGTGATAGCTTGTACTAAAAACATAGAATTAAAAAAAAAAGAAGATTGTTGGACTCACAATTCTACTGGAAGGCAAAAGACTGCTAACTACTAGCTGTACACAGGTGTTGTATTTCATGGAAAAGGTAGGATAATTCAGAGAGTCACCTAGCTGAGAGCCACCTAGTACCATGTTTTGACCTTCAGACCTAATGGAGTTTGCCTGTCTTGATTTCAAATTGCTTGGGACCAGTAACTCCTTTTATCCTTGTATGGGAATGTCTGTAATTATTATCTGGTGCCTGTCACCCCACTGTATTTTGGGAACAGACAACTAGTAACTTTGGTTTCAAACTCCACAGATGGAAGGGAATTTTGTTCCAGGACATATTGTACTCAGAGCGTCTCTAATACCTGATTTAGGTATATATTATATATTAAATATTATACATATATATATAATATATATTTTGAGCTTTGAAGTTGGTGAGATTTATATTATGAACTTTGAGTTGATGTTGTTGAGTTGAGATTTTGGGGGGTTGTCTGGGATGAAGTGAATGTATTTTGCATGTGTGATGAACATAAATTTTGAGGGGCCAGAGGGCAGACTGATGCAGGCAGAATAATGCCCTTTCTCAGAGAGGTCCATATCCTAATCTCTGGAACCTGTGAATATGTCATACAGCAAAAGGGACTTTTTGTGATTAAGCTAAGGATCTTGAGTTGGGGGTATTACCCTGGATTATTCAAGTAAGCACCATGTTAAGGAGGTCTGTCTTTGATTTTTTGATACAATCTGGTATCCACTGGTCCTTAACTCTAGCTACTTATTTTCTTCTTTCCCTTATTAGCAGACCTCCAAAAGATTCATCTCTCTTCCATGGTGTCTTTCTTTCCCCCAACAAGTGGTTTCTTCCTAGGGCTGCCACGTCTGAACCCTTCAAGACCTTCCTATATAACACCTGAAAAGTCAGTTATTTGATCAGGAAGGTCTCAGACTTGTTCTCATTCCTTTCCCACTTAAAGAGGTGTCTCTCTATCTTGCTGTGATGTCTCATTGATGTGATTTGGGTTCTGCTCCTACTAGAAGGCCACTGCAAAGGAGAGCTATATTACTCCATCTCTGCTCCAATCTGCATCCAAGTCTTTAAGACTTTGCTAACTGGAGAGGTTCAGCTGAGACACAGCAACATGTCACATTTCCCATTTACTTCCCTGAGAGTGAAAACATTGGTTGCACAAAGTAGACCTTCAAACATATCATTTCTTTGCATTTTTTCCTGATGATTGTGCGCAACCTAAAAGCATCACATGGAAGACTCTTTGTCCAGGGCCTATCCGTTCAGAAAGTGTTCTTTGAATAGTATCTCTTGGTCTCTCTTGTTGAGACCTTGGTTATTTTATTTTCCTACTTATAGTGGTATTTGGGACTGTCCACCATGTGTACTTTGGCTTGTTTCTTGAGGTTGCTCTGGGGAAGAAAACAGAGAGACAAACACACAGGGAACGGAGGCACACAAACGTACAGACAAATCAACAAACACAAAAACCGAGAGAAAAAACGAAAAACTAAAGGGAAAAAAGGCAGGAGGGAAGGCAAATAATAGAAAATAAAAATATATAAAAAAGTCAAAAAGAAGAAAAGAAAAGGAAGAAAGTCAATAGGTAAAGAAAAGTTTAAAGCATATAACATGGTTTCCCAGCTACAATTAAATAGCCAGGTGTATTCAGTGTGGTTGAAGAGCCTAGAGAAAGAGAGAGATGTCAGGGCAGGGATGAGGCAAAATTGGGAATGTAATGAACAGGCAGAAGAGATAAGAAGCGTTTTTCAAAGAGCAAAAGGGTGGAATATGGTTGAAGAGGTGAGAGAAAGACGCTGGTGTTATCCAGAGAAACTACATAGTCTGATTAGTCCTGAGAGAAAGAGACGAAAAGGTAGGTAGGTGTAGAATTTACTCCTACAGAATGGATTAATTGTGACTGTTTAAGCAAGCCAGTGACCAGAATTAATCAGGGTGTGCTCCAGGGGGAAAAAAGGGGGGGGGGGCATCTCTCTAGCAGTGATGGGAGTTGTTTGATCCAATGCGTCAGGTGGGGGTAGGTCTGCCGTGGTGGTTGTGGGAGGAGAGTGGTGGCGCTCCAGTCCCTTCTTGAACCAAGTGCTGCACCTCACATTTTTGGGTGTGTAAACTCCCTGTGCCGTGGGCGCAGCCAAGGTGGGTCGTGCTCTTTATCCCAGGCAAGGCCTAGTTTCCAGATCCCAGTCCCTGTGCCCCACTGAAATTTCAGTAGACACAACCTAGCAGGTGACCCCTCAGGGCAATTCCAAGCCTCTNGGGGGTGGGGGAGAGTGGTGGTGCTCCAGTCCCTTCTTGAACCAAGTGCTGCAACTCACTTTTTTGAGTGTGTAAGCTCCCCGTGCCGGGGGCGCAGCCAAGTTTGGTTGCGCTCTTTCACCCAGGCCAGGCCTCGTTTCCAAATCTTAGTCTGCGTGCCCCACTGAAATTGCGGTAGACATAGCCTTGCAGGCTATCCCCTCTGGGCAATTCCAAGCCTCTTGCCTAGCCCTGGCGATTGAGCCAGAAGCTGCTGCTCTGGTCTCCTCCAGGTAAGGTTGGTGAGCAAGGACAGGGGTTGCCCTTGGTGGGCTAGAGAGTGGGAAACCGGGTCCCTCTGTGTCTCGTCACCCAAAACACGAACTCGCGGGCAAATCTCCCAGTTTTAAGCCATTCTCTTCCCCTGTAGGGATCCAGCCAAGCCAGAAGCACAATGGTGCGGTGGGCGTGTGGCCCCTCCAGGTCTAGTTGGCATGGTAGGGAGTTGGTGCACTCGCGGGGAGTTGGTGCACTCGCGTAGGGATTTGGCGCAGAGTTAGTTGATTTTCCAGGGGAGTGTTTGGGATAAGTGGAGAGCTGGAGTCCCTTTGTCTCCTGAGTGGAGGTTTTTCTGTTCCCCAGGGACAGGGACCGTGTCTTGAACAGTTTCGGCCTCTCTCTTTCATTCTCATTCCCCACAGAGGGGGATTGCCCCCATCCCTCTGCGTCTCTGGTCCCAGCCTGATTTTATCTTCCCCAGTTCACACTCATGTTAGAAGGTTTTCTCAGTGGATTCTGCCTCCTTTTCCTCCCAAACACCTGGATTCTGTAAGGGTTTCTACGGCTTCAGGTCTTCTCCGTGCGAGATATGGGGGTGAGTGCAATGTACGGAGTTCCCTAATTCTCTGCCATCTTGCCCGGTTTTTATATTTTTAAAGAATTGTTTTAAAAAATAAAGTAGAACATTTGACAAAATCAGCATATATCCCACAAAAGCTAAAATATTTCCTATCTGGTCCTTTATATAAAAAATGTGCTGACACCAGCTCTATAAGAAGAGGGGGGTGGATCATGGGGATGCATGTCCCTGTGAATGCATTCAGTAGAAGGTCTCCCTGATTTCCTTTCCTAACCTTCTCTTTCTAGTGAAGTAGGGTGAAATGTTGGCCTTCTCCTATCCAAATTCAAACAGTGCCCATCCTCTCCTAGCTCTCAACAGCAAAGAGAAGACGCTGGGGACAAAAGCTCCAAGTATCCAGGAAGGAGAGGCAGCTCTCTCCTCCTAGGTGTAAATGAAGAGCTTTTTAAAGAGGCTCCAAAAAGACTTCCTGAATTGTCTTTACTTCCTTTACTTTATTCTCTTCTTTTACTTTCTTTTGAATAACCCAAATCTTGGCCTCACTGGTAAGGGGTAATGTAGATGCTGCAGGTGACACGTGGTGTGATCTTGGCTATGTCCTGTTGTGATGACATGGACTGGTGTTCAGTGTATCATTGAATACACAGTGGACAGCCACTGGTAGAAGTTTCACTTTCTTACATGTGTATGGCCCATCTTTATCTTTCTCTCCAGTTGCTTGCTGAACAATTAGCTTAAGTTCTTAGCATTTGAACTTTCTCCCTTTCTCAATCCTCAATCTTGTGGGTTCACTCTCGACTCTATATTTGCTTAAAGCAAGAGTAACAATCACACCTACTTGTCTCAAACAAGGGAACATGCTAATATGGGTGAGTGTGTGTGTATATACACGCACACACACACACAACACAACAGACAAAGACTTGGAGTTGAGCAATATTTCTTTCACTAGCGATTCCTGAGTAATATTGAGGTCATTACGAGTATGAGACTGAGTATAATACTGAGTTGCTGACTGACTGGAGTTCAGTTTTCTCATATATATACTGGGGATAAATGCCTTTCTCACAGAGCTTTGAGGATCGAGTATGTAATATCTCTGAAACAAAACAGAAACAGCAAAAAATTTCCCCTTCTTCTTAGTTATTAGTAAGACTAAACATCAAAGAAGTCAGTATCCCAGAGGCTAAGTCAGGTGTCCTGGAGCTCAAGATAGCTAGCAAAAGACAACAGATTATAGAAATATGCACAGTACCTTAAATATCCAAAGTACCTTGTGGGCCTGTTATGGGATGAACTGCATCCTCTCAAAAAAGATATGTTGTAGTTTCTAACCCTAGTACCTCAGAATGTGATCTTTTGGAGACAAGGTCTTTACAGAGGCGACCAAGGTAAAATGAGGTCATTAAGATGGGCCCTAATCCAATATAATGTGGCTTTATAATAAAGGAAATATTGGACATAGAGACAGCCACACAATAAAGGAAGACAACATGAAGATACAGGGAGAATGCCATCTTTAAGCTAAAAATGTCTGAGGACACCAGAAGCCAGGACAGAGGCCTGTAACAGACTCTTCCCTCACAGACCCTAGAAGAAACCAACCTTGGCAACATCTTGATTTTGGACTTTTAGCCTCCAGGACTGTGAGAAAATAAACTTCTGTTGTTTAAAGCACGCAGTCTGTGGTACTTTGTTACAGCAGTCCTAGAGATAAGTACATGTGCATTTAAAACATGATCCTTGCAGAAGCTGAGAATAGCTCTGAGAAAGCCTTCAGACATTTTTTCCTGTGGGTTTTACCTGAGAGATCCCCCAGAGCTTTTTGAGCCACCTAGTTTATGGTACTTTGTTACTGCAGCCGCAGGAAACCACATGGACAGACAGGAGATTTTTGTGGACAGCTTGAAACTGTGTGCTACGTGTACTTCTAAACATGTGATTTCCCATATCTTGTCTCTGAAAAGCCCCTTCCAGACCAAGTCACTCACATTCCAATTTTTAGCAGACACCTCTGGATATTCCTTTACATCTGAAATGTTGAAAAGCTTGGAAGAAGGATTTGGTAAATGTGACAAGGGGCAGGGAGGCCTGCAAGAGATTCTTGGGCTGATGAGTTTAGTGGATGAGAATACGACATTCAAGGATGGCTGAGGTGGACAGGAAAATGTGAATGAGCCTTCTAAGCCATCTAGAAGGTCAGCTGGCTCACCCTAGTATTCCTCAAGGCCTCATCTTTGACTTACTCCAGTTCTGTTTTTCGCACTATTTCTCATCCCTATCTATACTCTCTGTGGGCTCCCTCTGTCTCTGGGTCAGGTGTGTCCTGGGAGGTGGCCTCCCTTGCAGGCCTCTCTCAGGGCAGATTTGGTGTCTATAATATATGGCTTATGGGATGTTTATTATGATTTCTAGAAAGGGAAACTATGGACTCATACAGCAGTATTTAACATATGCATATTTGGATGTGCATTCATTCACTTATTAGCTATGCATTAAAAAATATTTCACTCCTACTGTGTGCTAGATATTATTCTAAACAAGGGGACATGAAGAAAACCAGGTAAAAAACAAAATCCCCGATCTTTTTAAATTTTAAATTGTAGGCTTGGTGGATAGATAATTAGAAAAGCAGATATAGATATAAAATTTTAGATGCTGAGAAGAGCTAATAAGAAATACAAAAAGGTTAAGGAGGCAACAGAGAATGGTGGAAGGGTGGGAAAGTAGCTCTTAAGATCCTGTGGGTTTCTCATGAATATTAAGATAAATCTGAGCAGCTATTAGACTGCAGCCAGAACATTTAATGAGTGTCCACAGCTGCCTTGCATTCAGGAGAGACACATAGACACATGCTGTCAGGTGTGCAAACGGGAAAGGGTTTGTGAGAATCTCTACACACAGCCCTGAAAATGTGCCATCTCTGCCTGAGCAATTCAATTTCAGGAATTTATTCTGAACAAATGCCCACAGACATTTGGATAGATTGATGTGCTAGGGTTGTCACATTCACATTACCTACCATCGAAAACTAGATACATGACTCCAGAGCCCAACAATAGAGATAGGTGCAGCAGCTACATAGTAAGCACATCCTCTGAACAACATACATTTTTGGGTCCCTGCTGCACTTCAGAAACTATTATTTTTACAGGATTAAACATTGTACATTCATGCTGATAAATATATTTAATGACTCAGGTAAATGCACATACAATATTTTTCTAGATGTTTTATTTATTTCTGAGAGAGAGACAGAGAGAGAGAGAGCGAGAGAGCGAGCAGGGGAGGGTCAGAGAGAGAGGGAGACACAGAATCTGAAACAGGCTCCAGGCTATGAGCTAGTTGTCAGCACAGAGCCCAATGTGGGGCTCAAACCCATGAACATGACCTGAGCTGAAGTCGGGCGCTTAACTGACTGAGCCACCCAGATGCCCTCCATATAATATTAACTTGAAAAAAATGATGAAAACATTTTAGCACAGATATTTTAATGTATACAAATGTATCTAAATTAATATTAGGAAAAGTACTGGTTGCATAGACACCAGCTTGCTAACAGAAGCTATCTCTTGGAATTTTAAAATAGATGTTTAAATAATAGATATTCTTTTTGTCTCTACAGTTTTTATTTCCCAAAATTTCTGTAAAGAACACACATTATTTTTTGATCAGAAAAATATTCTATGGGTTAAAACATGACAGAAAAATAATGTGCTGAGCATATGACCCATAGAGACACACACTTTACAAATAAAATTGTTGTCACTCCCAATTACAGATTTGTGTAGAAGACAAAAGAGGATCACATTGGACATGATTCATTTTTGTTTGATTTAATGCAATTTGAATCGAGAGTGAAGGTGATAAATGTCCTTTGGAAATACTGATTAAAATTTAATTTCTGCCAGATTTTCACAGAGAATTTGTTTGAAGGTAATACAAAAATAGTATTTCACTTTCATTAAAATTAAGTGTAGCCATTCTTATAAAAATATTTTTCTTCCAATGAAATAACTCTATTTTTAATGTTACTCATTAAAATAATATGGTTCATTTATTTTTGGTCTAGAGTTGTCTGTAGTGTCACATGTAATGTGTCAGACTGAAATTGAACATTATACATTCTTTAATAAATGGATTTGATATCAGATAATTCTTTAAAGAAGCTAAACTAAATTAAACTCAAAACAAATCATTCTTCAAAGTTCCCGGGATCAACTAACAGAAAATATAGACAGGGGCGCCTGGATGGCTTACTTGGTTAGGCATCTGACCTTAGCTCAGGTCATGATCTCACAGGTTCATGAGTTCAAGCTCCATGTCAGATTCAGTCTATGCTGACAGCTCTGAGCCTGGAACCTGCTTTGGATGCTGTCTCTCTCTCTCTCCTCTCTCTCTCTCTCTCTCTCTCTCTCTCTCTGCCCCTCTCCTGCTTGCTCTCTCTCTCAAAAATAAATAAATGTCAAAAAAATTTTAAATAAAAAAAGAAAATATAGACAAATATATGCTGATCAAAGGGTACAAATTTCTAGTTAGAAGATGAATAAGTTCTGGGGGTCTAATGTACAACATTGTCATTATAGGCAACAAAATTGTGTTGTATACTTGAAAGTCGCTAAGAGAGTAGTACTTAAATGTTTCAAAAAAGAGGTGATAATTATGTGACAGGACGGAAGTATTAGCTGTGTGTATCAAATCAACATGTGGATACACCTTAAAGTGATACAATATTATATGTCAATTATATCTCAATAAAGCTGAAAAACAAGATATTGAAATCAAACAAGAGGTACTGGGTTACTAAGCTGGATATCTAACTTCAGCTCAGGTCACGATCTTATGGTTTGTGGGTTTGAGCCCCACGTTGGGGCCGGTGCAGACAGCTCAGAGCCTGGAGCTTACTTCGGATTCTGTGTCTCCTTCTCTCTGCCCCCTACCGTTCTCTCTCTCGCTCTCTCTCAAAAGTAAATAAACATTAAAAAAAGATTTAAAAACAAACAAGAACCAGAAAGTTAACTGTGATGTTATAACTGTGCATTGACTAGTTCCGATTGCAGAGAATAACGTGAAACTGAGCTGTCATTCCTCCCTTCTCATCGCTGCACCTAACTCCTGATCCAGGAGCTTCTCCATGCTTGTTTGGAGATTCAGCTTCAGGACTCAGGTGATGGGTCTCATTGGGAAGTATATACATTATGTGGTAACTTCCTCTCAGAGATGCTGTGATTAACAGCGTATACTTTTTTTTTTTACTAACTTACTGAGGTATTTGTATTGTACAATGAACAGCACATATGTAAAGTATACAATCTGATCAGTCTTGGCATGTCCACACACTTGTGAAATGTCACCAATATCAGGATAACAAATACATTTGTCAAGCCCCAATACTGCCTTCTGCCCCTTTAAAGTCTGCACCCTCTTTGCCCCTTTTGAGGACAATGACCAATCTAATTTCGGTTACTAGAATTTTATATAAGTAAAGTCTTAAAACATGCACTTAAAAAAAAAAAAACTCAGCCCAGATATTCCAAGACTCATCTAAGTTGTTACATATCTTAAGAGCTTGTTCTTGCTCTCTCCCTGTTTTTACTAAGTACTACTCCATTGAATGGATATATCACAATTTGTGTATTCATTCACCTACCAATGTACAATTGGATTTTTTTTTATCGCTTTGGGCTATTATAAAGAAAGATTCTATGAAATCCCTATATGTGGATATATCTTTCCATTTCTCTTGGACAAGTACCTAGAAATTGAATGACTGGTTTACATGATGGATGTTTTTCAAGGTGGTTACACCAGTGTCTATTCCCAGCAGTGTATGTGTGTGCACATGCATGTATGCCTATGCACATGTATGTGCATGCATGGATATGAACATGTATGTATGCATATGCACAGTAGAAGCTGAGTAATGAACCTTGGCTTCTTTGATCCTCTGGAATTTCTTGAGATGTGCTCACTATCTTTTGTGCTTTTTGCTTAAATAGAATGCTTAAAACGTACGGATGCTATACATCCCTATACATTACATTATATTAGCATTAGGATGCTAAGTATATAGGGAACAGACCTTTAATTAACACCAAGCATGCCTTGAGCCCCTGCTTTGTGTCAGATGTTGGGGCTAGGCACTAAGGATACAATAATGACTTCCATTTTTTAACAAAGGGGATAAACCAATACACATGCATTTACAATATGGTTTAAAGGTGAAGAATCTATTCCTTTTGATTATATTATTTCCCATAATGACTTTAATGACTTACAGCAGACATTTGCTGTCTAATGTCCAGGTCCATTATGAGACTGTGCTCTTCACTGACACTTGTACCTGGTATGAACCTGACCATGACTGAGGTCTAAGGGCAGGGACAGGGGGTGAAGGTGATAACTTTGTGGCTGGAATGACTTTCTTCCAGGAGGAGGAAGTGAAGCAAGCAAGACTGCCGGCTTTTGCAAGAAGCCTAATATTTAATCTTGCTTACAGAATACATTGTTCTATTTGGTTCCTGAGGTAATAAGCCAGTGGTAATTGATAGTTTTAACTCTTTTCCCACAGAATAAACAAGCACCTTTTGCTCCTTAGTTGTTATTTCATACTGTGGACTCAGAACATTCACATCAGTGTTGGCCAGAGAAGGCCTTATCGTGATGAACTTGGAAGACAAGGGCTGCAGAGGTGCCCAGGGTAATGCTGACACAGAGAAGAGCAATGGTTCCTCTGAGAACCTGGAGGTCCTGACATCACCATAACTCCTGCTACAGAATTTAGCTTGTGTCTGTGAGGGAGCACTAACTTGGTATTCCCATGCCAGGCTCACAAGATCATCCCATAAAACTGCTTTTCTCAATTGTTCCCATCTTATTTCTGCCAGGCTCAAAGGCTCAGTTAACCAGGGATTAACTGTTCCATGGGATAACTTAATACTTGTTGACTCAGCATTCACTAAGCATTTACAATGTCGCTGCTAGCCATTGTACCACCTCCTAGATACTATAAAGTTCTTACCTTCCAGGTTGAGTGGAAGAGCTCCTCTAATCCCATCTTCTCTAATGAAGGTCATGTCTCAGTTACTGACTGTGATGTAGGGCCAGCCCTTTATTTTAGTGGCATCCTGTTTCCAGGATGTGAGGACCAACAGCCTGGAAATTAGTTGTGATCATGATAGCCTACTGCACCATCAGACCAGACCACATATTCAAAAATAGAAATCTTTTAAAATGTCCAGAGCTGATATGCTAATACTATATGTTTGTTTTAAAGACGATATTTCAATTGAGTTAAAGAGAAAATAAAACATATGAAAATATGTAGACTGTAGCTACAGAACTACCTAGCAGAAATTTATAGCGCTAAATGCTTACACTAGAAAAGAGAAAAAGTCTTGGAGCACCTGGGTGGCTCAGTTGGTTAAGCGAAACAACTCTTGATTTTGGCTCAGGTAATGATCTCAGGATTTGTGAGATCAAGCCTGCATCAACCTTCGTACTGTCACCTCTTGGGATTCTCTCTCTCTCTCCCTCTCTCTCTTCTCTTCTCCCTCTTGCTTGCATTCATGTGTGCTCTCGCTCAAAATAGGTAAACATTAAAAAATAAAAGACGAGAAAATGTCTTAAATCATTAATCTAAATTTCCACTTTGAGAAGCTAGAAAAGAGTAAAATAAATTGAAAATGAACAGAAGGAAAGAAAAAAGATCAGAGAAAAAATCGATGAAGTTGAAAACAGGAAAAAAAGAGGAAATAAATAAAACAAAAAGCTGGTCTTCAAAAAAGTTCAATAAAACTGATGAACTTCTAGGAAGATAAAAATAGATAAAAAGAAAGAAAGAAGTCACAAATCACAATTATCAGTAATGAAAGCAGAGTTATCATAACAAATCCTACAGCCATTCAAAGGATAATAAGGGAATAACATGAACAATTTTATACTCATAACTCTGACAACTGTGAAGAAGTAAACAAGTGCCTTGAAAGGCACAAAACTCAACCAACATGAAATACATAAATTGAATAGCCCTAAAATAGCAAAGAAATTAAAATTTTAATTAAAAAACTCTTGAAAAAGAAATCATCAAGAATTCATTAGAGAATTCTTTCAAATAGTTATTGAGCCATTAACACCAATGTTATACAATCTCTTCAGAAAAACAGAAGATGAAGGGATACTTCCCACCTTATGTTACAAGGTTACTTATATCACACCCTAGTCAAAAGTTAATCTCACAGGGACCCAGTGGATACTATCAAAATGTTAACTTCGGTAATTCTTTATAATGTGCTTTTTCATTAAATACCAGAGTATAGGTTGTTTGCTTTCCCTGAATATTCATGTAAAAAAAATAAACTTAAAAAACGTTCAAATTTGGCATTGTGTATTATAAAGTTTCTTTTACTTCCTGGTTTCTATACTATAGATAGATTAAACTGGATTAAGCTGTCTATAACAAAAGCCTCCAAATTTCAGAAGTTGGTTTATTAGAGTTGGTTTATCTTTCATGCACTGATGCACAGCGAGGCCATCCTGGGTTTGTGGCAACGGCCTGGTCTAGCTCCATCTGGCTTTTGTCTATGTCATCTTTAAAGTGGCTTTCTACAATGCCCATGTTCCACTAAGCAGGGAGAAGGAAAGGCCAGTATGCGCCAGTTTTTTCTTCCCTAAGGATATGACTCTTTACATTGGTCAGAATTTAGTCACTTGGACACATCAAGCCACAAGAAATTAGGAAATGGAGTCATCAAAGTGAATGTGGAGGAGAAGGGGCAGAGTGAACAGATAAAAATAAGGAATCTTATTGCTATAAATGAAGAAGCCAAGTGAGGCCAACTGACAGTCTCTGTCACACAGCAAATGGGACATACAGTGTTCACAGGTGTCATTTTTGCTAGATTCATCCTAGTAATGAGAAAGCTACTATCAGGATGTGTCTACCAAGCTGAATTGGATATGTAAGAGTACGGCTTATCTGGTTCAGTTGCATGTGATTAGGACAGTGGTCTTCTGAATGTGGTTCCCAGACTTTCAGCATCAGCAGCACCTAGAAATTGTTAGAAATACACATTGTTACCCTCTTGACTCAGACCTGCTGAATCAGAAACTGGGGAGGGGACCAGAATTTCTCTAAACTCTCAAGTGATTCTAATGTAGCTAAAATTTGAGATCCACTAGACTCGCAAAGGAATCATGAAAGGAAATATTAGGCAAATATAGATTCAGGAATGTAAGGATTATGTAGTGGGATTCTTTAAAAATGCAGAAATTCAGGGGCACCTGGGTGGCTTAGTCGGTTAAGCGTCTGACTTTTGCTTAGGTCATGATCTCGCGGTTCGTGGGTTCGGCCTCCGCGTCGGGCTCTGTGCTGACTGCCAGCTCAGAGCCTGGAGCCTGTTTCAGTCTGTGACTCCCTCTCTCTCTGACTCTCCCCTGCTCACGCTGTCTCTCTCTCTCTCTCTCCTAGAAATAAATAAAAACCTTAAAAATTTTTTTAAAAAATGCAGAAATTCAAACTTAATTCTGAAAGTAATAATATCAAGATATTTTAAGAGACTGGATGTGAATGATTGCAAAAATTGCCATTATTTAATTGTGTTGTCTGTTTTATCTCATGCCTGACATCCAAAGGTGGCAAAATCACTCCCATATGGTTGATTGCAGTCTCTGTGGCACTCTGCACACCACCTGGCCTGGAGCAGACACCTAGTAATTTGTTAGATGAATGGATGAAATATGAGAAGAGAAAAGTATATCTTGGTTCTCTACCAGATAGACAATCAGCCATGTACGGCAATGAATTATAACCAATTGTAGTGAAAGAAAGGAAAACATTATGCTTAAGCTTTCATTTTATTGGGTGGGGGTCAGATTTTATGAACACACACAGTACAAGTAATTGCCAAAATGTTTGCTTATAATGATGAATATATATACATTAATTTTAATTTTCTTTTTAAAAAATGTTTTATTTATTTCTGAGACAGAGACAGCATGAGCAGGAGAGGGTCAGGGAGAGAGGGAGATACAGAATCTGAAACAGGCTCCAGGCTTTGAGCTAGCTGTCAGCACAGAGCCCAACACGGGGTTCAAACCCACGAACTGTGAGATCCTGACCTGAGTCGAAGTCAGACAGTTAACTGACTGAGCCACCCAGGCGCCCCTGAAAATGTATACATTAATTTTCTATTGCTACCCTAACAAATTATCATGAACATAATGGATTTAAACAACACAGATGTGTTATCTTTCAGTTCTGTAGGTCAAAAGCTCAACATCAATTGTACTAGGTTAAAATTAAGATATGGCAAGGTCTCATTCCTTTCTGGAGACTCCAAGGGAAGCTGTATTTCCTTGCTTATTTAGTTTCCTGACAAAATTCAGTTACCTGCATTTATAGGACTGAGATATCTATTTCTTGCTGTCTGTGAGCTGAAAGCCACTCCCAGCTTCTAGAGACTACTTGTGGTTAGATTGGGTCCAACAAGAGAATCCATAAAAATCTCCCATATCAAGATTTTTAATCTTAATCAGATCTGCAAATCCTTTTTGACATGTAAGGTAACATATTCATAGGTTCCTGGTATTGGGGTATGGACATCTTTAAAGGGCCACCATTCTGCTTACCACAATACACTGAATATGCAGTAGGCATTGTCAACAAAATATATCATCTAGAATGATGTCACTGAAAATGGCAGAATAGGTAGCTACAAGGACTAAACCCTCCACAGAAACACTAAGAGAATTAGAAAAATTATCAGCACCAATTCTGATCCCTAGAAAATGATCACAGATTTATTAACCAAGTGAGTGCTAAATCAGAAAAGAGGCAACATAAATGCAGTAGGGGAACTTTGTTGCATTTGTACTTTCCCTTGCCCAACTTCTCTCCCACCAGTTGCAATGGTGAGGCCCTGGTTGTTGGCTCCAAAGAAACAGAAAAGACCTGTCTTTGTTTGACCTTTCTAGGGGCTACCTGAAAGACTGGCACAAGGCAACTGTCTTTGTTTTGCCTAATTCAGATTTCCCCCAGAGTGGAAAAGTATGCAGAGGGCATTCTTCAAAAACATTGAAAGACAAACGAGCCATTGCTGGGGCAAAATATTACAGCTGAGGCAAACAACAGATATATCAAAGTCTGGGAAGAAAATACAGATTCTTTGGTGACTCAGACTCTAGAAAGTGTCTTTGTGTACTAGAAAATTTAGAAAGCCACATACATGACCAGGGCAGGATACATGCTCAGAACAGACACAAGAAGACCCTTTCACCTCTCTCTGCATTCTCAGCTCAGCCTGAGCAGGTAGTGAAGGCTAAGGGAGAGTTATAAAAGTCCTGCTAAGTGTTAGTGTGTCTCAACATAGACCCAATCTATAAAAACTGGGAGAAGTGTTTTGTTGTTATTGTTTTTGTTTTTTGATTCTAGGCATTCAAGGAACTTTCTATCAAAACATCAGATGGCTACAAGCTAAAGGTACGGAGATGTCAGAGACAGTACATGACAAAAAATACAGTTAATACAGAAACTGCTTTGGAAAGTCAATAAACTAATAAATAACTACAACTCAGAGTGAGAAATGAAAACAAGCATGAGGAGAGGGAAGAAGCTGATTTCCAGAATTACTACATTAAAATATTTTAAATGCCTAGTTTATAAAGCATGCAAAGAAACAAGAAAATATGGCTTATTCACAGGGGATCTTAAGAAGTTGTTCTGAGGAAGCACAGGCATTGGATTTACTAGATAACACTTTTAAATTCACTATCTTAAATATAATAAAAACCTAAAGGAAACCTTAGACAAAGAGATAAAGGAAACAAGAAGGGCAGTGTCTCATTAAGTAGAGAATATCAGTAAAAAGATAAAGAGGTACAAGGGAAACTTTCAGCTCTGAAGGAAATTCTGGAGCTGAAATGAAAATTTCCTATAAATACATATGAGTCATAGAAAGAAAAAGGGACGGAAAGAATATTTGAAGAAATAATGGCCCACATTTTCCAAGTTTGATCAAAGACATGTGTTTGCATATCCTGAAAGCTCAATGAACTTTAAGAGTGATAAACATAAAGAGATCCCCAATAGGACATATTGTAATCAAACCTTCACAAGTCAAGGACGAAAAGAAAAGCTTGAGGGGTGCCTGGGTGGCTCAGTTGGTTGAGCATCTGGCTTCGACTCAGATCATGATTTCACGGTTCATGGATTCGAGCCCTGTGTCAGGCTCTGTGCTGACAGCTCAGAGCCTGGAGCCTGTCTTCAGATTCTGTGTCTCCCTCTCTCTCTGACCCTCCCCTGCTCACGTTGTCTCGCTCTCTCTCAAAAATAAATAAAACATTTAAAAAAGAAAGAAAGAAAAGTTTGAAAGTGGCAAGAGAGAAGTGACTCATCACATATGAAAGATTTTCAAAATGCTTAAGATCTGATTTCACAGTAGAGAACATGGAGGCCAGAAGACAGCTAACATATTTAAAGTGCTGAGAGAAGAGAACTGTCAACTGAATACTATATTCGGGATAAGTATACTTCCAAAATGAAGAAGTTAAGACATCCTCAGGTAAACAGAAGCTGAAGGAGTTTGTCACTAGTAGACCTATAAGAAAGTCTGAAAGGAGTCTTTCAGTCTGAAATGAAAGGACAATAGATAGTAACTCGCAGCCATAAGAAGAAATTAAGAGTTATGGTTAAAGTAACTACATTGGCAAAGCCAATATTATTGTATTTCTGTTCTGTAACTCCTCTTTTGACTTTTTACCTGACTTAAAGGACAAATTCATAACGTGGTCATTATAAACCTATTTTAATGGCTGTACAACTTGTAAAGATATAATCTGTGGCAGTGAAACAGGAAGGGAGAGTTTGGGACAGAGGATTTGTATAGAAGTAGAGTTTTTGAATGCTATTTAAGATAGTTTTGTGAAAATCCTAAGTAGATTGTAATAAATTTAGTATATTTATTCCCATGGTAACTACTAGGAAAACAAGTAAAAAATATACAGAAAAAAAAATGAGGAAGGAAACAAAGAGCGACACCAGAAAAAAAAATCAATCAATTCAAAAGAAGACAGTATTGTAGGAACTGAAGACGAGAGATGACTAATAAGAAATGACAGAAGTTTTTCCTTATCAGTAATTACTTTAAATGCAAATGAAATAAACTAATCAATTAAAAGAGATAAAAGAATACAACAGAAAAAACATGATCCAACTATACGTTGCCTTTAAGCAATTCATTTTAGACACAAGAACAAAAATTAGGTCATTACCATGAAAATAGTAACAAATTAGAGAGAAGGTAGTATAATAACATCAAACAAAAAAGTCTTTATGTTACATGAGACAAAGGAAGCCATTATATATACATACACACATATGTATACACACATATATACACATACATATATATACGTACACATAGACATATACACATATATAATAAATGCATAATATACATATATACACAATATATACGTATATACTTTATTTAAATTATATATAATCATGTATTTTAATATATATTATATATTTTATTTTTTATATAAATTTTATATATAATTTATTTAAGTTTTAGTTAATATACATTGTAATATTGGTTTCAAGAGTAGAACTCAGTGATTCATCACTTACATACAGCATCCAGTGCTCATAACAATGAGCTCTAACTCTCCCTAATACCAATCACTCCTGTAGCCCGTCTCCCACCAACCTTCCTCCAGCAATCCTCAGTTCATTCATTATCATTAAGAATTTCTTGTGATTTCTTTCCCTTTCTTCTCTCCCTCCATCCCCATGTTCATCTGTTTTGTTTCTTAAATTCCACATATGAGTGAAATCTTATGGTATTTTTCTTTCTCTGATTGAATTATTTGCTTAGCATAATTCATTATAGCCTCATCCACATCATTGCACAAGGCAAGGTTTCGTTCTTTTTGATGGCTGAGTAATATTCCATTGCAAAAATATACCATCTCTTCTTTGTTCATTCATCAGTCCATGGACATTTGGTCTGTCTTCATAATTTGGCTATTGTCGATAATACTGCTATCAACATAGGGGAGGAGTACCCCCTTTGAATCTATATTTTTGTATTCTTTGGGTAAATACTTAATAGTGCAATTGCTGGTTCATTGGGTCGTTCTATTTTTTAAGTTTTTTGAGGAACATCCATACTGTTCACCAGAGTGGCTGCACCAGCATTGCAAAAACAGTTCCCCTCTCTCTGCATCCTCACTAACACCTGTTTTTTTCTTGTGTTGTTCACTTTAGCCATTCTGACAGGTGTCAAGTGGTACCTCACTGTGGTTTTGATTTCTATTTCCCTAATAATGAGCGATGCTGAGCATCTTTTCATGTGACTGTTAATCATTTGGATGTCTTCTATGGAAAATTATTTTTTGATGTCTTCTGCCCATTTGTTAAGTGGGTTGTTTGTTTTTTGGGTGTTGAGTTGGATAAGTTCTTGATGAATTTTGGATACTACTAACCCATTATCAAAAATTTTGTTTGTAAATATCTTTTCACATTCCATAGGCTACCTTTAGCTTTGTTGAGTTTTTCCTTTGCTGTGCAGAAGATTTATCTTGATGAAGTCCCAATAGTTCATTTTTGCCTTTGTTTCCCTTGCCTTCTCATAAGAAGTTACTGTGGCCAAGGTCAAAGAAGCTGCTGTCTGTGTTCTCCTCTAGGATTTTGATGGTTTCCTGTGTCACATTTACATCTTTCATCTGTTTTGAACTTATTTTTGTGTATGGTGTAACAAAGTGGTCCAGTATCATTCTTCTGCATGTTGGGTCCAGTTTTTCCAGCACCATTTGTTGAAGAGACTGTCTTTTTTCCATCAGATATTCTTTCTTGCTTTGTCAAAGATAACTTGAACATACAGTTGTGGGTCCATTTCTGGTTTCTCTATTCTGTTGCATTGATCTACATGTTTGTGCCGGTACCATACGGTCTTGATGGCTACAGCTTTTTTTTTCCTTTCATAGTTAATTGTCAAGTTGGTTTCCATATAACACCCAGTGCTCATCCTAACAAGCGCCCTCCTCCATGACCACCACCCCATTCCCTCCCTCCAGCCCCATCAGCCCTCAGTTTGTTCTCAGTATTCAAGAGTCTCTCATGGTTTGCCTCCCTCCCCCTCCCCAACTATTTTTTCTCCTTCCCCTCCCCCATGGTCCTCTGTTAAGTTTCTCCTGATCTACTTATAAGTGAAAACATATGGTATCTGTCTTTCTCTGCCTGACTTATTTCGCTCAGCATAACACTCTCGGGTTCCATTCACGTTGCTACAAATGGCCAGGTTTCATTCTTTCTCATTGCCATGTAGTATTCCATTGTATAGATAAACCACTTCTTCTTCTTCTTCTTCTTCTTCTTCTTCTTCTTCTTCTTCTTCTTCTTCTTCTTCTTCTTCTTTATTTCTAGAAGAGAGAGAGAGAGAGACAGCGTGAGCAGGGGAGGGTCAGAGACAGAGAGGGAGTCACAGACTGAAACAGGCTCCAGGCTCTGAGCTGGGAGTCAGCACAGAGCCCGACGCGGGGCTCGAACCCATGAACCGCAAGATCATGACCTAAGTAAAAGTCGGACGCTTAACCGACTAAGCCCCCCAGGCGCCCCTAAACCACATCTTCTTGATACAGCTTTATAGTATATCTTGAAATCTGGAATTTTTTTTTTTTACAAATAGTTTATTGTCAAATTAGTTTCCACATAACACTCAGTGCTCATCCCCACAAGTGTCCTCCTCCATGTCCATCCCCCCCTCCCCCCCACATCCATCAGTCCTCAGTTTTTGTCAGCATTCAAGANGTTTATCTATACCATGGAATACTACATGGCAATGAGAAAGAATGAAATCTGGCCATGTGTAGCAACATGGATGGACCTTGAGGGTGTTATGTTGAAATCTGGAATCTTGATGCCTCCAGCTTTGTTTTTCTTTTTTAAGATTGCTTTGGCTATTCAGGGTCTTTTCTAACTCCATACAAATTTTAGGATTTTTGTTCTAGTTCTTTGAGAATCCTGGTGGTATTTTGGTAGGGACTGCATTAAATGGGTAGATTGATTTGAGTAATATAGATATTTTAACAGCATTTTTCTTCCATTCAATAGGCTTGGAATACTATTCCATTTCTTTTTGTCCTCTTCAATTTCCTTCATAAGTGTTCTATAGATTTTAGAGTACAGACCTTGTATTTCTTTGGTTAGGTTTATTCCTAGGTATCTTATTTATTATTATTTTTTTTGGTGCAAAATGGGATCAACTCCTTGATTTCTCTTTCTACTGCTTCATCATTGTTGTATAGAAATACAACATATTTCTGCACATTGATTTTATACTCTGCAACTTTGCTGAATCCATGTATTAGTTTTAGCAATTTTTTTTTGTTGAAGTCTTTGGATTTTCTACAGTGTATCATGTCATCTGAAAATAATAAGAGTTTGACTTTTTCCTTGACAATTTATATACCCTTTATTTCTTTTTGTTGTCTAATTGGTGAAGCTAAAACTTCTAGTACTATGTTCAATACTAATGGTGAGAATGGGCATCCTTGCCTTATTCCTGACTGTATGGGAAAGGTTTTTAGTTTTTCCCATTGAGGATGATATTAGCTGCAAGTCTTTCATATATGGTCTTTATGGTGTTGAGATATGTTTCATATATCTTTATATTTTTGAGGTATTTTTAAAATCAAGAATTGATGTTGTATTTCATCAAAAGATTTTTCTACATCTATTGATAAGATCATATGATTTATATCCTTTCTTTTATTAATATGGTGTATCATGTTGGTTAATGTGTGGATAATGAACCAGCCCTGCAGCCCAACAATAAATCCGACTTGATCATGGTGAATAATTTATTTAATGCACTGTTGAATTCGATTTGCCAGTATCTTGCTGAGAATTTTTACATCCATGTTTATCAGGGATATTGGCTTGTAGTTCTTCTTTTTAATGGAGTCCTTGTCTGGTTTTGTAATCAAGGTAATTCTGGCTTCATAGAATGAGTCTGGAAGCTTTCCTTATATTTTTGGTAACAGTTTGAGAAGAATAGGTATTAACTCTGCTTTAAATGTCTGGTAGAATTCCCCTGAAAAGCCATTTGGTGCAGGACTCTTGTTTGTTGGGAGATTTTGATGACTGATTCAATTTCTTTATTGGTTATAGGTCTGTTCACATTTTGTATTTCTTCCTGTTTCAGTTTTGATAGTTTGTGAGTTTGGAGGAATTTGTCAATTTCTTCAAGATTGCCAAGCTTGTTGGCATATAATTTTTCATAGTATTCTCTTATAATTGTTTGTATTTCTGTAGTGTTGGTTGTGATCTTTCCTCTTTCATTTGTGATTTTATCTATTTGGATCCTTTCTATTTCCTTTTTGCTAAGTCTGGCTAGAGGGATATCAATTTTGTTTATTCTTAAAAGAATCAGCCCTTAGGTTTGTTGATCTAGTCTAATGGTTTTTGTTGTTGTTATTGTTTCTATATTGTTTATTTTTGCTCTAATATTTATTATTTCTCTTCTTCTGTTGGCTTTAGGCTTTATTTGCTGCTCTTTTTCTAGCTCCTTTAAATGTAAGGTTAGGTTATAGATTTGGGACCTTTCTTGTTTCTTGAAATGGGCTTGAATTGCAATAAAGATTCCTTTTAGGACTGCCTTTGCTGCATCCCAAATGGTTTGAACTATTGTTTTCATTTACATTTGCTTCCATGTGTTTTTAATTTTTTCTTTAAAAAATTCTTTTTAATGTTTTATTTATTTCTGAGAAAGAGAGAGAGACAGCGTGAGCAGGGAAGGGTCAGAGAGAGAGGGAGGCACAGAATCTGAAACAGGCTCCAGGCTCTGAGCTAGCTGTCAGCACAGAGCCCGACGCGGGGCTAGAACCCAGGAACCATGAGATCATGACCTGAGCCGAAGTCAGATGCCCAACCGACTGCCACCCAGGCGCCCCTAATTTTTTTCTTTAATTTCCTGGTCAATCCATTCATTCTATAGCAGGCTGTTCTGTAACTTCCAAGTATTTGAATGCTTTCCATATTATTTTTTTGTGATTAACTTCAAGTTTCATAGCATCATGATCTGAAAATATGCATGGTATGATCTCAATCTTTTTGTACTTGTTGAGGGCAGATTTGTGACTCAGTATGTGATCTATTCTGGAAAATGTTCCATGTGCACTCAAGAAGAACGTGTATTCTGCTGCTTTAGGATGAAATGTTCTGAATATATCTGTTAAGTCTATTCAGTCCGGTGATTCATTCAAAGTCATTGTTTCCTTGTTGATTTTCTCCTTTGATGATCTGTCCATTGTTATAAGTGGGGTTTTAAAGTCCACTACTATTATGGTATTACTATCAATGAGTTTCTTTATGTTTGTGATTAATTGATTTATATATTTGTGTGCTTTCATGTTGAGCACATAAATATTTACAATTGTTAGATTTTCTTGGTGTATAGACCCCTTAATTATGATGTAATTTCCTTCTTCATCTCTTGGTACAGTCTTTGTTTATAAGTCTAGTTTGTCTGATATATATATATGGCTACTCTGACTTTCTTTTGTTGTCCGTTAGCATTATAGATGGTTCTCCATCCCCTCACTTTCCATCTGCAAGTGTCATTAGGTCTAAAGTCTTTTGTAGGCATTATATAGATGGATCTTGTTTATTTATTCCTTATGATAATTATGTCCTTTTTTTGGACCATTTAGTCCATTTACATTTGAGTGATTATTGAAAGATATGAATTTAGTGCCACTATGTTACCTGTAAAGCTGGTATTTCTCATGATATTCTCTGGTCTGTCTAGTATTCATTGCTCTGGGGTTTTTTCTCTCCACTCAAAAAGTCCCCCTCAATTTCTTGAAGGACTGGTTTAGTGGTCACGAACTCCTTTAGTTTTTATTTGTCTGGGAAATTCCTTGTCTTTCTTTCTGCTCTAAATGACAGCCTTGCTGGATAAAGAGTTATTAGCTGCATATCTTTCCCTTTAAGCACATTGAATATTTTCTGCCACTCATTTCCGGCCTGCCAAGTTTCAGTGGACAGCCCTGTTGCCAACCTAATGTGTCTCTACCCTTGTGGGTGAAGGACATCTTTTTCCTAGCTGCTTTCAGAATTCTCTCTTCATCTTTGTATTTTGCAAGTTTCACTATGATACATTATTATGATACATCATTGGTGTTGACCTGTGTTTTTTTTTTAAATTTTTTTATTTGAGGGGTGTTCTCTGAGCCTCTTGGACTTTAATGCCTATTTTCTTCCCCAGATTAGGGAAGTTCTTTGCTACAATTTGTTCAAATAGACCTTCTGCCCCTTTCCCCACTCTTCTTCTGGGATCCAATGACACAGATATTGCTTCATTTGATGGAATAGCTGAGTCTTTTAAGTCTCCCTTTGTGATCTAATAGTTTTCTTTGCCTCTTCATTATTTTCCATAATTTTATCTTCTTTATCACCTATTCTCTCCTCTGTTTCTTTAACCCTCATTTTGACTATATCCAGTCATTTTTGCATCTCAGTTATAGCACTTTTAATTTAATTTTGACTAGTTCTTACCTATTTGATATTGTAGCAAGGGTTTCTTTGGTGTCTTCTATGCTTTTTCCAAGCCCATCTAGTAGTCTTATGACTTTTGTTCTAAATTCTTGTTCAGATATCGGTTATCTGTTTTGAGCAAGCCTTTGGCTGTAATTTCTTCATTGACCTTTCTTTTGGGGAGAATTCCTCTGTCTTGTCATTTAGGCTAAGTTTATCTCTTTTGCATGTTTTAAATGCTTGTTATGTTTCCTGCACCTCAGAGTACTGCTATATTAAAAAGGGGTCATATATTGTCTAGGGTCTGTCACTTCAGGATGTCTTTCTGGTGTATGTGGTGTGCACTCTGCTGTTCCATTTTGGCTGCTCTTTCTCACTCCTCAGTCCTCTTCAAAGCTTCTCCTTGTTTGCAGTGGTGGAGTGTGTGGACCTTTAACTAGGTGTGCTTTTATTTGTTTGTAAAATAAACTTATCACCTGCCAAACTGTCTCTCTTACCATGAAGATGCTTCTGTCAGTCCAGATTGATTTCCTGGGTGTTCCAGTGATCTGATCTCAATATAGCCATGTTTGAGAAATGAGGAAAGTCCAGGGTTCCCCTACTTCTCTACTCTAATTCTGACCCCCGAGGGAGGTCATTATAAATTTACAAAAAGATAAATTCATAAAAGATACATAACAAATTTAAACCAATATTTGAACCAAAATTGGCACAGACTCAAAATATATGAAGGATAACTCTGACATATAAAAGGGAGAAATAGGCAATTCTACAATAACAGTTGGGAGACTTCCCCGCTGTCAATAATGGATACTGTCTAAGTAAATGATCAATAAGAGAGGACCTGAATAGTTCTGAGAGCTAACTAGACCTAATAGACATGTATAGAATATTCCACCCAATCACAAAAGAATATATATTCTTCTCAAGCACACATGGAACATTCTCCAGAATAGACCATATGTTAAACCATAAAGCATGCCTTGATGAATTTAAAAGAATTAGTGTCATGCAAAGTATCTTCTCAAAACACCATAGAACACATTAGAAATCAATGACATTAAGAAAACAGGAAAATTCACAAATATGTGGAAATTAAACAACAAACTTTAAAAAAAACTACTTGGTAAAAGAAATAATCACAGGGAAATTAGAAAATATTTTGAAGTGTGAAAATTAATTAAAAATGTTTATTTATACTTAGAGAGAGCGAGAGAGAGAGGGCATGAGCTGGGAGAGGGACAGAAAGAGAAGAGAAAGAATCGCAAGCAGGCTCCACATTGTTAGTTAGCATGGAGCCTGATGCGAGGCTTGATTCCATGAACCATGAGATCATTATCTGAGTTGAAATCAGGAGGCTAATGTTCAACTGACTGATCCACCCAGAAGCACCTGAAGTGAGTGAAAATTAAAATACAGCATACTAAACTGCACTGGATGCAACAAGAGCAGAAATTTATAGCAACAAATGTGTGCATGAAAAAAGAAAGATCTCAAATCAGTAAACTACTTTTACATTTCAAGGAACTAGAAAAGGAAGAGCAAATTAAATCCCAAGCTAGCAGAAGAAACTAATAATAAATATTAGTGGAGTTAACCTAAACAGAGAATAGAATAACCAAAAATCAAAAGTTCTTTCTTTGAAAAGATCAACAAAATTGAAATCTTTTAGCTTTACAGAAAAAGGGAAAGAAAGAAGATGGAAATAACTGACTGACATACAGAAATAAAAAGTCTTATAATATCTAATGTGAAAAATTGTACACCAACAAATTTGATAAATAGATGAGATAGATAAATTCCTAGAAACACACAAGCTATCAAAATTGACTCAAGAATAGAAAATATGAACAGATCTATAACAAGTAATGTGATTTAATTGGTAATTAAAATACCTGTAAGTAGGAAAATCCCAAGACAGGACCAGAGGGCTTAATTCATTAATTCTACCTATTTCTTAAAGGTGAATTAATACTTATCCTTCTCAAATTCTCACAAAATGCACAAGAGGAGCAAGCACTTCCTAACACCTTGTATGAGGCCAACATCACTCCAATATGAAAGCCAAAAAAGGACATCACAAGAAAAGAAACTGCAGACCAATATAATTTATAAATGCAGATCTGAAAGTCCTTAACAAAATACTGGCAAACCAAATACAGTTGGAAATTAAAAGGATAATACACCATGATCTAGCTGGTATAGGAGCAGGGCCCAAGGAGAAGGCAGCTGGGCACCCCTTAGTTTTATGCTACCCTGTTGCCACCCCTAAGAACCGTATATCCCCATACCCCAAGGCCTACCCAGAGCCTCCTTGTACTCAGGGATACGCTGAAATAGACTGCTCAAACAGAGAACTGGGCAGGGGACAGCAGAAGGGGTTTCTCTGCACTTTGGAACCACAAGGAGAATGTCTGTTTCTTGCCAAGAAACATGAAAATCTCAGATACATAATCCTCCATTTTGTGGAGAATAAATGAGGTTCAAGACGGAAGGCAAAGGATGGTCATATTTCCATCAACCCTAACTTTCCTTCCCTGGCAGCTAGCCAGGTACCTAGGCAATCACTTACACTCATCTGGACAGGTTTCCAACAGCTGTTAGCATCTCTCTTGCCTTCCACTGAAACCAGATTATCAGAGGTGGTCAGCAGAAGGAACAGAAAGACCATTGAAACTAACTCACCACTTAGAGGACAGCATCTCTGGATGACCTCATCAGGTATCTGGGAACAGGTTCATGATCAAGATGCTCTGGGAATACAGTTTGTTAGGATTTGTTGAATTAGTAATTGATGTCCATGTTTCAAAAACTTATATTTAGAAATACTATTGAACTGCCAGAAATATATTTTGTAAAAATTTTGTTTCAATGCCCAATCAATATATTTTAATTTTTAAAAAATTAATATTTTTAAATATATTTTACCAAGAAAGGTAAAATTAGGTCACAGCTATCTAGAGCACAAGTGAAAGGAGATAATCCAAATAAAATTGACACTGAGCTTGTTTAATAATAATAATAATAATAATAAAGAGAAGTTTACCAATATTGCAAATGACATTCATATGTATGTTCTCCAAGACATGCCCCAGCTGGGAAATTCCATGGAATTTTCCATTATTTCCATCAAGAGTAGAAAGGGTAAATACACAGTGTAATAGTCACACAATGAAATAGGACAGAGCCATGAGAATAAACGGCCTCTAAAGACACATGCCAACATGGGTCAATCCTCAGCCAAAGAGCACCTACTGCATGATTCCATTTATGTAAAGTATAAAAAATAGGCAAAAATGACCCAGGCTATCCAAGTAAGGACAATGATAGACAGCACCTGTAAGCCTGCATGGAGCTCTCGGTGTTGACCTTGCACTTTCTGTAAGTGTGTTCTGCTTAACAGGGAAGCTGTATACGGTCGCCTGGCCCTGTAAGCATGTGTCCAGAGATCTTAAAGCAGAGGGGAACAGGGTGCTTTTGAGAAACTAGGAGGATATTCCCTGTGGTTTTTGAGTGCCTGACAGCATCAGTTGTTCTGTGAGCTCAGGCTCCTCTCACTTGGCCACACTGAATTGAAGGATAAGTACCTTAGATTTGACTGGAGAAAGCAAATGTGACACAAGAAATGCCACATGGGGTAGACACTACCGGGTAGGAATTTTGGCTGTTCTTTCCAAGTTTAATGTTGCACAAATGAAAATGTTACATGTGGAGAAAAGCAACAACCTGTATTGGGTCCAACTGAGGGTATACAGGGACAGAAGCATTTCTGCCAAGTTTAGAGCAGACTGAGAAATCTTGCTTTCCAAATTTAGGAGTAAATGAAAAAAATTCAGGCTTCAGTGTATTGAATTCTGAAAAGAAATAAATTTTTTTCTTCATCTTTTTTTATTGTGGTAAAATATGCATACCACAATATACATACCATAAAACAAAAATTGTTTATATACATAACAAAATATGCATAATGTTAACATGACTGGGCCAGGGGTTGCCTGATATTTGGTCAAACATTATTCTGGGTGTGTCTGTGCAGATGTCTCTGGATGAGAATAACATTTGAACTGGTGGACTGAGTAAAGCAGACAGCACTTCCCAGCATGGGTGGGCCTCATCCAATCAGTTGATGGTCTGAAAAGAACAAAAAGACTGAGTAAGAGAGAAGTCCTATTTGACTGTAATTAACTAAGACATTGTTCTTTTCCTGTCATTGGACTTGAGCAGAGCCCTTGGCTCTTTTAAGCCTTGAGCCTACCAGCTTTCAGGCTAAAGCTTATACTATCAGTTCTTCTTGCTGGCTCACCCTTGCAGATCTTGGAGTTTGTCCTCCTCCATAATCACATGGGCCAATTCCTTATAAATCTTTCTCTCTTTATAGTCAACCTATTGGTCTTGTCTCTCTGGAGAACCCTGACAGTGTTAACCCTGACTTTAACCATTTAAAGTATACAGTTTCTATGGCATGAAGCATGTTCATATTATCATGCAACAATTATCACCATCCATCTCCACAACTGAAATTTTGAAGAAATGCACTTTCTACAGCTGTGCTTTGTTATTTACAAGCAATATCCTCTTAATGATCTGAGCAATAAAGCAGATGATACTTAAAGATAAGACTCTTTGTAGTTCAGTTGAAAGCACTCATTCCTTGATTTGTTGATTCTTTTGCTCAGGTACCATAAATAGTTACATAAGTGTTCATATAGGTAGAGTAAACTTCGAGATTGTTTTGAATAGTTGAAGCATTTTTTTTCAATGAACAAATAGCCCATATGTGTGTTTTAAGTTAAAACCTATTCTGAATTGATTATCAAAGATGATACATTGATCAAAGTTTCCAGATAGCCACTTGTGCTTCCACTTAAACTGGTGCAGGGGAGTTTGCAGGAAGAAAAAAAACTACCACAAACATCACTAACATTAGACATAATTTTAATTTCAAAAGGTTATCCAAGAGAAATAATTTAAAAAAGGAAAAGTGTGTTCATAACATGCTTGTCATGAAAACCATCACATGAAGTACCTCATGAACTTCAGCAAGTGGCCAAGAGGACATACGGTGGGCAGTCCTCACAAATTAGTTGTCACTCTCTGTATTTAAAACAATTCTGCTCTTTCAGAATTGCCAGTTCTATCTGGGAGGTTTCTCAATTCTTTAAAAGTGAACAGAGCTAAAACGTGCAGGCTGGCCAGCTGAAGGCTGGGTTGCTATGGAAACAGCAGCAACAACCACGTGCCCCTCCATGGAACCCCTCTCTATTCCAGGATAATAAAGCAGAAGGAAGCTTTCTTTGTGGCTGGCAGCCAGCATCTCTGTTCTCTCTGTACTAGATGTAAGAAGCAAGTGTTTCTCATGGAGCATTTGGCAAGGAAGACATCGATCACAAAGAAAATAGTTAGCGTTAGATCATCTTCTAGCCTTAATGATTCTATGAAGGAATGTATGAGATCTCATGTCAGACAGGATGGAGCTTGTTGATTAAGCCTTATGAATGGCCAGGACTTTGGGATTCCCAGAGGTCGGTGTAGTTCCCCTGCCTGGTAAGACCCCAGACCCTCCGCCAGAGGCCTCCTAGGCCTGCCTAGAACTAGATGGTGAAAGGGCCCACACAGAAGGAAGCAAAAAAGTGACAGAGACACAGAGATGCCTCAGGCCTTCCTGGGCCTGTTAGAAGTGGGGTGTGTGTGTGTTTCTGAAACATTTGTTTTAGGCCTGAGAAGTTTCATATACCTGCCTGTGTGCGGTTAACAGGTTATAATGAAACAATCATAGAGAGCACATTTCCTACCCGTCAGCTGTCTGCATACTTTCTACCCATGTCTTTCCCCTTCAAGTTTTTCCCAAACATTCTGAAGTGGGCACTGTGGTGTCTTCCCGATAAGATAGGGGTCCCAAAATTTGGGGTGTCTTGAACGGTGGAAGCTGGTGGTGTAGGTGGTGAAAGAATTCACCTGAGGCAGAACAAAGGAAATGGAAGTTTAATGAATGCACCTCAAGGGAGCTGCAGGCAAGAGAGCAGAAGAGAGGCTGTCTGCTACTAGGCAGTTGGTGGGGCTGTATGTAAAAGCATATGGTGAAGAGGTATGGGGACATATGGAATTTCTGCTTTTTTGGCAACTGTGCCTGGTTGAAGTAGCTAACCACTGGTTGTAAGTAGCTAACAATTGGTTAGTTGAGGCCTATGGATATTTTCAAGTGGGGGAACATATGGGCCTGTCTGTATTCAGCCTGTCTGGGGACTCTTTTGCCTTGCTCTACATTCCATTGCTCAAGGCTGTCACCTAATGGTACCTTCTATGGGCATGGTTGGTGTCATTCTACAAAGGAAGAAATGTAGGCTCAGAGAAACCAGAATCAGTAGGCAGCAAAACCAGCATTTTAATCTTACACTCCTGTCCTGAATTTGCCTTCAGCACCTCACATTCTCTTCTTAGCCTTCCAGTCTAATGAAATAAAAATATCCCCTCCTTGCTGCATGTTTTATGCTGTTGCACCCTCCCACCTCCCTGCACCCTAGCCAGATCAGCTCCTCCTCACTGATCAAGCTGTCTCAGTCCCTGGGAGAACTTCCACCAGAACGTTTGCTGACAGAGGTCAGCCTCATCACCTCCTACTCCCTGGTCCAAATAGGATATCATTGTGCATGCCTGTATCTGGGCTTTTAATGAGATAATGCCTTTACCCCAGGGTTAGATGGAGTGAAGTCTTGCTTCCAGGAAAGGACTGAAAATCCTTAAGAGAAGGGGTCACATCTTATATTTATTTTGCATACCCAAGTCTGAGTGGGTACCATTGACACAGACAGACCTTGAGCAGAAACAATCCGTTTTCCACTCAGCCCTAAAATGTAGCATAAATGCCTGTAGCCACAACCAAAGCAAACGAAGGCAGTCTGGAGTTTTCTCCCCTGTCCTGGGCCCAAAAGAGCTGCCAGATGGAGCCCAGGGACCCACACACTCTTTAGCCCAGGGAGTATGAGAGCATCTTCTCAAGGGAGTTATGGTAAAGATCAAATGGGCAAGATATAAGAACTGCAAAAGTCTTAATAAAAAAAAAAATATCTAACAATTAGGTGAAAAAATGTTTAAATCCACTCTCAATAGGAAAAAGGAAAATGTTTCTCTTATCATCATTGTGTAGTGCCTGGCACACAGTAAGCACTCAATAAATGTCAGCCTGATTTATTATTTCTCCCAATTGAAACATGCAGGAATATTCTAAGTGAGGGGGGGATATGAAGAGAAAAAAGGGAGGACCAAAGAAACAAAAGATGAGTGAAAAAAGAATAAAGAAAAGAATTCCCCTTTAGAGTCAAGGGAAGGTTGGGGCGCCTGGGTGGCTTAGTCGGTTAAGCGACCGACTTTGGCTTAGGTCATGATCTCGCGGTTAGTGGGTTCGAGCCCCGCATCGGGCTCTGTGCTGACTGCCAGCTCAGAGCCTGGAGCCTGTTTCAGAGTCTGTGACTCCCTCTCTCTCTGACCCTCCCCTGCTCACGCTGTCTGTCTGTCTCTCTCTCTCCTAGAAATAAATAAAACATTAAAAAAATTTTTTTTAGAGTCAAGGGAAGGTTTAGGGCATGTGTCAATGTTAAAAAGGCCAAAATCCAAATGTGAGAAAGCCAACATGGGATTGTCCGAAGTTCAAGTGGACAGAAGGCGGCTTGGATGAGTTTTTAGGCTTTAGAGCTGTGTAATGTTAATAAAGTCACTCAGGCTCTCTGTGCTTCTTGTTTTTGTCCTTTCTGTCAAGGATAATGGTATCTTCCTTGTATGTCTCACAGAATAAGTCTGAAATGCCTTTTGAAAAATCTTATGAAATTGACAGAGATTACAAAGAATTATAATAATCTCCATTGTTGGAACAGCAGATAATTGCTTGTTTTTTTGGATAACTTGGCAAAATATATTGAGCACATTAAAATATGCATATCTTTTGATCCAGGAAACAATTAGACAGAAATCAAGGAATACTTAGCAAAGATGCCCACTTTCTTGACAGTAGGGAAAGTCTGGAAATAACTCACACTTCTAACAGAAATATAATTGCATGTATGTAATAAACCAGGAAGCAACTCTTAAGATAAGTGCTTATTGAAAAGAAAAATTCTTAACATAATTGTATAAAAAGAGTTCAAATAATATAGAGTATAATTTAATATTTTCAAAACAAATTATGGAAATATACACCCAGAATATTAACAGTTACTTCTCTAGTCATTGGAATATGTGATCCTACAGATCTTTCATTTTTGTTTTTGTTTTTGTTTTTGCTTTTGCAATGAGCCCGCATATTAATTTGGGTAGAAACACATGCAGAAATATCTCATTTCATGTGTCTGTGGGCCATCTGGATGTTCTCTTTAGAGAAGTGTCTGTTCATATCTTCTGCCCAATTCTTCACTGGATTATTTGTTTTTCAGATGTGGAGTTTGGTGAGTTCCTTATAGATTTTGGATACTAGCCCTTTATCTGATATGTCATTTGCAACTATCTTCTCTTATTCCGTTGGTTGCCTATGACTTTTATGGATTGTTTCCTTTGCCGTGCAGAAGCTTTTTATCTGGATGAGGTCCCACAGTTCATTTTTGCTCTTGATTCCCTTGCCTTTGGGGATGTGTCAAGTAAGAAATTGCTGCGGTTGAGGTCAAGGAGGTTGTTTCCTGCTTTCTCCTCTATGGTTTTGATGGTTCCCTGTCTCACATTCAGGTCCTTTATCCATTTTGAGTTTATTTTTGTGTATGGTTTGAGAAAATGATCTAGTTTCATACTTCTGCATGTTGCTGTCCAGTTCTCCCAGCACCATCTGTTAAAGAAGCTGTCTTTTTCCATTGGATACTCTTTCCTGCTTTGTCAAAGATTAGTTGGCCATACATTTGTGTCCAATTAGGTCCAATTCTGAGTTCTCTATTCTATTCCATTCATCTATGTGTCTGTTTGTGCCAATACCATACTGTCTTGATGATGACAATTTTGTAGTAGAGGCTAAAGCCTGGGATGGTGATGCCTCCCATTTTGGTTTTCTTCTTCAATATTACTTTGGCATTTGGGGTCTTTTGTGGTTCCATACAAATTTTAGGATAGTTTGTTCTAGTTTTGAGAAGAATGCTGGTGCAATTTGGATTGGGATTGAATTGAATGCATAGATTGCTTTGTGTAGTAATGGCATTTTAACAATATTTATTCTTCCAATCCATATGGAAACCAACCTGACAATAAACTGTTAAAGAAAAAGAAATATCTCATTAATGTTTATTAAAGTAAATATTAGGTTATCACAGTAGACATCCCACCAGGCATAGGAATTCTCTCGCTGCTATTCTAGACAGACAGCCATTTTTAAACACCTTTTTGATACTTTTTTGATCTCCTAGAATGACAAAAGTACCCATCTTCACAAGCAACAACTATCCTCAGCAGCCTGCTCCCATGGGTGACACCTTCTGTCAGTCTCCTAGTGTTCAGAGCCTGCCTTTCCATTTATTCCCTTGGTGTTGCTTCCTTCCAGGGCTTGGTCCTCCACCAGGCTCCAGGCAAGTTGGGCGGGGGGCTCTCACAGCTTCCCAGCTTCCATTTCTCCTGTCTTTGCCTCTACATCTAGTACTGCTGATGAGTTTTATTCTTGAGACATGTCTGTGCAGCCATGCTGACATCAGTGATCATCAAGCCATTGCAATCTCAGCCAGGACATCCTCTGTTTCATGGAAAACTCAGAGTCACATCCTAGATCCCCTGATTCCAAAGCCTGTGCACACAGAGATGTGCCTCAATGGTTTTGTGCCATGGTCCCCACCATCCCTCCACTGCCTTGTATCTCTTGTCTTTTGTCATGTCTCATTTCTCGTAGATCCTTCTTTGTACATCACAGTCATGCTACCCAGCTCTAGCAACGTCCTCTTCTCAAGACCAGGTTCAAGCCTTCAAGGGGTCCTTTGCTCAGATCTCTGGACCAAGCACAGTGATATCCTTGGCAGTGACCCTGCTGTCCCCATCTGCCAATTGGAGTAAACAGAGAACCAGTGGGTCTTTTTTGAGTCCAATTACCCAGAGTAGCACCTGACTCTGAGCAGTTACCGGACCAATACTGAGTGAACAGTGAGAAAGAAAACCAAAACAAAATGTATTATTAAACAGTCTGGAAAAGAACACCAAGGGAGCAAAAAGATAATTTCTGATTCTGCATCTCCCCCCTCTTCATGAAGACCTCCCCAGATATTTACCTGGTTCACTCTCTGGCCCTTACAGAACAGAATAGAAAGAAATCATACTTGGGATGGAGTGCACATATCCATCCTGTCTGCACTTCTCTCTCTGATTGACCTGCCTGCTTTTGACTTACAGACAAAGCCTGTAGTTTTCATGTGACATCAAATGTTAATTCTCTCCAGGGCCATCCAAGCAGAACAGGATCCTGCTTGCCACCCATGGCTTTCAGGAACTATCCAAACACAGGAGCTGGGCTAGATGTACAACCTTCTGAATGCAAACCCAGCAGTTTATGGAAAGGAGGGCTTGATTCTAATGGAGATTAGTGGTGTCATACAAGTGGCCAAATATGAGGCTTTTTTTTTTTATTTATTTCTAGGAGAGAGAGAGAGAGAGAGGGAGGGAGAGACAGCGTGAGCAGGGGAGGGTCAGAGAGAGAGGGAGTCACAGACTCTGAAAGAGGCTCCAGGCTCTGCGCTGGCAGTCAGCACAGAGCCCGACGCGGGGCCCGAACCCACGAACCGCGAGATCATGACCTAAGCGAAAGTCGGACGCTTAACCGACTAAGCCACCCAGGAGCCCCCAAATATGAGGCTTTTTAACAGACTAGAAAATGCAGCTGTGTTCTCAGCCTACATAGGAAAGGTCTTTAAAACACTAGGAAAAATCATGCAGTCATTGCAGTATCAAAGGGGCCAAAAAATTAAAGTAGTTTTCTGTGTTTCTTTTGCAAGGGGAATTTTGAGAAGACTTTCTTCCAAATGGTGCAGCTGCTCTGCCCCCAGGAGATGTCTGCTGCCCAAAGTACCTTGTTGCCTGAGGCATAACCTTGGCAACGCATGCATCCCCAGGTCCGTCAGGGCTTGTCAGATGTGTTCCTCTCGGGCCACCAAGAGCTTGCTCTAGGGCCTGGAAGCTTAGCCTCCCCAGAGCCTGTTCTTTTCATCTGAGGCATTTTCTCTAATTATAATGCCCTTATTTCTTTTTCTAAACAGATGCTTATCAAGCCCCTACCAAGTACCAAGCATAGTTATAGGTTACTGGTACACAGCTATGTACAAGAGGAAATGCTGTCTTCATGGGACTTATGTTCCACTGTAGGAGGAGACCTTCAATAAAAGAGAGATTAGGAAGGACACTTGTTATGGGAGAAAACAGCAAGGAGAAGGGCTTGACGAGTCTACATTTCCACGTGATTTATGGTTTCCAAAGAAGTCTCACTTACTTTGCAATGCTTCCTGGTAATACATTCTTTATTTTTTGGATATGTAAGTTGCTCTTCCAGGTGCAGGCATCACCCTTCTTCAAGACCAAGTGCTACATGCCTGCATTGCATTAAATGTTCATGCCCTGTGGCCTCTGTGGCCCTGCTCACACCTGGAACTGCTCATAACTCCTTGCCTTGTGCCCCGGTGCCCCCACGCCCTGCTCATCCCTGGAGCTGCTGAACTTGAGGGCCCAGCCCTTGTCAACAGCCCAAATTGGGTGCTGGGGTTGAAAGCGGGACTGTCACAGCGTTTCAAAGGCAGGGTAGGCCTATTATTTTCCCAGATAGACTTGAAGGTACCTGAGAAGCCCGTTAGAGCAGTAGGAGAGGTGCCTGAATCGACTTTTACTGGTCAGGGAGGCAACACCCACTACCACTGAAAGAGAAGGTCATGGGCTCACAGAGGAAGTGCTCCCACCCAGGCTTGATACCTGAACAGATACCTCATCTCTTTTTACAACCCAGTGAGCCTATAGTTGGATGAGCATAGGTGAGTAAAAGGATTAGGGCAGCCTTCAAAAGTGCCCTCTCTTCTCCAGAGGCTGGCATCCCAAGTTGTGGCTCTGGCTTTCTTCTCTCCCTTCTTAAGACTGCTATTTCTCCTCTCTTTGTAACACTTCGGGGCAGTGTTCTTTTTGCAAAAGCCTACCAAAGAATGCATTTAATACTGTGAGAAAATAAAGGAGGGTCTTTAGAAAAGGATTTAGACATATGCCCCAGCAATCTTTTTTTTTAATGTTTTTATTTATTTCTGAGAGAGAGAGAGAGAGACAGCATGAGCAGGGGAGGGTCAGAGAGAGAGGGAGATACAGAATCCGAAACAGGCTCCAGGCTTTGAGCTAGCCGTCAGCACAGAGCCCGACGCGGGGCTCGAACCCACAAACAGCGAGATCATGACCTGAGCCGAAGCCAGACGCTTAACCGACTGAGCCACCCAGGCGCCCCAATGCCCCAGCAATCTTAATGGCTAACCAAAAGCCTAATTTCTTATAGACTGTGCAAATCCTTTTGTGCATTATGTTGGGTAAGGCATCATGTGTCTCCTTCTATGTTTGCAGGGGGAGATGCCCTCAGAGAGGATTGTTCTTATTTTATAGGACACACAGTTGTGCCACCCTGTTTGTGCACCTGCCCAGGATGTGTGCATGTAGCATATATGTGGGAGGTGTATGTGTATTCGTGGTTTGTGGCTTGGTGTGGTGTTTCAAGTTACAGGGATCAGAGAAACCAAGTGAGAGACATTCTGACATTTCCAAATGGCAGCACTGACTTACTAGGTCTCTTTCAACATTTAGAGAGATTAAAAAAAGAAAAACTGTACTCTGAAGGAAGTTGTTGGGCAGAAAGAATTCCATTTGAACAAATTGGTTTTGAAGCATATCATTTTGCTCTCCTATCAAATCCTTGTAATATTTTCAGTGAATGTCTATTATTTTACTTTCTTTTTATTTCCAGGATTGAAAAGAAAATCTCTTGATTTCTTTTTTTTTCTCTTGATTTCAAGAGAGGGTGAAGAAAAATGAAATGTGAAGTTTGAAATGGTTAATAGAGGTTGGGATTAACCAAAACAGCAAAGAAAATAATAAATTACAGTAATTGAAATATTTACTGTTTTACAAAGAATAATCTCAGGTTTCCATTCAAATAAATGACATTTCTTCCACAGACTCAGCAAGTATGTCCTTGTTTTCTCAGTTCAGAGCAGGCTGTCATTCTCATTTCTGCTGGCTTCTCTTGAACCTCCCCACTCCCTTTCAGCTCTGGGCCATCTGTGACACTGGGTTGGCCTCGGCTACATTAGCCGTCCAGTGGATCTATGCAGGTGGATTCTGTTGAAAGCTTTCAATCTCTTTCATCATTTAATTTTGTTTGAGTACTCTGTTTCAGTATCAGCCCTTTCCTTTTTCTTTTCTCCCTGTCATTTGAATTAACTAATGAGGAAAAGTGCATGCAAACATGCAAACACGCAGATGCTGCTGCAGAGTCACAGTGAAGCTGCTTACATGGTTGCTGGCCTGCAGGCAGTACCGCTCTTTTAGAGCTTGGAGTATTTACCAGCCATGGACAAAAGTAAATACTTGTTTTAGAGAAGGCAGCTGAGGGCAGGGATCAGCACACTTTATATGATGGGACAGAAAGTAAATATTTTAGGATCTGTGGGCTATTAGTGTCCCCATCATGACTACTCAATTCTGCTTTGCGGAAGCATCATGGATATAAATGAATGTGTGCGGCTGTGTTCCAATAAAACTTTATTTGACATGGAATTTGAATTTCATGTAATTTTCATGCATCATGAAATATTATTCCTCTTTTGATATTTATTCAAACACCTGAAAGTGGGAAAATTATCCTTCATTTAAGGGGTATGCTAATAGACAGGGGGTAGGATTTAGCCCTGGGCAGCAGTTTGCTAGCACAGGTCACAGATCCTGGAGCTGCCATGTCGACAAGCCCTGTTCTCCATGCAGTCCTGGATTCTTCCTGCATTGGACACTTTTTTTTTCCAATTTCAGGCTCATAGTAGTTCTCAGTTGGTGTTCAGTGAATCAAAGTGTCTAACCCTGTGCTTCTCCTGGTTTTGTCTTTCCTGGCCAGGAGCAATTTACTGCATTCAAACTGCCTTCTCTTGTTCTTATCTTATCCAGACTCTTTCCTGAGGGCATACTGTCAGGCTTGCAGACTGACATGTGGCATCACTGTATACTAGATACGCTGCTCATTTAATGACAATTTCTCCTGCCTGAATCAGCTGCAGAACCCAAGTTACACCTGTCCAGGTAACATTTTTATTTTAACAGAAGTCATGTGGCCTTCAAGTTAGAGCCAGTGATCAGGCTAATTGAGGGACACTTTGTGATAGTGTCCCTTATAAAACTTAGCTTTGGCTTATGGGCAGGTATGCCTTGTTAGCTAATAAACCTGGTTCAGTGCTCCTCTACCAACTGGCTGACAGGAAAGAAAAACCAGGTGCTAATTATAGACCATCTCCACTTGTATAGCCAAGAAACGGCATATTCTTATCCTTAATCATGAGAGCATGGATTCACAGTGGCTATTTGGCAAAAGAACCAAATAATTCAATCCTGTTTCCAGGGCCATTGGAGCACAGATAACTAAGCCTATGGCAGATGTCTCTTGGGCAGTGTTTAGCTATGTCTTGATAAACATTCTGTTAATGTCCTTTTTTCCAGTTAAAGACATTGTCTGCATGTGGGCAGAACTCTCACACTCAGATGAACCAAACAATATCTTCACACGATGCCTATTTGTTTCCAAATACAACTATGATTCTATTTGAGAAAACTGACTGGAGAGCATATGTAGCATCTACTCCAATGCCATGACATCCCACCCTTCCATGTGGGTGTGGTTCTGTCTATGAGATGTGCTGGAATAGCACTCAGCTCCCTGACTTTCAAAACTCTTCCGCCAGGTGATCCCTTGTGACAGGGTGTGGCCAGGGTAAATTTTAGGCATTTGTTTTATTTTATAACTCTATGTTCATTTCTGAGTCCAGCTACTGCTTATGAGTTGTTGTATTACTAATAATTGTCAGGGGTTCCTTTTAGGGAAGGAATGGTTTTGGTTTAGGAAAACATTACAGTAATGCCTGGGATGCAGGTAAGATGCATAGCCATGGTAGTGACAGAGGAAGGCAAAAGGGAGGGATTTTAAAAACTGATTTGCTCTAAAAAATAAGTAAGAAGTTGGAGACAGTGAAAGTTAGGGATGAAGAGAAAGGAGAGGAATAAAAATAAAAAAATTGAAATGGCAATTCATTTATAAGAGTCAGTATACCCAGTATGTAATTTTAGGTAGATTACTATTAATTTTTCTCCATCTCCCCAGATCTTTTATAAAGTGCAAAAATCTGCTACACACATCAAGGCTTTGGGGGCTTTCCTTTACAATAGAGAAGGACAATAAAGTCAATTCAAAGCAAACACAAGAACAGTGTTCCACATCTGTATGACACTGAAAAGAAGACACTCTATGGTGGCTAATCAGGCTGGAGGAGGCAAAGGAAACCTGCAAGTTGGGTGTGCATGCGACATTTAATGCAAGAGAACAAGGAGGTGCAGGGTCTGTTTGCGGTGGACCATAGCAGAGCTGATTCTCATCTCTAGATGTGTAGGGGGAAAGAGTGGAGCAGGGAGCTCACCATCTCTCTCCCATCCTGAAACTGACATTTGCCAGGTTATACTTTCAGAGGCCTTCTACCCCAAGCTTTCCTGGCACCATCACATAGGAAATGTTGTTCTGCCTTTCCCTGTGGTGAAGCAGACTGGGATGTCTAAAACTGCCCACCTTAAAGCAAGCAGAGTCATTGTTGGCTAGTCCCTGGACTGGGCACTGCTGCCTCCTGTCTCCCCTACCCCATTCTGCAGGCTGCCATATTGTAGCTGGGCCAGAGGAAACACCGGACTAGTGGAAGAACAGCTGTTTTTTGTAGGATACTGGGGATGGGCATGGAGCCAGCAGCCTGGGATGAGGCCATCCTTCCCCAGTGCTGTAAGAATTCTAGTAGCTGTTACTTTGATGTTCAGCTTTTGAGATCAGCTAGGTATTATGGAATCTCCTGGATAACAAGAATTCAGCTTGGCTAGAGAAAGAGATACAGGGGCGCATATGAAAAACCATTTTCAATTATTTGAAGCTGCATAACATGGATGAAAGGGCAACTGCTATTCAAAATCCACAGGTAGGACAGAACAAATAAATCCAAAGACAAGAAGAACACGTTTCTGACTGACTGAACAAGTAACTTAGCTCTAAAGGACAGTCTAAGCTAGGATCCTTAAGAACACTAAGGAAAAAAAAATATTTGTCACAACAGGATAACTGAGGAAAAGTTTTCTAAAGTTGAAAGTGCTCTGCAAGCACAGAACCATCAGTGTCATAGGGCTCTCCTTGGGACAGATGACCAGAATAGAAGACAGGGAAAAGTCTAGACCTCAACACAGAGGCAGGCACACACAGTGACGCGGTGATGCTCCATGGTGGCCCGTCCCTCTCCCTTCCCATCTCTGACTCAATTCCTTCAGATTAGAAACATGTTCAAGAATTGTAAAATAGTAATATATAAATATGCACTTTTTAAAAAATATGTATCTTTGGATAGCTTAAAGTGAGGATAGGCAGTTGCAGTTAATACTTTTTTGTAGGTTATAGGAACATGAATCATATCATATCTCCATTTTTTATATCATATTTTTAACACAGTGAAATAAATATAACATAAAGCTTATCATCCTAACAAGTTTTAAGTGTATAGTTCAGTGGTAGGTACTTTTATATAGTTGTGCAATCGTTACCACTTTTTCATCATCCTAAACTGGAACTCTGTGCCCATTAACACTAACTCCTCATTCACCCCTCCCCCAGTATCAGACAGTTTCCATTCTACTTTCTATCTCTATGAACACATCAACTTGGGGTACCTCATAGACACGAAATCACACAGTATTTGTCGTTTTGTGACTGGCTTGTTCAACTTAGCATAGTGTCCTCAAGATTGTTCGAAGTTGTACCATGTGTCAGAATTTACTTCCTTTTTAATGCTGAATAATAATTCATTGTGTGTATATAATAGATTTTGTTAGTCCATTCATCCTTTGCTGGACACTGGGTTACTTCTATCTTTTGGTTATTGTGTTTCTAAGAACACAGGTATGCAAATATCTCTTTGAGTTCTTGTTTTCAATTCTTTGGGGGTATAAACCCAGAAGTAGAATTGCTGGATCATGTGTTAATTCTATATTTAATTTTGAGGAAAACTGCCATTCTATTTTCCACAGTGACTGCAACACTTTATATTCCCAGCAACACTGAATAAGAGTTCTAATTTCTCCACATCTTTGCTAACACTTGTTTTTTCTATTTGTTTTGTTTTGGTTTGGTTTTGGTTTTGTCTATAGTAACCACTTTAATGGGTGTGAGGTAATATCTCACTGTGGTTTTGCTTTGCATTTCCCAATGACTAGTGAGGTTGAGCATCTTTTGATATATTTGTTCATTTGCAGATCTTCTCTGTAGAAATGCTTATTCAATCTTTTACTCAGTTTTGAATCAGGTTGGTTGTTTTCTTGTTGTTTAGTGTAGGAATTATCTATATATTAGTTTTCTATATATTATTAGTTCTGGATATTAACCCCTTATCAGATACATGATTTTCAAATATTTTCTATGAGGATCCAGAAGGAAATTCTGAAAGAGAAAAGACCTTAATATTGAAAAATAATGATTTGCTTTTCTACTTGAGGAATAGATAAATAAAATAGCATAAGAACAATGGTGGGAGATTATTAGGATACTTTTTGAATTTTAGATTGTCAGCTCCTGGAGGATAAACTTTTGTCATTTGTACCTAGAAGGATGCCTGGAATTTAGGGTAACCTATGTCTGCCTAGTCTGCTTCACATTCTCTTGTGGACATACATAAGTATGAATCAGTTAACTGAATGCCATTTAGCTGGTAATACTAAAAACAGTTAAATTGCATTTTTCTAATGGGGAAACTTTTAATCTCTCTTGCCACACAAGTAATTGGTTATGGCAAATATAAACATGTAAAGTTTTTCACATGGGAATGAATTTGTTTATTCCTTAAGTATTAATATTAATGCTGCTATGTCTCATATCCTGGCCAAGGGTTCAGGGTGGTAAGCACAATTAGTGACCCTGCCTCATGGAATTCGGAGGAGATAGATGAGGAATTATGACCATGATGAATGTTGTAGAAACATGGCATATCTGTGAGACCTCTTTGTTGAGATAGTAGAGACCCTGCTGGATAGCTTAAGAAGAAAATAAACATGTTAAAGGATGTTAGAGAACTAGGCTGAGAGGCCACAGGCTGGGGACAATGGCCGACACAGCCACAGAGAGCTGCCGTGGGCAGAATCTACAGCTGCTAACTTTGGAGCTCCAAGAAATATGGAAGGGAGTGATTCACCACCATAGAAAAGAGATAAAAGGGTCAGATGGCAGGGAAATATGCTGCACAAAAGTGTGAAGGGAGAAAACTGCAAGTGACAGGCCCTGTGGCAGGAGAGGACAGAGAAACAGTGGCTTCCGGGAGTGTTCAAGCATGGCTGGAATGCCAAAGGCAAGGCTGAGTGTGGGCAGGACCAACTGCCCAGGTTTCTCCCCAGTCTCTTAGGGTTTTACTCTCTATTTCAATAGCAATGGGAGGTGATCGTATTTTACGAAGGGGATGGAGGTGTGTGAAATGTGTTCTGATTATTTTTTCACTTTGAGAAAGTCTCTCTGGAAGCATTGTATAGAATCTACTCTAAGGATGGGGTGCAGGAAGGTCTGGGGGCAGCCTTGAGAGTGAGGCTATTTTGTTTCATGCTACAGGAATGGCTGGCACACAAGAGGCTCTGAATAGATGTCTGTAGGGTGATAGAAATACTGTGAAATGCTCAGAGATCCAGGAAGAAGAAGGTAAAGGCACGGGCTAGGCGACAGACTGTGGGGACCACAGGGTACATGAGCATGGAAGGGACAGGGTTGCTAGGGAGAGGGAAGTGCCAAGGATTGCCTGGATTTCTGGGTTGTTGAACATGAGGAATGCATAATCAGAAGTGAGCAAAGACATATTTACTATATTCCAACAAGCTACTTGCCTATAGGGATGAGACTCAAACTCTAAAGGAAGTTAGTAGACTAAACCAGATAAAGTATGTTTAACTCAGTAGATTTTAATTTTTTTTTTTTTTTTGGTCAAGAACATCTAACAGTAAACTGTTCTTAAACATGAATACTTACTATATATATTATGGAGCTGTAGGCAAGGCTGAGGACCACTCTCCAAGCCTGATGAGAATATTGTAGGGGGGCCATGATGGTCACAGTGTGCACCAGATAACCCTACTGTAACATGGAGCTAAAGGTCAGACACGTGGCTGGTGGCTCCCCACTTTTTTCCCAGTGAAACAATATGCTTCTGTTTGACATGTTGGGCTTGTGCAACCTGCTTTCATTTGAAAGCTCTATGGCTAAACCCTGTGCAGAACCCACTACTCTAGCCCTTGCAGCTGCCCTGGGGTCACCACCTAGTCTCTCCAAGCCTTTGGAATCATTTGTAACAAATAGAATACTTGGAGATATTTTATTGAACCTTGTCACCTGTGTGGGGAAGATAGATAGATAGATAGAGAGATAGATAGATAGATGTGTGTGTATATATATATATATATATATATACATATATATATGTATATATATATATATATCTGGTTTTATTAATTCTGAGCTCTAAGTCTTTAACATGATCTTCCAGTCACAGGTGGGAGAGTCAGACCCAAGCCCAAGGCTATTCTGGTGCTTGTTCAGGGAGACCAGGCCTCAGATGACAGGACATATCCCTGGGCAGGTCACACTGTCCTCCTTAGGGGCAGAACTTGTAATCACACTATGTCCTAGAAACCCATCTTGGAAGTATTAACCTTAAGAATAAAATAATTTTTTTTACCAACAAAAATGGGTTTATTCATGAATAATGGAATTAAATTCAAGACAAGCAAGCTATGGCAAAACTATAGGCAAGTCCTACAAACTGAGTAGAGGAGTTATTTTATGGAGAAGACGGAAGTCAGAAGGGGTTGTTCTGAACAAAAATCACTGGCGAAAACCAAGAGTTCAGAATTGCATAGGGGAGCCCCCAGAAGCCTCCTAGAGTAGACATCCTGCTGTGTGCCAGGCTGGGGGAGGGGTTCCCTGCATAAAAGCACAAGAAATTAAGAGCACTGTGTCCTGATTCCAATTTACCACCCCTCAATCTTCTGGAGAATTTTTTAAAATAGAAAGATGGTAGGTAATGTGATATCTGTCTAGTTTGATGACTATGTCATTTCAAATTGCAATTTCAGATTTAGTCTTCACCTATCTTTCCATTGAAATTGCCATTGCTATTCTCAGACATTTATTGAGTCCACTTCTCAGCCTAGGGGAAAAGAACAACATCAACTTTACTTTCTGATTCTCACATTCAGCTAAAACTGAAAGCCACCAATGGCAGATTACCTGAAAATACTGTGAAAGATGAATATGTGGTAGATGCAGTCTGAGAAATAAACCTCTGTGTGAATTACTCCACTTGAAAACTTCTGCAGTGTAAACACTGACAGGAGCCCAGGAAACAGGTAAGATTTCTGTCTATTGAACATTCTAATTACTTTCTATAAATGTTGCTGTTTTTCCTTTTGCTATCTCTGCAAACATAAATATCCGTAGTTCCTGTTTCTCTTTCCAGTCTACAGAAAATTTTTTCCCCTTCAAATGAATGTACACTTTTTAAAACCTTAGTGGCTCTAGTTTCAGGATCAGACAGAAGTGCAAAATAATTAAAAGCATATTTGGTAGAAATGTGCTGTCAAAAGTCTAGGTGGAGTTGACATAGATGGACTGAATTTTGTTTGTTGATAACAAGATCAAACCTCACAGATAGGGTTTACTAAGAGAGGGAGATTCAGTGCAAAACTGTTACTACAGTGTGCCATTGTTTATCACATCACATGCAACAAAATCTGCAGTGTGCATGAGGCCTGTGGCCTGGCCAGGATGTGAATACCAGCAGCTCACAAGATGAGGATGGGAGTCGGTAGCAATGATGGTTTTAGAGCTGCTACCAAGAGCAAAACCATATTTCTGGAACAGTGTGGAAAGGGAGAAATGGAGAAAAGTGGGCACTAATAAAAAGACAGCCTGGCAGAAGGTGCAAGTGAGGCCTTTACAAATACATCTTAAGCCAGGGATGGTGCTAGGGAGCTTCTTACAGGGCTGGTGCCAACACTGTAGCATCACAGCAAGCAGGTGGGAAACACAACTTTTATTCTGAGCCTGATTTTCTCGCAAGAAACTTGGCTTCTGTGCATATTTAGCATTACGTTTAGAGTAAAAACTGAGTGTACAAAAGAATGTTCCCAGAAAGGTCTAGGAATTTCTTCTTTTTCTGTGGGTCCACCTCCTGTTGTTTCTCAGAACAGATGTTAAGGCATCAAAATGAACAATACTGTATTATTTGGGGGTGGTTTGCACATTTCTAATCTGCCTAGTTTTTGTGTCTGCCACTTTCTTGTAAAGCCTCCCTCTCACTCGCACAAACAAACTGGTTTGTAAGTAAACTCTTGCTACCTTGAAATTCCCAAAGCAGAGAAGTCAATATACAAAAGAAAGGCCACACAGCATGCAGTCTATCTTGATTCTCGCTATTCTTCCAGTAGTTATTTATATTGTGTGAAGTCACTTGTAACAATGAATTCTGAACTATTGTTTCCAGGAGAGATACAGTGAGCCTCTGGTCACCTGTTTGTCAACTAATTAATATAGAACCTTGTTTGATGTGTATTTCTGTTTAAAGACACATTATTTAACACATAGAGTTGATTCAGAACCCATAGCCAACAGCACTGAAATGCATGCCTGAATATGATGCTTATCTGACACATGTATTTTCTTCATAAGGCACATGACAGCCTCTGGCTCTCAAGATGTTAGACGGAAGGAAGGCATGAGCAACAAAAGGATGGACCTAAGGCATCCTCAGGAGAGCCCCACCAAGGACCGCCCAGTGACCACCTCATTCCTCCCCTCCAGCAGGGGGTCTATGGTTACAACATCCTGGCAGAGGAAGAGCTAAATGTCTAGTGCTTGTGGCACTTGTCCAGAACAAGCTGCATGTCCTTATTTGACCTATGTCTCCAGAATAGAAATAATGTTGCTGGTCCCTACCCCTTGCCGGTATCTTGAATACATTTGGGAAAGGACATGGTAGTTGGTCACTTATTATATAATCCAGGTCAGTGACTCGAATTTTGTGACCCTAGGACCTACCCAAAAGAAAACTTGATTTTAATCCCACACCCCAGAGTTTCAGGGTTTTGTCTCTCTTGACAGGCCTGCTCCTCCTGTGGGTGTATTTTATAAAACTTTGTTCTGCTTTACTTTCATATCGCTGTCCTGTAATTCTTTACTGTGGCAGCCAAGAGAACTGAGTCTTCTTTCCTTTTCCATCTGGTAACAGAAACACCAGACAACACTTCAACACTATGCTTGAGGGTCATTCTAAATGACAAAATCACTAACAAAAAGCACAAATATTCGAGAAACAGGATACTAAATAGATCATAAAAAGAACACGTTTATAGCATGGAAGCTGAAGCTACAGGGAGAGCATTGCCTTGTTTTACACCAACTGGGAATGTACACATTAGTGATTCAACTTCTTCACCATACTCTGAATAACTGGAAAGGGGTAGGGAGTATTGATATGGGATTGCAAATAAATGTTAGCAAGGAGATAAATTTGCAAGTAAGATACCCACAAATAATAAGGATCGACTGTATTATGTTAATTACTTACTGACACTGATGGCCCCAAAGAATTTTAGGAAAGTAAATTCTCTAAGTGACTTATTTAACTTGGGGCCATATTTCCTATGAATGAGAGTGGGGTGGAGGGAGGGGCTATTTTCTTTTTCACATAACGAAATTCCATTGTAATCCCCATAAATTGAATAGTTTTATTTTAATTCTCATAATATCTGATGTTTCAGGACTGAAATTCCTTTGAGGGTAAGGAAGGACAGATTAGTTAAAAATAAAAACAGTTAGTTACTTTACCATAAAAAATGGATTTATTCAAGACTAACATAGAATTGTTAATTTCAGACAACAAAATCATAATCAAGGCTTACAAACAAGTGAACAATATTTTATAGAGAAGAAGGAAGTTGGAAGGGATTGTTTTGAAGGAAAGTGCATTGGAGAAAAGCGAGGGTTCAGGCTGATGATGGTTTCTTCTTGGCTGAGTTGCTTGGGTGGTGGATCTCTTGTGGGAGAGGCAATGTACAGCTTTCCCAATTGAAGCCTGTAAACTGATGATTCTTTCCTGTAGAGAATTCTTCCAGCAGGGTCTGTAATTGACACTGACTGTTACAGTTCACCCCTCTTGCTTCCCAATTCCATCTTAGTGAGATTTCCTTTTATTTATGTGTTTGTTTGTTTATTTAACATTTATTCACCTTTGAGAGACAGAGAGAGACAGAAAACAAGTGGGAGGAAGGGCAAAGAGAGAAGGAGACACAGAATCTGAAGCAGGCTCCAGGCTCTGAGCTGTAAGCACAGAGTCCCACAGGGGGCTCAAACCCTCAAACCACAAGATCATGACCTGAGCCGAAGTCAAAGGTTTAAACCAAGTGAGTCACCCAGGAGCCCCTGAGATTTCCTTTTATTTTTTTTTTTCCACAGTGTGAAACTTTTTTTCTTTTCATTTTGAAACTTTTTGATTAAACAGATGGAAAGGCTGTATTGAAACACATACCAGGCTCTGGCTGCCAGTGCTGCTAAGTCATATACCTCAGTAGCTCTGCATCTTCCATGCACCTTAGTTTATTCACTTGTGAATGGAAAATAATAGTACTGCTAGAGAACAGTGAGTCTGTACTTAGGTAAAGAGAGATTTTATTCTAAGGGATTATTTCATTTAGGGGAAAGAGCTACTGCAATAAGAGGAATGCTCTGGCCATGAGATCTGCAAGCATTGCCTTCCTTACCTTGCAGGGTTAGTGGGAGGCAGGAAGGAGTCCTCAGTGTGGCCAACAGCACAAATGGTGCTGAAACATGTGGGCTTTGGAGTCTGAAAAGTCTGCTACTTAGTGCAGAGTAAGCCTTCTCTGAGTCTCAGCTTCCTCAGCTATCATCACATGGAGTTACTTATTCCTGCATGGACCTCTGGGACCTCTGGAATAGTGCTGGCATGTCATAAGAGCTCATTAACAATAGTCTGAAAAAAGAAACTTTCTGAATGGACTCTTCTGGACAAGCACTGCATATGAGAATATTACCAAATTCATTGCAATTTGTAGGCTACTGTGTCCTCATTCTTTCTCATGGACCCTGCTCTGGTGAGTGGCCTTATGTGAAGAAAACAGGTAATAGGTGTTTAGTGATGATATCTGTAAGTTATTTTTATTATTCAAGTTCATTTAATGGATTCATCATGTCCATTAAAAATATCTTTGGCTGAAATTGAAGGAGAACGTGCTTTCTTCTAAGAGCATTTCATTTTCGAAGATAATGGCCTGAATGCCTAGAATTTAACATCATTCTCTAAGAACAGACCATGAAAATGCTATGTGCAGAGGATATCTGATTCTATTTGAGTTATACTAGTCTGAGTTCTTAGCCTTGAACTTAGAAAATCTGAATTTTGAATTAAAAAGGAGCCTTTTATCCATTCATTTCTACAAAAGTATTAGTGTAATCTGTTCTGTTCCTGTAGGGTAAAGGTTTGCTTGTATGCCCAATTATCATTAATTCCTACCACTTCAACAGTTGAGTGCTTGTTTTTTTTGGCCAAAGCTTCTTACCTCTCTTTTCCCATCTGGTTCTGTGTTTAGCACTGAATAGTCCACGTTTGACAGTTCACTGTAAGATTGCCCTTGCGGCTCCTTAGAGAACTGAGGTTTCCTGGCCTCACATAATACCCTCTGCCAACTGTGTTCCTTGGTCTCTCAGAAGAATACTCAGGTTCGATAAATGTGTGCGTGTGTGTGTGTGTGTGTGTGTGTCTTCTCTTATGAATCACTGAGACAAAGGTCATTTCAAGATATACTTTTAAGAACATTTGTCTCAGAAAATAGATATGGTTACAACCCTGCAGGTTCTATGAGTCCTTTGTTTTTTGGTGATCAAATGACCTGAAAGGTAGGTAGATAGAGTTTCAGCAACTTGCTGTTTGGGCCTTTGATCTGCAGCTGGAGCTGCTGCTCTTTCTCTGCACATGAATGAAGTAGCTCAGTTGCTGTTCAGTTGGTTTAAGGACCAGCTTGCTCTGCTATTTTCCTTTTATAAAAAATTAGAGAGTAGGAGAATAAAGATTCTTTCTTACTTAAAAGGCTAATTGTGTTCCAAGTGTAGGATAGAAGACTTTTCTTTCGGGATCCTTGCTTTCTTTCTGTGTCTTCCCTCTGCTTCTACTTCTCACTCTTTCTTTTTCTTCTCTCAGCACAAGTGAACCTTCTGGAGGCACTGCCTACCTAGGAGAAACACAGTCTAAATAGGAAAACCTAGAGGACTCTACAGGTGCCAGTGCTGCAGAAGTCACAGCCTTACTTCTGTGTGTCTTACCCCTCAGGATCTTGGGCTTATCATCTGCACGATGGGAATAAAATTAATAATCAGCCCTTAAAATTGTTATAATTAGTTAATGAGATAACGCCTAAAAGGGCTTAGCAAATAGTATGTGGTCATTAAATTTTATCATATATTAAGTGATCATTAAATATTAATTACTCAAATTATTATTATCAGCATTATCAAATAAATGAATGCATCCCAGGGATGTTTCACTTTAAAAATAGACCACTATAGAGATGTGGCTGATTAAAGTCTGCTGGTGGAACTGCAAATTTAAAAATACATTGAAGGAGACATGATGGTGCCTTAGATCAAATTTGATTTAGAGCAGTTGGTCATTATCCCAAATGTCTCTCCTGTCAATATTCCATGTGGCTTTAGGGATCCCTGAGTGTGGTCCCAGAGAGAGGGGAATCAAAAGACAGATTGTGGAAAATATAACTTGCCGGTTACTTTTTTATTAAAATTAAATGTGCATCCAAATCATCGGGAGATTGTTTCTAGAAGTAGAAAGACACAGATCTTCAGTCACAGACCCTTCCCCAAGCAGAGGCAGACCTGAGGCACCAGCAATTGATCTCAGTGCTGGAACTATGCCTGTCTATGCCATATAAGAAGATGTTATTTGAGGGAAACTGCTCTGAACCACAATGAAAAAATATTTCCTGTCTATAGCCAGGTAAACTTCACAATGCTGTGGAGGTCCAAATGACCTCCTCCTCATGGTGAAAGAGACCACTTTACCTCCATTTATACATTCCTGTCAATACTCCTGATCCTTCAATGTATCTGTTCTTGGATCTCCTTCCTTGTAACTGGCTGTTACATCTTACTAGTTCCCTCATTAATAATGAGTTAAATAAAGTCTTTAATGTGTTTATTTTATAAATGTGTGAGAATCATGATTTTGGCTTTGTGTGAAAATCATTTTTAAACAATACCCTAGTAGCCCAGCTCAGACTGTTAGCACTCCTTGTGGACCTGCTGGGACACGTCTATTTGAATCTGTCCTTTTATTGATTAATAAAGAATTCAGGATAAAGTACCATTATTTGTCAACTCTATACTGATTCTGAGTTATTAGTGCTTTAACATCCAGTATCTCAGCAACTGTCATATTCTGGGTACACATCTAAATGCAGAGAAGAAGAAGAAGAGGTGAGGACTAGAGAAAATAACCAGTACTGAAACTGCTAAAACAAATCCAGGTTCACAAATACTAGAATCTGTGGACTGGTCCAGCATTCAGTTCTGAAACATATATTGATTTTTATAAGATTGAGGAAAAGTGCTTTGGTTGGGTTTTAATGAGTCTTCTTTCCTTGGGATACCACAGGGAAGTAGAGGAATGGTTTCCCAGGACCCCCAGCCGGGCCCGGCTGGATGGTGATGAAGCTTGCAAGGCCCAGGCTTCTCTGTTCCCTGGCCAGGATGCCCCTAGACTTGGGTCTCCCCAGTGAGGAAGATCCTAGTTTCACAGGGGCTGCCTCCATTTTAGTTAGTGGAAGGCAGCTCCTGAGGAAGGCCTGGGTTTTGGAACCTGAGGCTTTGACCAAGCCTTCTACTTTGAAGGTTGATGCTCTTCTCCTTAGAGTAGGGTGCTGTCTCTCCCTCATGCAGGCAATGTCAGAAGCACACGGTATACCCAGTGCCTGCCACTAGCATGCTACGAATGTGTCTTAGCCAAAGGGAAACAAGTAGGGGCTTCTAAACTCTGTTCTTCACCCAAGGTAGATTATTCTTTGCAGGGGGAAAAGGCCAATTCTGGGCCTTTAAACAATAGAAAGCAGGTAGATCAAACTTCTTTGAGCATGTGTTTTCAAAGAGGCTGGATGGAGGAGTAGAAACATCTGAGGCCTGGAGCAATTTGATTGATTTCCCAATGGTGAGATGTCCACTTGCTGGTTTAGGACCTTATTCAAAAATCACATTTAGAAGAGCTCTCATCAGTGCACAGAACATGGGGGGATAATAAAAAGGAAGTGAACAAATCAGGCTAAAGGGAAATGAAGGAAGAAAAACAAGAAGACTCCAGGGAAATCTTGTAATGTTCATCACACTTCCAGGACTATTTAGGTGTGTTGTAGTGTTGTGATGCAAGCTGCTTAACTTTCTGGTTTCCTAGTTTGCAGAGTTCATAAAGCCAACGCAGGGTGATAAAATCATTAGGCATGTGGTTAGGCAATGCTGAACTGCAGAGGCTCGTCAGACTTTCTCCATCTAGGTACAAGGTGAGCTGCATCTGAGCAGGGGAGGTAGAAGTCATGGCAGGGGCTAGGGGAGAGCAGAATGTCCTCGAGTCATGATCAGTTGTCAGAGCCCAGGTATGATTACCTTAATATGTATTTTCACATGTGTTCCTTGGGCCATCCCATAAACACAAAGGACTTGTCAGAGTTCCAGGCCTCATAGGGTTAAAATGGCCTGAAATAATGAAATGGGCCACAGTAGTGAGAAAAGGCAGCTCAGGAATTTCAGGAAACCATGAGAGAGACAGCTCAAGCCACACAGAGCCAATAAGTGTACTTGATACATGCCTTGAACTCCAGAAAAATAGAGAACTACTTTATTGTCCACCTTTCCTGTCCCCAGGGAGCATGTTTAGCCTTAGTAACCAAGGCACTGGAACAGCTGGGATTCCACCCTCAGCCTCCATCTGTTGCTAGATCTTGGCACGCTGGGGGAGGGACAAGGGAGGTGGCTGAGTTGTCATGCGACGGTGCCTTCCTGTGTCCTGCCTACTGAGAACATAGACTATTTTTCATGTTCATCTCTGCTGGGAGCATAATGAGTGAGCACTGTGAGGGGTACTCCTTCACTTAACAGTTTATGAGGATGTAGAATCACATAATGTCTGTTCTGGAAGCTCCTCAGCAAACAGAATTCCATCCTTGTCATTCTGTGGGTGAGGATGGAGTGGGTAGTTATCTCCTTAGCTGTTGGGTAACTGCTCCATTTGTCTGCTGTAAGCCTGCCTGTTCAGAACCACACAGCTTTGTTCTAGTAATTGTGTCCCCAAGAATGTGGCAGAGATGAGGTCTGAGTACGGATGAGAAGAACTCTGTGTTACCTTTATAAATGTGAGTAGCTTATCTAAATGTTTTGAGACTTGTTACACAGAGAAGGGGTATATAACAGAAATTAATATTATACTTTAGCAAATAAAAATAACTGCTAAAAATAGCAATAACAGCTATTTACTGAGTGTATATTATTGCCAAGAACAGTTACAGGAACATTATATTTATTATATCTTATCCTTACATCAAACCAAAATTGTGAGTAGGATTTTCCTGGTTTATAGTTCATTGTATCACAGATACCTATGTAGAATTTCAGGCCTCCCAGCAATGCTGGAATTATTGTTCCAATTGATGTTGTGCTGTATGGCCCCCGGTTGGCTATGAGGTTAACCACATGGTCAGGGACGCATGGGTCACCTGTAACTGAACCCAGGTGATCTTGTTACCTTCCCAAGGAGTCCATGACTTTTATCAAGTTATTGACTCTAGACCTGGGCCAGGGGCAATAGTAACAACTGTGGCTTATTTTTGTGCAGCAATCCAGGATTTACTGAATGCTCTCCTAACTGCTGTGTCTTTCAGGTGTGGGCCATGTACTTGTCCCATGTCAGAGTCACTCTCTTCTCTCCTTCTTTCCTTGTTGTGGGCACTTGGCTCTCATTTCTCATTCAGTGTTCTGAGAGAATTCACTAAGCAAAGGGATGCACAGAAATCAGACCTCAATGGAGACATGGATAGTTCACTGTTTCCTTTATCCTTTTGTATTTGTTGGCTATTCTCCCCTTTAGTTTTGAATTTCTTAAGAATATGCTTTTGTGTGAAAACTACTAGCTTGACCTGAAAGATATGAAATATAAAACAATATGACATAATGAATATGCCATGAAATATAATAAGCAATATGACAGAACTAATATAAAATACATTGGTCATTTGATTTCAGCAAATGTAAGTGGACTTAACTAAGTTTTTACCAAAAAAAATAAGATTTCCAGTTTGGCTAACAAAGTAAAATTCAAATCTAAGTATTTATATGAGATAGAAAAAGAGAGAGAGACTGAAAGTTTAAAAGTAAAAGGATTTCCAGGGAGCCTTGGCAGCTCAGTTGATTGAGTGTCTGACTCTTGATCTCGGCTCATATCATGATCCCAGGGTCACGGGATCAAACCCTGCCTAAGATTCTCACTCTCCTTCTGCCACTCTCCTCAACTCGTGTTCTCTCTCTCTCTCTCTCTCTCTCTTTCTCTCTCTCGAAAATAGGTGGATGGATAGATGATGATAGATAGATAGATAGATAGATAGATAGATAGATAGATAGATAGATAATATAAAATAAAAGGATTGCCAAAGACATACTGGGGCAAATGGAAACAAAAATTCAGAGTAAGTGCCTTGAAATGTCCCAATACACACGGGCTGGTCTTGCTAACACTTCAGGGATGTCTGTGCTCCCTGTGGTTCTGTATGACTCTTCCTCACATCCCTTTAGCTTGTGGAATGAGCAATTAAACATGTATTTAAAACAGAATTTCGACCTGAGACAATTTCTAAAGCTCCTGGGATGTGGCCGACAGTATACTCTTCAGAGCTGCCAAAGTATATATGTGAGTTATTTCTAAGGGACAGAATAAGAATGGAGAATTAAATGTGAACATCCTCCAAAAACAATGGAAAAGGCCATATTGTCAACAAGGTATGAGCATGTGAATGTGCTTATACATGCATGTGTGTATGTAGGTGGACATGTGTTGTGTATATGTGTCTGTGCACATGCATGGTGTACATCTGTAAGTGTATATGTGTGGGTACATGCTTGCACCCACATGTAGGATCTAGTATTAGCACTCAAGTCTTAAAGAAATTCTGGAGCACAGCCCAGGGGAAATTAGAAGTCATCCTTGTAAACGGAGGCCTGGCTCCTGGTTGAGCGCATGCAGAAGAGTTGTCTAGGTTTCCCTTTTCTTGTCTTTCTTCCCACTCATATTCAGCAAAAGGTTTTAAAGGCAGTACTCTGGGGATCCTGTGAGCCATGCAAACACTTGGCATTTGTAAATGCCATTAAATAACACACTCTGGGGACCCTTGGTTAGAGATTCAGAAACTGCAAACAATCTTGCTTTCCTAGTAGTGAAGCAGTTACTGCACATCATCTTCTACTTTATCCAATGGTAATAAAATTCATCTTCATCCTAAGATCTTTGCCATTCTATGATCATTTCACGACTTCATGGTGATTAAACTTGGAGCAGAAACTTATTTAAAGCCAATTCATGCTTTGTCTCTGTTTTCCAAAGGGATAAATCCAATTTGTGGAAACAGATTTTTATGCATTCATCCAATTACTTTTCATATTTGACTTGTTTTATAACATAACCCTTCTTACTTGTGGGTTTTAGGATCCTTTGTGTCTACATCATGCTCCTGTGGATGTGCCAAGGATCACATCTGGGACTGGCTCTTTGGTGAACCCTGCACAAGACAATCCACAGGGCATCACAAGCAGTGTGAGAAGCAAAATCATCATGCAGAAGGAAGGAGATGTGGGCTCTATAGGCCCCAATGGCACAAAAGCACTGTGAGCTTGCCATGACATACCCCTGTTCAAGCCTCTGCAGCATCCCACCTGGAAAAATCTCAGGACCAAAGTGAGTCCCATGGCTCAGCCATGGCCTGGACAGGGGCTATACTGCCTGACCAAGAAGGACAAGACAAGGAAGGGCATGAAGAGGGGACCGCAGTCCATCTGAGCAGCAAGCCATTCTCTAGTTGAAGCTGACTTAGGGCATGTGGAATGAGCTGTTCACAGGGAGAGAAGGGAGCTTGCCTCACCTGTGAGCACGCCTGGCTCTGCCCAGGATTGCACTCATCCACCAGAGCTTTGAGGCTTCCGGAAGGGTTGCTGCCAGTATTCTCACTGAAAAGGGATCAGTGTGACTTTGCAGTTCAAAGCCGCAAAACTTAAACCTATATTTAGACTACAGGTTGGCAACATTTTCTTACAGGGACCAGATAGCAAATATTTTAGCCATTAGGACTCTACTGCCACTACTTACTCTGCTGTTGTCCCTGGGAAGTAGCACAGAGAATACATACACAAATGAGTGCTGTGTGCCAATAAAGCTCTATTTACTGAACAGGTGTCAGCCTGTGAGCCATATTTTGCTGATTTCTGTTTAGACCTATAGATTTGGGAAGTGTGCTAGCTGGCAAAGTTACCCCTCCAGGTAGGGACAACTAGATATGATCTCTCAAACAGGGAAAGGGCAGATAATTCACTCTTGTGCAGAAGGGTTCTTCAGCTGCCCCTAGATATGGAGTTTCAGGTGTCTTATGTTTAGGGTCTAGAAGCAGCATTCATGCAGAAAGTCCAACAGTGGAAATGGACACAGGTCACTACAGACAGCTTTACATCACTAAGAGAAGAAAGCTCATGGTAGGGAGGTGGATGGCCCTTCCCATTGAGGCTGAGGCTTTCCAATACCCACAAGGAGGGAAAGGTGGAAAATCTGGAATTTTACTAAACCGAAGACTGCAAATTTACCAAGCGGCTGTGCAGTCTTGGGGGTGGCTGATCCTTATCATTATTATTTGCAATCAGATGGACTAGAAGATTGAGATGGAAGCTAGCTTTAATTATAGGGATATGTTTCAAGTTCCATTTATTTTTGCAAATGGGTATACTTCTGGGAAAATCACATGAGCTGCTATTTCTTCCACACAGTTATTGGCAAAAGTTAATAATGGTGGGGGGAAGACTAATTTTGAGTAGTGTCCATGGATTCCCAAGAGAAACCTTACCATTATGTGTGCCATTGTGTAGGAAGCAAGTCTCTTCTAAGACATCGTCTGAGGAGACTACTGGTGATGTCAGGAGAGCTGTCCCTGATGTAGTGCTGGGCTGTCAGTCTGGGTGTAAGTGTGTATGTGTGCGCACGCTCGTGCATATATGCACATGCTTCTATTCTTTTCCATATTTGTGTTGTGTTGTGTTTCATAACTTCTAAGATGAGCCTTCTACTTCCCTTTTATGCACCCTGCATACCGTACCCACTCTCCATCTGAAGGTGAAAGATACTCATCTGTAATTAAGGTTACCTGGATGAGAAACTGAATATACATTTGGACAGTGGCCCAGGCATGTATGCCAGTGGAACTCTGTACAACCTCCATAATAACCTGCCCAGAAAGCCAAAGCTCTGATTCCTCTGTGGGAATCAGCAAACAGTGGTCAGGACTTGACTCAGCTTCCCTGAGTTTTGCCCCCTGTTTGCAAATCAGGACCCGTTGGAAAAAGCCCAACCAATCACATAGAATGTCCCAATTTTAGTTAGCCAGGCCAAAGCCTCCTATGCCAACAGCCTCCCATCAGGACACCCCTCCCCTTTTTACTATAAGCTATCCCTGTCCTCTGCCTGCATTTGAGTCTCAGCCAAGTGCAAATGGCAGTAGCTGACTTCCTTACTTTAGCAAGTTCTGAATGATAGGCTGAATAAATAGCCTCTGCTTATTCTCATTTGGGTTTCCTTTTTTATTTCCACACAGAGAGCCTGACTCCTGCTCTTGCCAACAGAGGAATACACAGGAGCTGAGGGGTCAAAAAGGAGCTATTACTTTCCCCTTTTATTGCTCTTCTCTCATAATTTTGAAAAAAAGCATTTTTAAAAATATCTGGTGTCAGGGGATTTGGCTACCAAAAAATGTAGAAAATGATTTGTTTAATAAATAAATAGTTCCAGGGTGCTTGGGTGGCTCAGTAGGTTAAGTAGCCAACTCTTGATTTTGACTTAGATAGTGATCTCAAGGTTCCTGAGTTTGGGCCCCACATTGGGCTCTGCACTGATGGTGTGGGGCCTGCTTGTGATTCTCTCTCCCCCTTTCTCTCTGTCCCTCCCCTCCTCATGCTCTCTCTCTGTCTCAAAATTTAAAAAAATTAAAGTAAAGTAGTTCTATTCACTGGTTATACAACTTTTGATAATTGTGGTGCGACATGGAGGAAATTTTTGATCTGCATCTTTATTTTTTTAATCCATTTGGGGGGCATCTGGGTGGTTCAGTGGTTGAGCATCTGACTTCAGCTCAGGTCATGATCTCACAGTTTGTGGGTTCAAACCCCATGGTGGGCTCTGTGCTGACAGCTCAGAGTCTGGAGTCTGTTTCAGATTCTGTGTCTCCCTCTCTACTTCTCTCCAACTTGCATTCTGTGTGTATCTCTCTGTCTCAAAAATAAATAAACTTAAAAAAAAACTTTATTGTTTTTGTTTCAGATTATCAGCCAAATATATACAATGATGTATTCGACAATGAGAAAATGAAACACCCTATTGCCAACACTGATGACTGCCTGAGAGAGTTTGGTAGCAGTAGAGAAAAGTGGCTGAGATTCTACTTGTCTGCAGAAGAAGACATACCTGGATCTGAGTCATGGCCTAGAAGCTCACTGGATGTGTGATCCTGTCTCCTGATCTATAAGTGGGCTTATCAAGTGTGCCTACCTTATGTGGTCTTTGTGAAAATTAACTGAAAATACAGTTGATAATGTATTAAAAAACACCTAACATATTGTAATATTGTGATTTATAACAAGAAATGTATATTTGGTCTTTGTCCTCATTTCTGTCCCAGAGGTCCTAAAACCCTTGGAATTCCTAAATGATCAGCATGATAAATGTATCCTGATATTCATAACAAACTCTTTTCAACCTAACCTGAATTTATGTTGATGAAGTGATTTTTGGAAAGCTCCTAGATAACCACAGAACGGGGGCTGGTTGCTGGGGAAATGAACCATGTGATTAAAGAGTTGGAATTTTCATCTTACCCCTCCTCTAGGTGGAAGAGAGAGGGGCTGGCAGTTGAGTCAATCACCAATGGCCAATGATTTAATGTCTGTGTAATGAAGCCTCCATAAATTACAACAAAAATGGGATTTGGAAAGCTTCCACATTGGTGAACCAGAACACTCCCATGTGCTCAGCCCCAAATTCATGGAAATAGAAGCTCCTATGCTCATCCTACCTAGGGACTTCACCCTGTGTACATCATGACCATTCATTTGTATGCTTCAATATTCTTCATAATAAATGAGTAGTCCTAGTGAGTAAAATGTTTCTCTTAGTTCTGTGAGATGTTCTAGCAAATTAATCAACCCCAAGGAAGAGATGAGGGAACTTCTGATTTATAGCCAGTCAGAAGAACAGGTGACAGCCTGGATTTGTGATTGGTGCCCAAAGTCGGGGCAATCTTGGGGACTGAGTCCTTAGCCTGCAGGATCTGATACTGTCTTTAGGTAGATGGTATCAGAATTGACTTGAATCTGTGGGACACCTTGTCAGTGTCTTTGGAGACCTGAGTTAACTGCTTGGTGGTGTTAGAAAAACACACAATGAACATATCAATACAAAATGTTAAATGCTGCTCCTTTTATTATCACTGCTATATTGTAAGTAAGGAATTAAAGAGAACAAGTGATGTCTGCATGAGTGATTTGCCCATCTTAACATGAAATGATGATCTTTGTCTTTTTGTTTTTATTTTCTGTAACTTATAATTTTGAGATTTTTAAAAATGGTCTCAGAACAAATAACATCAAGGTGTTTTACAATTTGCTGGAAACCCAAAATACTCTGCACATATTTGGCAGTAGTTATTAGCCTTTGGAATGTCTGGGGATTACGGGGGTAATGATATGAGGCTGGGACTTGAGCAGGTCTTCCAAGACCTCTCTAACCCTGGATTCTAAGGTGTAGATGTATCTTAGAGGGCAAGGAGTATGAGATGACTGTCTGCAGACAAAGTAGTGGCATTTAGTGAGGTCACTCATCTGTCCATGGGGAGCCAAGAAAGTCTGGAAGACACTAGAGATCTTTGCATCTTCTGCTGGCATCTAGCCTTCCTAATAATTTGTGTATATTGGTGATGAACTTTCTTAGAAGGCTAATGGAAGAAAACTAATAAGAACTTCCTACAGCCCCATAGCTCCAAATTGTTCTTTTGTTGGAGACATTTGCTGGTTTGGAACAAGCCCCCAACACAGTCTGCAATTTGAGTCTTTCAAATGACTCTTAATGTTAATGTGAATGTTGACTGTTTGGCTAAAGTGCTCCACTGGAAAATTAATCTTCCCCACTTCATTTCCATCCTGCAGTCTTTGCAAAGGAGATACTCCATGTAGTCCAGACTGGAGGAGGGGGAAATTATGTTCCACATGCTTAAAGGTGGAATGTCTACATAAATTATTAGAAATTTTTCTGCAAAGGAGATTGGTCTTTTTTCCCTATTTATTTATTTATTTAATTCTATATATCATATGGCTCATGAGTGTTTATTTAAGTCTGAGTTATAATCCACCACTATTTTCTTGCTCAAATGGTTGCAGCTTTGGCCATTGGGAGCTCTTTTAGTTGGCTGCTATGTTATGTGTTCTTTTAGCATACACTATCATGTTTTTTTTTCTTACACTTTCTTGCTTTCTGATACTACTAGATATTTCTCATTCTAGAACCAGTCATTTCTCCACAGAGTCCTTTTTCCTTTTATTGTAGAATGGCATTAGGAAGCAAGACCTGGGTGCTAAATTTGTTCATTGCTACTGGAATGTGGTTGATCCTAGATTATGTCAGCTGACAGAACTAGGAAATATATGTATGTATAATAGCCTATATGTACACACATATTTTTAAATAATTCTACAATCATATCAATCATATCTACATTAACCTAAACACAAGTTTATACTGATGTCTACAACTCCAGTCCAAGACTACATGGATCATCATAGTCCTCCTTCTCTTCCTTACTGGTAAACTGCCACCCCAACAGTGAGACTCTTAGCTCCCACTGTCTGCCATTCATTCATCATTCAATTCTGGTATTCATGTGCTGTAGAATAAGAATTGTCAACCTGTATTCTCCTGGGATACAACAGCACTTATGTGCAGTTCCTTTTGCCTTTAGTCTAACATATGTCACACATTTTCAGTTATTTAGGTCAACATCTTTCTCTCATCCTTTCAGGGAGATTGTTTCATACATTTGTAACACAGTCAGACTGTTTTGCAAATTCTAGATTACATCCTGGGATTCCAAAAACTCCTAAATTAGTTTCTTTTTTACATTTGCACAATTAAGATTTATTCTTTGTGATTTAAAGCTTGTGGCATTTTGACAAATGCATTATGTCATGTATCCACTATAACAGTATCATACAGAATAGTTTTACTGCCCTAAAAATCCCGCATGCTTCACCTATTGAACCTCCCACCTCAAACTCCTGACAAAGTCTGACGTTTTTATATTCTCTATAAAGCTGCTATAAATATTCATGTGCATGTTTTATGTGGGCATAAGTTTTCAGGTCAGTGGGTAAATACTTAGGAAAACACTTGATGAATTTTATGGTAAATCTGTGTGTAGCTTGTTTGAAACTACCTAACTGTGTGGCTGTTCTACTTTACATCATCTTCAGCAATTGGTATTGCCAGTTCTGTGGATTTTGATCAACCTAATATGGTGCAGTGGTTTCTCATTGTTTTAATTTGAAATCCCCTAATGTCAGTGTTGAGCACATTTCATAAGGTTATTTGCCATTTGTATATCTTCGGTGAGGGGTCTTTTCAGATCTTTTGACCATTTTTTAAGTGGGTTGTTTTATTTTTACTGGGTTTAAAGAGTTTTTTTGTATATTTTGGAAAGAAATCAGATATTTGTTTTGCAAGCATTTTCTACCTATCTGTGGCCTGTCTTTTCATTTTTTAAAAAAGTCATTTGAGTAATAAAAGATTTAATCATTGATCATGCTCTCCATGTTGTATTTAAAATTTTTTAATGTCTATTTATTTTTGAGAGAGAGAGAGCTTGAGCATGAATGGGGGAGGAGCAAAGAGAGATGGAGACACAGAATCTGAAGCAGGCGACAGACTCTGAGCTGTCAGTATATAGTCCAATGCGGGGCTCAAACCCAAAACCAAAAGATTATGACCTGAGCCTAAGTCAGACACTTAACTGACTAAACCACCCAGGCTCCCCTTCGTGTTGTATTTAACATCTCTTGACCAAGCCCAAGATTTCCTAGATTTTCTCCTGTTTTTTTTTTTTTTTCCCAGAAGTTTTATAGTTTCAACATTTTACATTTAGGTCTGTGATTCTTTGTGTTAAGTAATGGTCCTTTCTCCCACAAATGTATGGCCAACTAATCTTTGATAAAGTGGGAAAGAGTATCCAATGGAAAAAAAAAGACAGCCTCTTTAACAGATGGTGTTGGGAGTACTGGACAGCAATATGGAGAATAATGAAACTAGATCACTTTCTCACACCATACACAAAAATAAACTCAAAATGGATAAAGGACCTGAACGTGAGACAGGGAACCATCAAAACCATAGAGGAGAAAGCAGGAAACAACCTCCTTGACCTCAACCACAGCAATTTCTTACTTGACACATCTCCAAAGGCAAGGGAATCGAGAGCAAAGATGAACTATTGGGACCTTATCAAGATAAAAGGCTTCTGCATGGCAAAACAAACAATCAACAAAACTAATAGGCAACGATGGAATGGGAAAAGATAGTTGCAAATGACATATCAGATAAAGGGCTCGTATCCAAAATCTATAAGGAACTCACCAAACTCCACACCTGAAAAACAAACAACCCAGTGAACAAATGGGCAGATGATATGAACAGACACTTCTCCAAAGGGGACATCCAGGTGGCCAACAGACACATGAAACGATGTTCAGCATCCTTCATCATTAGGGAAATGCAGATCAAAACCACACTGAGATACCACCTCACACCAGTCAGAGTGGCTAAAATGAACAAATCAGAGGACTCTAGATGCTGGCGAGGATGTAGAGAAACAGGCACCCTCCTACACTGTTGGTGGGAAAGTAAACTGGTACAGCCCCTCTGGAAAACAGTGTGGAGGTTCCTCAAAAAATTAACAATAGAACTCTCCTATGACCCAGCAATAGCACTGCTAGGAATTTACCCAAGGGATACAGGAGTGCTGATGCATAGGAGCACATGTACCCCAATGTTCATGGCAGCACTTTCAACAATAGCCAAAACATGGAAAAAGCCTAAGTGTCCATCAACAGACGAATGGATCAAGAAGATGTGGCTTTATACAATGGAATACTACATGGCAATGAGAAAGAATGAAATCTGTCCATTTGTAGCAATGTGGATGGAATTTGAGGGTGTTATGCTGAATGAAATAAGTCAGGCAGAGAAAGACAGATATCATATCTTTTTACATATGGTGGATTAGGAGAAACTTAACAGGGGACCATGGGGAAGGAGAAGGGGAAAAATTGTTGGGGAGAGGGAAGGAGGCAAACCATGAGAGACTTTTGAATGCTGAGAACAAACTGAGGACTGCTAGGGGTGGGGAAGAGGCGAAGGGGGGTGATGGGCTTGGAGGAAGCCACTTGTTCGGATGAGCACTGGGTGTTATATGGAAACCAACTTGACAATAAACTATGAAAGAAAAAAAACAAAAGTGAGAATTTTCTTTACTGTGGTGATGCCCAGCCTACATTATTTAATTTGCTTTGTTCATAGAGGTAATATTATTCTTCTCATTTCTAACCTCTTCTTTTTCTTTCTGACATCATTTCTTCTTTAATAAAATTGTATAGTCTCCTGGCTCTGAGCTTAGTTATATTTAGCTATCATTTAGTTATATTTAGTTATACTTTTATTTTATAGTTACAGTCTGCATTTGTTTTAAGGTATTTCTTCATTACTATTTTTTTTAAGTAGGCTTTACACCCAGTGTGGAACCCAGCATGGGGCTTGAACTCATGACCCTGAGATCAAGATTTACTGAGCTGAGATCAAGAGTCAGAAGCTTGGGAAGCCACTCAGGCTTCATTAGTTTTTGTAATAATACCTCTTTCAAAAAGTACAGTAATGAAACGCCCTGCCTTCGAAGGTATTGGCCATGTTTACCTTCTTTTGAAAGGATGATGTCTTTTGTCTAAATTTGCTAATATAATTACAATTACAATTCAAGTAGCAACATCATCAAGACTTTCTCATTTAGTCAATTCAGTTTCTTCTAGTCACATTTAAACAGTGTAGGAAGATCAAAAATGTTTCTAAAAATTCATGCATAAATAATAACTAAAATTTAACTTACAGAGATTCCATTTGATGAGCACCAAGTGATGCGTTGAGGAACAATGTTTTTCCTACCACATGGAAATGAAGAAAACTTTATATGTTGAAGAATAGTAGGAAATCATAAGACCCCTTTAGATATTACTCCTTTATTGATGAAAAATTTAATACTTCGTAGAAGACACAGATCAAAAAAGAGAAATTACATTTTCTTTTTCTGTAAACTAACAATTGGGGTGCTGGGTGGCTCTGTTTGTTAAGCATCTGACCCTTGGTTTTGGCTCAGGTCATGATCTCACTATTCATGTGTTCGAGCCCTGGATTGTGCTCAGTGCTAACAGTGTAGAACCTCGTTGGGATTTTCTCTCTCTCTCTCCCTCTCTGCCCTTCTCCCTGTCAATTGGTGTCTTTGTATCTCTCTCTAGAAATGAATAAACTTAAAAAAATTTTTAAAGAAAGAAAAAGTACAGGTCCTTTCTATACTCTTATATCCATCTGTTTTTTGTCTGACTCTCCTGGAGGCAACACCATGCCATGTTTCTGAAACTGTCTGATTGGGATCCCATGTCTTGAAGATGTGAATATCTGCTAAATGGAAATGAAATTCTATCATCAAACAAATCTGCTAGATTTATCAATATTAGACACATTTCTTTTTGCTGTGAAATGCATGAGATTCTTCAATATGCCGATGGGCATTAGGAATCTCCAAACCAATGATATTGTGGTCAGTGTTCCCAAACTTTTTGACTCCAAGAATAATGATCATATATCTCTATTTTTCCAGGTGAGTCCTGCTGCTTGGGCATAATTATTAACACCTCCTTTTACTCTCGGAAGTGTCTTAGTTAAGTGATCCACTAGAAAGTAAGTCTAAACATTGAAGCTCTTTTTTCATGGAATATGTCTTTAATGTCTCATAGGTCAGTTTGGGGAGAAAACAGTTCTAATTTATCAGAATGTATTTCCTTTTTTTACATTCCTTCTACTTTTCAGTTTAAGGAAACTGAATCTTCCCTTGACAGTGCCATATTTTAAAGATACTTTCTCGGAGGAGGGGGCAAGATGGCTGAGAAGTAAGGAGCTCTGTACTTGAACTCGCGCCCATACACCACACAGAAAAGATCTGAAGCCACTGGAAACCTTACAAAACCTGAGAGATTGGAAGAAAAGGGACGCAGAATCCACTGAGAAAGCCTTCTAACGTGAGGGCGAACTGGGGAAGATAAAATTGGGCCTCGATCGGAGACTCCAGGGTCAGAGGCGAACCCCTCTACGGGGAGTGAGAGGGGAAAAAGAGAGAGTCCGAAACAGAAAAACCTCCGCTCGGGGGAGAAAACCACCGCTCAGGGCATAGAAAGACCATACTTGCCAAATACCTGCATGCCAGGTCCTCTCGCGCCAACTGGTCCTGGCGGAGCTGAGCGCACAGACTGCTTCTTTGTACTTGCTCCTGGCGGGCTGGACTTCAGAGTAGCGGCGCGCCTGCCGCCATTGTCCTCTCGGGCCGCTTGGACCCCAGAAAGAGCCGCGCGTGCGGACAACAGGCGTCCGCACTCCTGGCGGGCTGGAACTCCAGAGGGAAGGCAAAGAGCTAAAACCTGGGAAATTTGCCTGTGAGTTCGTGTTTCGGGTGACGAGCCATAGAGGGACCTGGTTTTCCACACTCCAGCGGGCTCCGCGCACCCGGCAGGCAAGCCCCCGCCCATGCTCCCCAGCCCGACCCAGAGAAGGAAGCGGCAATTCTGACTCCACCCCCAGAGCGAGGCTGGAGGCCTGGAATTACCCCAAGGGGATTGCCTGGGAAGTTGTGTCTAAGGCAATTTCAGCGGGGCTCTCAGACTGGGATTTGGAGATTGGGACTGGCCTGAGTTGAAGAGTGCAACCAACTTTGGCTGCGCCCCCGGTACGGGGAGTTTACACGCCCAAAAAAGCGAGGTGCAGCGCTTGGTTCAAGAAGGGACTGGAGCACCGTCACTCTCCTCCCCACAACCGCCAAGGCAGAACTCCCGCCTGAGGCATTGGATCACACCACGCCCATCCCTGCTTGAGAGCTGCCCTCCTCCCTTTTCTTTTTCTTTTTCTTTTTTTCTTCTACTTTCTCTTTTCTCTCTTTTTTCCCCAGAACACTGACCTAATTAACTCTCGTCGCCGGCTTGCTTAAACAATCACAACAAGTCCATTCTGTAGATGTAAATTCTACACCAACCGACATTTTCATCTCTTTCTCTCAGGAGTAATTAGACTATATAGTTTCTCTGGATAATCCCAGCATCGTTCTCTCACCTATCCAACCATATTCTACCCTTTACCTCTTTGAAAAAAGCTTCTTATCCCTTCTGCCTGTTCATTCTATTTCCACTTTTGCCTCATCCCCGCCCTATCTTCTCTCTCTTTCTCTATGCTCTTCAACCAGCACTGCGTACACATGGCTACTTAACTGTAGCTGGGATATCCAGTTACATGCTTTAAACCGTTCTTTGTCCATCGGTTTTCTTCTTTTTTCCTTTTCTTTTCTCCTTTTTGGCCCTTTTATGTATTTTATATTCCCTATTATTGGCCCTCCCCCCTCCGTCTTTTCTCTTCACTTTTTCGTTTTCCCTCTTGCCTTGCATGTTACTTGAATTAGCCTGTGCGTTTGTGTGCTCCTGCTCCCTATGTGTTTGTCCGTTTTCCTTTCCAGGGCTACCTCAAGAAACAAGCCAGAGTACACAAAGTTGAGAGTCCCAAATATCACTACGAATAGGAAAATAAAAANGGAATGTAAACTGGTGCAGCCCCTCTGGAAAACAGTGTGGAGGTTCCTCAGGAAACTAACATTAGAACTCCCCTATGACCCAGCAATAGCACTGCTAGGAATTTACCCAAGGGATACAGGAGTGCTGATGCACAGGAGCACATGTACCCCAGTGTTCATAGCAGCACTCTCAACAATAGCTAAAACATGGAAAGAGTCTAAGTGTCTATCAACGGACGAATGGATCAAGAAGATGTGGTTATGTATACCATGGAACACTACATGGCAATGAGAAAGAATGAAATCTGGCCATGTGTAGCAACATGGATGGACTTGAGGGTGTTATGCTGAGCGAAATAAGTCAGGCAGAGAAGGACAAATATCATATGTTTGCATGTATAGAAGGATTAGGAGGAACTTAACTGAGGACTAAGGGGAAGAAGAAGGGGGGAAATGGTGGGGGAAAGGGAGAGAGGCAAACCATGAGGGACTCTTGAATGCTGACAAAAACTGAGGACTGTTGGATGTTGGAGGGAGGGGGGATGGGCATGGAGGAGGGTACTTGTGGGGATGAGCACTGGTTGTTATGTGGAAACTAATTTAATAATAAACTATTTTTTTTAAAAAAATTAAAAAATAAAGATACTTTCTCTTAGAATTTCTACTATTCCCTCATCACCCTCAGCTCAAGTACAAAAAGCAGGTTGGTACACCCATTTCCATCTGCTTCCAGATTATCCATCCTCTTTTTCCTTCCTATAAAGTCTTTTATTTTGACTTTTTTTGGTTATCCCTCTCACAATTATTCACCAGTTGTTATTATATTTCTTGCCAATCCATAATGACAATCTAGAATGTCTTCAGCGTTCTATAACTCTCTATCTACTCTCAATCATGTATCTCCTTCAGTGATGTCATGCACAGTAACCTCAGCACTCCCATTGATAATTCTCATTAAGTCTGGCCTCATCTGTTTGATTTTGTACTTCTATTCTTCCCTTGGACCATTATCCAAAGATAACTGTCAGATACAGACCTCTCTTTTATCCTGTCCTTCCATCAGATCTGCACTTATCACACCGGCTTGGCTGATAATACCAAATACCATCATGTTGGATATCCCTCTTTAGAATGCACCCTACTGCTGCTCATAGGAGAAAAAAACTCACAAAGCTAGGTTGTTTTGCTCAATGTTTTATTGAGTTACAGCCATTATTACATTATTACGACCATTTGATTGAGTTACCTATTACCTGCACTCACCCATAGAGGCACTAGTATACATGATGAACGTTGCTATCTAGTGGCAGGTATATTATGCTTTTCCAACTGTAATAAACATTGTTTCTTGTAAATTCTAAATATTAGATACCCAAATTTACAAATGGAACAACATTCATTAAATTAGGATCACTTTTACTATATGATTTAAACATATAAGCTTTTAAATAAATTACAACATCACAACATTTGACATTCAAGTTCTTTAACTATTTCTTGCTTTTCTGAAGAGACCTACTAATTGTTAGAAGTCGCCATTTATTTTTCTAAAGCCATATTTTCTCTTAGATCTTCCTGGATAAACTCCACTCTCTCCTTCCCAAAAGACAACAACTTAAAATAATTCTCAGTCCTCTTTAAGTTTTGTATTATCCTTTATTATGGATAAAGAGGCATATATTACTTGTCATTCATTTCCAGTGAACCACCTACTTTTTCCAGGCTGAAAGGCTTCGAATATTGATCAGACTCTTAAAACAAAATTAAATAGGATAAATATTATTTTACCATTTAATACTATAAGTATTCACTTAATGTATGCTTTTACAGAGGATATTTTTCTTACTGTCTGACATGATTTTATATTAAATATTGCATATCTAGGACAGTCTTGTGAATTAGACCAATTCACAAAACGCTGACCAGGTGAATACTGAATGACAACTTAGATTCTGAATTTTCCCGTTAGTCTTCAAAGAGCAGAATGAGGACACCTAAGACTAGGATCTAAGTGCCAACAGCAGGTTTCCTCATCCCCTAGCCACAGCTCACTCAGAGCATGATGTCATGTAGTCTGTGAAGAACACAAGTTGCTCACCAACCTTCAGAGGATGTGGCTCGAAGGAGAGCTCACCAGGGCTAAGAGGCTTCTGATTCAGGAAAGAAATCTGTCCCTTTTTTTAACCACAATCATGTGCCTCTGTTCCTTTCTGTGTCCCAGACTTTGGTGGCAGCCTGACAAATCTGAAAACATGGCAGATATTTAGAGAAGTGATTGTAATCAACCATCTATCTTCTGGATTAAAAATTAAGTCCAGATGATGAGAGTTTGATGAAAATCTAGAGAACTCAGGGGCTTTCTCGGCAGTCACTACTTTTTTTTCCTGAAAGTTTTTATCAAGTGGTGATGCTGCTCTGTAGGGATGCCAGTCTATATGACCAGCATCAATTAGTGATTTGGTGGAGACATAATAGCTAATGAAGTAGTGTTCTGAAACATAGAGGAGCCATTCAAAACAAAGACAGAAATGAGAGTCATTTGCTCAAATGACAGGGTTTGTGAGTGTCCGAGTCCTGAATACATGTTTAATTGGCTGTATACAAAGAATTGTCACTGATATGTCTTTCTTCCCTTTGACACAATGTCCTCTTCGTATTTCCACTTTCATTACAAGCATTTTCTCATTATAGGCATCCCTCATTTTATTGTTCTTCCTTTTATTGCAGTTTGCAGATACTGTGTTTTTCACAAAGTGAAGATTTGTGGCAACCTTGAGTTGAGCAAGTCTATTGGTACCATTTTCTCAAAAACATTTGCTCACTTTGTGTCTGTCATATTTTGATAATTCTCACAATATTTCAAAAATTGTCATTGTCATATTTGTTATGGTGATTAGTGATCAGTGATTACAACTTATTAAGAGTTCAGATGATAGTTTACATTTTTTTACTAATAACATATTTTTAAATTAAGATACATACATTTTAAAAACATAATGCTATTGCATGTTTAATAGACTACAGTATAGTATACACATAACTTTTATATGCAATTGGAAAACAAAACATTCAGGTTACTCAGTTATTGCAATATCCACTTTATTTTTTTAATTTTAATTTTTTAATACTTACTTTTTGAGAGAGAGGGAGTAAGAGCGGGGTAAGGGTAGAGAGAGAGGGAGGCAAACAATCTGAAGCAGACTCCAGGCTACAAGCTGTTGGCACAGCACCCAATACAGGGCTTAAACTCATGGACTCATGACCTAAGCCAAAGTTAGATGCTTAACTGACTGAGCTACCCAGGCACCCCACAATATCTGCTTTATTGCAGTGGTTTAGAATTTAATCTGCAGTACCTCCAAGGTATGTCTGTAATTCACAGTTGGTAAAATGGAATTTTAGAAACTATAAGCCTGTGAAAATTCATTTCATGATAAGATAGTACTTGGTAGAAATTATCATTCTGGAAGCTGTCAATCAAGAGTGTGACCTTCTTACACTATTTTACACCTGTGTGCTCAAGTCTGCATGTGTCTCTGTGCCTTCCTTGGAAGACAGTGTAGAACTGCTTCCATCTTTGGGGATCAAGATTTTCTCACTGTCAAAAGAGGAGCTTCAGGGAAACCACATCCCAGTTGAGTCAAATGAAAATGGGTGAAGGCTCCAACATATTTCTTAAAACTTATATATCAATTTATTTACAGATTTTATCTTTTCTTAAAGCACATTCAGTTAATAAATGTATTTACACAAGTATACATCTGAATTCATCCTAATTATTTTACAGACCATACAGATCATATCCTAGGTCTTCTGTGCAAAGTTGCATTAGATGTGACCATTGGTTGAAAATGCCCTCATGACCAGGATATTTACACATACATTGTAAATGAGTTTGTTTTTTTCCTGTCTGCATACATGGAGGCTGAGTATCCACAACATGTCCTACATGAGCCTCCCACCCAGATGTGTGGTTGGTTGGAATAAAAGCCCTGATAAAGGAATAGTTAATCCCTTTAGTTTACCTGATGAAAGATCGAGGTGAGGGCTTTGACTGGTCATGGTACAAGTCACTGGGTCAAGTGTTCATTGTAGATCAATTAGATATTCTCTGTAGCTTACTCTGTGAACATTTAGCCCCCCCTCCCCTTTTGAGTTTTGCACTTCAATGTACTAGGCCTTACTCTCTCACTCAGGTGCTGCAGAGTGGGATGTAATAGAACCTGTCTTTTGGTTCAGGTGAGCTCAGAGTCTTAACAAGGTTTCTCAAATTGGAAATTGAGAAAAGCGGCTTTGTCCTTTATATAATCTTAAAGAGGTCACACTGCCAATAGAAAAAAAAATGCAGCTAAGAAGCTCAATAGAAACAAGGAGAGACAATAGACACTGTATTCTGATAGGTTTTGGGTTTTTTTTTTTTTGAGGAAATCTGCTTTATTAGAATCACTGGCTGCAAATTCTCTACAAACATTTCTATTAGCTTTGCTAATCTTGGCCTCATCAATTAGGGCATAAGCATGTAGGATTTTAATCTGATATTGTTAGTCATCTATCTATCTATATCTATATATTTATCTATCTCATATTTATATAGGAATACTATTATATATACACCCACATATGTATATATGCATGTATTTTATAAAATCTAACCATTCTTCTTCATGTATCTAACAATTTATTGCGCCTGTGGTGTGCTAGAAACTGTGCTAGGCCTCTGATGAAGGAAATACCCAGCATCGCTGACTTTATATTTCAGAGAGGAACACATGTTTAATCATAAAATCAACCAAATCACATAGCTCCAATGCAAATTGTGTTTAATTCTTATGATTTATATCAAAAAAATATTATCAGAGACAAAAAATAAATATGGTCAGAGAGTCAAAGTAGTAATACACAGCTGTAGTAATAGCTTTGTGCTATGTTATCTTTATTTCAGTGTATCTTATTTATTTGATGTTTCTTGTTCTGTGTGCAAGGAAGCATGAAATTTCAATTAATACTGACAATTATATGTTAAGTTTTAACTGGTGCTTAAGTTACCTTACGATTTAGGGAAAAGATGTTAGTATAAAAGCTCAAGACAGGTAATATTTTAATCCAAATGAGCTAATCTAATAAATATATACTTGTTATCCTTATTTTAATCAGCATCTATTTGTCTCATTTTTCAGAGAGAAAAATTCATAATACCTTATCAATTGTTCTCATGTGTACAATACTGGGACCAAAAATGTGACTCGGATCTCACAGTTATACAAATTGTCCTATATTATTTACTTGTATTCTTCATTAACTTTAGGCTGCTACTGATTATCTTTTCTTTGACTTATTCTGAATGTGTAAATCTGATTTACAGATAGAGTCACATTTAATTCACTTGCTCAAAAATTTAATTTGTTTGAATGCATGTTTATTGAGTATCTACAGTGTATTATATGCTGTGCCTACTGCTGTTGTCACAGTTCAGAAAGAAACACCCATGTTTCCACCATTGCAGATTATAGCCAGGAATCCAGTGAAGAAATGGGCAAAAGACATGAATAGATGTTTCTCCAAAGAAGACATCCAGATGGCCAACCAACGCATGAAAACATGCTCAACATCACTCATCACCAGTGAAATGCAAATCAAAACCACAATGAGACACTACTTCATGCCTGTCAGAATGGCTAACACTAACAACTCAGGCAACAGCAGATGTTGGTGAGGATGTGGAGAAAGAGGATCTCTTTTACACTGCTGGTGGGGATGCAAACTGGTGCAGCCACTTTGGAAAACAATATGGTTTCGGTTCCTCAAAAAACTTAAAAATAGAACTATTATATGACCCAGGAATTGCATGACTAGGTGTTTGTCCAAGGGATACAGGTATGTTGTTTTGAAGGCACACATGCACCCCAATGTTTACAGCAGCACTATCGACAGTACCCAAAATATGGAAAGAGCCCAAATGTCCATCAATGGGTGAATGGATAAAGAAGATGTGGTATATGTATATACAATGGAGTATTACTCAGCAATCAAAAGGAATGAAATCTTGCCATTTGCAACTATATGGATTGAACTAGAGGGTATTATGCTAAGTGAAATTAGTCCAGTCAGAGAAAGAGAAAGACAAATATCATATGACTTCACTCACTTGAAGAATTTAAGATAAAAAACAGATAAATATAAGAGAAGGAAAGCAAAAATAATATAAAAACAGGGAGGGGGACAAAACATAAGAGACTCTTAATTGTAGAGAACAAACAGTGAGTTGCTGGAGGGATTGTGAGAGAGGTGATGAGCTAAGTGGGTAAAGGTCATTAAGGAGTCTACTCCTGATATCACTGTTGCACTATATGCTATTTAACTTGGATATAAATTTAAAAATAAATAAATTGTTTAAAAAGAAATTAAAAAGAAATAACAAATGAGATGAATGTCATAAATGAAGTGTGATTTCTTTTTTTTTTAATGTTTTATTTATTTTTAGGAGAGAGAGAGAGACAGCGTGAGCAGGGAAGGGTCAGAGAGAGAGGGAGTCACAGACTGAAACAGGCTCCAGGCTCTGAGCTGGCAGTCAGCACAGAGCCCGATGCGGGGCTTGAACCCACGAACCACGAGATCATGACCCAAGCGAAAGTCGAACGCTTAACCGACTAAGCCACCCAGGCGCCCCTGAAGTGTGATTTCTTATCATAGCAAACTGGTAGTAGACATCACTAGAAAAAAGAGTAGGTGAAGCATCTCAGAGAATGAAAGCTTTGAGAAAACACTTGAACAATGAATAGAAGGTAACTGGATGAGGATTTGGGAAAACACATTGTATTAGAATAAATCTTTGTGCTGGAGCCCAGCAGTAGAGAGGAGGTAAAAGGCAGATAGAATATCCCAAAAATAGAGAGCAAAGGAAAGAGTGAGAGAGATAAAGCCATGGCCTTTGTGTAGAGCCATGTTAAAAATATTAGATTTATCCTAGAACAATCTGGAAAGAAATGATACATGATGTGATCAACATTTGAGAACAACTACTTGGTAGAGCTCTCTCTTCACTGTAATAAGTGCAGCATCCAATTGTGTTGGAGAATAAAATAGAAGCTGAGAGTAAGGTCAGGTGGTTATTGTGATGGTTCAAGGGAATGACAATGGAGATGTCAACTAGGTGGTACCCATGGAAGTTGGAAATTACACTTGGTCTTAAGAGAAATTACTAGAGGCGCCTGGGTGGCTCAGTCAGTTAGGCATCCGACTTTGGCCCTGGTCATGATCTCACGGTTTGTGGGTTCGAGCCCCGTATTGGGCTCTGTGCTGACTGCCAGCTCGGAGCCTGGAGCCTGTTTCAGATTCTGTGTCTCCCTCTCTCTCTGACCCTCCCCTGCTCATGCGGTCTCTCTCTCTCTCTCAGAAATAAGTAAAACATTAAAAAATTTTAAAAAAGAGAAATTAGTAGACAGCATCAACAGGGCCTGGGGATTAAGAGAAGAGCAACCATGCCAATAATACTTTTCCTTCGGATGTGAGTGGTTGACAGTGATATTTACTGGGATTTTAACTATTATAAGGCAAAACAAAAAGGTTTTTGGGGAAATTTTAGTTGTTAGTATTTTGGGTTTGAGGTGCCTAACATCTCTGTAGAGAGGCTAGTGAGCAATTAGATGTATAGGTCTTGAGCATGGAATATAGGACTCAATTTGAAACATGTCTTTTGGATTTAGTCTTCTGTTGAGGTCTCAGACAATTGGATTGCACTGTCTTCTGACCCTACCTCACATATAAGTCTTCTCTCTTACTTTACTCAAGGCAGCCACTGCATTGGTTCAGCCCTCAGTCCTGTCTCCTTTCCTGCAAACTCCTTCCACCATGTGCTCTCCCATACCGCATGCAGGTAAACCAACATTTGATCATATTCATACTTCTCTCTTGTCTGGGAATGCAATCTGCCCTCTCTCTGCTCTGGGGTCATTTGCCTGAGCCAAAGGATATTTGATGGTTGGTTTTAGTATCTCTGATGGGTAAGAGGTGGAAATAATAATATTTGACTTTCTTACTCCTCAGAGTTAATGTGGAAATTGTTATTAAGGGTCTCTGGAGAAATAGAAACAATTGGAAATAAGAGCTGTGTATTTACATTACATGTGTTCTCTCTCTTTATATATATAAAGTACATTCATGTGCACATATTTCATATGGTACATACGTAAATATTCATGTGTGTGTATTTATGTGTGTGTGTGTATATATATATAGAGAGAGGCAGAGAGACAGAGAGACAGAGACAGAGAGACACAGAGAGAGTGAGACAGAGAAAGAACATAGAGACAGAGAGGAAGACATTCATTTTAAGGAAAGGCTCATGATTGTGGAGGCTGGAAAGTCCAAATTCTGCAGGGCAGCCTGGCAGGCTGAAGGCCTATGGAAGAGTTGATAGTGCAGTTCAAGTCTGACAGCAGTCTGCAGGCAGAATTTTTCTTTCTTCGGAAGACTTCAGTCTATTTTCTTGTAAATAGACCTTCAACTTGATTGTGTAAGGCCTACCCACATTATAGACAGTAAGGGGCTCTAAGATGTTAATTTCATCTAAAAAATAACCTTCACTGTGATATCTATATATGTGGCCAGCTGAGGTGACACATAAAATTAACCATCATAACATCCAAACACCTGGTATAATAGAGTAAAGCAAGCTTGAACTCTGGCATCAACTGACATAGATTCTAACCCTAGTTCTCCTGCTTAGACACTGCATAGTCTTGAATAGTTGATGTAAACTCATTCAGCCTTAGTGTTTTTATCTAAAAGTTCAGAAATTATATTGTGGACCAGCCATAAGACTACATCAACTCTTAGCATTATATGTACCACATGGTAAATATCCATAAGTTTAACCATTACATCAAATGCAAAAGACTTTGTGAAAATGTCTTAAAAACTCTTTTGTCCTATAAGTTGTAAGGTGTGTTTCATAGCTATAAAGAGATAAGATAGCAGAGCTCTATGATTGGATTTAGTCAGACACACTTGGATTTAAATATTGGGTTGGGCCTGATGAATTTCTTACTCCTTTAAAGTTTAGCTTCCTTTTATGAGAAATGGAGATCGATATACCTAACTCATAGTGTGTTATTTAAAAACTTTGTTTTTAAGTAATTTCATGCTTCAAGAATAGTTGCGAAGATTGAACAGAGAATTTACTATAACTCTTGCACAGCTTCCTTTGATGTTAACGTCTGATATAACTATGTATGTTTACCAAAACTAAAGATTTGATAATGGTAGAACATTATTAACTAAACTTCACATGTTATTTGAATTTCACCTATGTTTCCACTAATGTCTTATTTTTGTTCTTCAATTAAAGTAATGCTAGTCCCATCAAATGAATTAGAACATGGTTACACCTATATTTTAGAAGGCATTGGGTAAGATTAGTATTATTTCTTCTTTCAGTATTTGGTAGACTACACCAGTGAATTTATCTTGTCCTAGAGATTTATTTGTGGAGGGCTTTTATGTACAAATTCATTTTTTTTTGGAGAGCTAGAGGACTATCTAGGTTCTTGAGTGAGTTTTGGTGGTTTGTGTCTTTCAAGGAATTGGTCCATTTTATCTCATTCAGATTTATAAGCATAAGGTGGATTGTAAAATTTCCTTATTATTCTTTTCTTACTTGCAAAGTTTATTTATTTATTTCTCTCTCTCTCTCTCCGTGTGTGTGTGTGTGTGTGTGTGTGTGTGTGTGAGAGAGAGAGAGAGAGAGAGAGAGAGAGAGAGAGAGAGAGAGAGAGAGAGAGACTGCAAGCGGGGGAGAGGCAGAGAGAGAGAATCCCAAGCAGGCTTCTCACTGCCAGCACAGTCCAACACAGGACTCAAACTCACAAACCATGAGATCATGACCTGAGCTGAGGTCATAACCAACTGAGTCACCCCCTTATTATTTCCTTAGTATTTATGTGTCTTCAGGATGTTTCTACCTTCATACATGTTACTGGTAAATCATGTTTCTTTCCTTCCTTCCTGCCTGCCTTCCTTCCTCCTTCCTTCCTTTCCTTTCCTTTCCTTTCCCCCCCCTCCTTTCTTCTTTCTGTTATTTGGACTAGAAATGTTTTTATCTTTGTGTCAAATTTCTTTGCCTCTTCTTTTCCTATTTCTCTCTCCTTTCACTAAATGATCTCTATAAAAATCCCAAATTGATCTATTGAGGTTAATTTGGGCTCACATATCTTCCCCAAACATTAATTTATTATTTGAGATAAAGTAATTAAAAGGCTGAGAGGTATATAACATGAGGTTCCTTCTTTTTGGTGGTGGGAGTCTACTTATATTTAGGCATATGAGGTATTTAAAGGGTATGACACACAGTAAGCCCTCACTTATTTGTAATGTATTGCACCTGTAAAAATTGAACAAAATGATGAAGATTTTAAAGCCACAGTCAGTTTGCATGAAGACTCTGGGATTTAAATGGAGGCTGAGATCAAGTTCTTCACTGATGCCACCAGCTTGTCCAATTAGAAATTTCAAATGATGCCAATATCCAACATGATCTTTGCCATGTGAGGACCAACTCCGTAGCTCTTCAAGGTTCCCATACCCTCTGGGCTTTGCATTTTTCATGCTTTTGTTCCCTCCCTTTGACATGGATAACTGAAGCTGGACTAAATAGGAAGAGATTATTGTGTTTTCTTACATTTCAAATGGAGGACTTTAGTATTCAAAGATAGCCTGATTTGGCAGGTCATGTGAGAAAGCACCCTGGGCATCCTGAGCTCCCCACTTCACTGCCATGCTAGGATTGACAGATAGGAAACTGACAGGCTCCTCATTCTTTCTCACTCTCTCCCTGCCAGAGAACTCTGAGGGTCTCCCCTGAGTTAGAAAAAGAGAACTCAGGAGTGATATCCAACCCCATCCCAGTGTTGTGGGTCATTTCATGAGAGCCTTTACTGTGGTTTTGCTGTATGAGGATTGCATAGGAATCTGTGGGTCTCAACCACTGGGAATCCAATCATGACAGGTAAGTGAGGAGGGGTTTCCAACAACCAGAACTCAAATCTGGGTACACTGAATTCCTACCTGCAGAGTCCAGGTAATAATCTCAACCAGCAATTTTGCTTATCTGCAGAACTAAGTCAGGGGTGCAGTTTGATTAGGGAACTTGCCTGAAATACACCCTTTCCATTCCACAGAAACAGAAGCCTGAGTCATAACCTTACCTGCTGCAAAGTTTGGCTCTCAAACTCATTTCAAAAGAGGGCTGGTGAGGGCACCTGGAAGCTGCATAATCCAGCAAATAGAGCTGAGAGGCAAGCGGATAGGGCTGATTATCTTTAGAGCAAAGCCAGTGGCCCCGTTCAATAAAGTAATTTGGAACATGTCAAGACCACAAGCAAAGAGCGTTAATGGCCTTGGAGCTGCTTCTTCCAGTGCACTCAATCAGAGAAACTAATCTGTAGTCCCACCTATTGCTTAATACAGTATTCAGACTGTCTGATCAGAAAACTTTACTAGACAATGCAGGATGCTGAGAAGCTATCCAACAGCCTTGCTTACAGTGGCACTTGAACAGAGAACACAGCCTATGGCTTTGTCTGCAAAACAAAACTGGTGACCTCACCTGACCAGGATATTAAGTGTATACTTCTGCTTGATTTGGGTTCCTAGGCATGGGTCTTGTCCAGCTGCCTGGTCAAGGGCAGGGAAGCTAATTCATAGACCTACCTGTTGTTAACTATGGTTCTCAATCTTGACCATCTAATACACTTGACAAGAGATTTCAAGGCAGTTGCAAAGCCACTCTTATAGCTTCACTTGGGTAAGGAACCAAGTCAGAAGTTCTTCTTTTTTTATTTTTAAAATATTTTTATTTATTTATTTGTGAGAGAGAGAGAGAGAAAGAGAGAGAGAAAGCGTGAGCAGGGGAGGGTCAGAGAAATAGGGAGATACAGACTCTGAAGCAGGCTCCAGGCTCTGAGCCTGCTGTCAGCACAGAGTCTGATGCGGGTCTCGAACCTATGAACTGTGAGATTGTGACCTGAGCTGAATTTGGATGCTTAACCGACTGAGCCAACCAGATGCCCCAAGTCAGAAGTTCTATCAAGCTATTCTCAGCCAGTGGCACCCTCCTCTCTGTACCTCTAACCTCAGGGCTCACAGTTGCCTTGCTTCCAAAATAGACCCTAGTAGCAGGCCCTACCTGCCCAAAGATGTTACCAGAAGATCTGTCCAGAAACGCAAACTGAGCTGAATGGTAAACAACTGTCTCTACCAAAACAAACCTACAAAGTCTGAAAAGACCACTTACTCAAAAGTGCAGATACCAATATGAGGGATCAAAAATCATGAAAACCCAGTAAATATGACACCACCATAGGAAACTCATAAAACTATTAACTAACCCTAAGGAAATGGAATTCTGTCAACAAAGAATTCACAAGAATCCTCTTAAGTTTGGCGAACTATAAGCACACACTAACAGATAAATGAAATTAAGAAAACAATGCATGAAAAATAAGAAATTCAACAAGGCAACAGAGGACATAAAAAAACAGAATTTCTAGAGTTGAAACATATAATAAGTGAACTGAAGAATTCAACAGAGCACTTCAAAAGCAGACTTGACCATACAAAGGAAAGAATTAGCAACCTACAAGATAGGACATTTAGAATTTTTCAGTCAGAGGAGCAGAAAGCAAAAAAGAATAAAAAAAGTGACAAAAACCTACAGGAATAATGAAACATAATTAAATAAAGAAATTTTATTATGGAAATTACAGAAGGAGAAGAGAAAGAGAAAGGAGAGAAAGTATATTTAAAGCAATAATGACTGGAAACTTTAAAAACCTGGGGAAAGTAATAATCAACCAGATCAAAGAGTTCCATTGGACCCAAAATAGGTTGAACTTAAATAAAGCTGCACTGGGGACACATTATATTAAATTGTCAAAAGTCAAAGACCAAGAAATTTAAAAAGCAGCAAAAGAAAAGAGTGAAGATACATTCATGAGAACCCCCCCCCCAAAATTCTTGGCAGACTTCTCAACAGAAATTTCCAGACCACAGGAGAATGGGGTGATATATTAAAAATATTGAAAGAAAAAAAAGCCCTCTTCATCAAGAATCCATACCTGGCAAAGCTCTCCAGAAGTGAGAGTGGGATAAATGCTTTCTTGAAAAAACCAAAGCTGAGAAAAGTCATCACCATTAAACCTACCTTGTAAGAAACCTACCTTGCAAGAAATGCTAAAAAGAGTTCTTTGAGTGGAAATGAAAGAGCACTAATTAACATAATAAATGTTAAAAGAAGGCAGTGTAAAACTCACAGCTAATGATAAATACATAGTCAAATTGAATTCTGTAATATGGTAATGACCTGTGTAATAAAACTCTAGTTCCATAGTTAAAAACAAATGTAATAAAAATAACTACAATAATCTATCAGTTACACAATATAAAAATATGTAAATTGTAATATCAATTATCTAAAATGTGAGGGGAAGGAGAAGTAAAAGTCTAAAGCTTAGGAATGCTATTTAAGTTAAATTATTATTAGCTTAAAATAGGGTGTTGTAATTTTAAGATATTTTATGGAAGCCTCATTGCAACCATAAAGGAAAATCTGTAATAATCAAAAAGAAAGTAATTAAAAAGAAAATTATAAAGAAGTCAAAGCATACTGATACAATAAAATGTTAAAACATACAAAAAAGACAGCAGGATAGGAAACAAGAAGAAATGGATCTACAAAACAATCAGAAAACAATTTAAAAAATGGCAATAGTAAGTTCTTACTTATCAATAATAATGCTAAAGATAGACTTGAGGGCAAGATGGCGGAGAAGTAAGGAGCTCCGTACTTGCACTCGCGCCCATACATCACACAGAAAAGATCTGAAGTCATTGGAAACCTTACAAAACCTGAGAGATTGGGAGAAAAAAGACACAGAATCCACTGAGAGAGCCTTCTAACATGAGTGCGAACCGGGGAAGATAAAATCGGGCCGGGAACGGAGACTCCAGGGTGGGAGTCGATCCCCCTCTACCCTCTACGGGGAGTGAGAAGGGAAAAGGAGAGAGTCCGAAACAGAAAAACCTCCGCATGGGGGAGAAAAACCTCCATTAGAAAGACCGTACTTGCCAAATACCTGCACATCAGGTCCCCTCGCACCAACTGGTCCTCTAGGGGGCTGAGCAAACAAACTGCTTCTTTGTGCTGGTTCCTGGAGGCAGGACTTCAGAGTGGTGGCGCGCCTGCCGCCATTGTAGCTCCCGGGCGGCTGGGGCCCCTGAAAGAGCCGCGCAGACACCGGGCATCCTCGCCCCTGGCTGGCTGGGACTCGAGAGGGAAGGCAAGGAACTGAAAACTGGGAGATTAGCCTGTGAGTTCGTGTTTTGGGTGACCAGCCATAGAGGGACCCGGTTTTCCTCACTCCAGCGGGCTCNTTTAAAAGGAAAAAAATAATAATGCTAAAGATAAAGGGATTAAATTTCACAATGAAAAGACAGAATGACTGACTGGATCAAACAAACAATAACTCCCCCCGCCCAAAACAAGATCTAACAATATACTGCCTACAAGAAACTCACTTTATTCGTTAAAAATACACATAACCTGAGAGTGAATAGATGAGAAAACATATCTCAAGCAAATGGTAACAACAAACAAACAAACCCAACCAGCAAAAGTGTACATATATCAGACAAAATAGATTTTAAACTAAAAGTGAGAAAAAGAGACAAAGAAAGTCATTATATAATGATAAAAGGGTCAACACTCAAGAAGAAATAAAAATTTGTATATTGTGTCCAACAATGGACCACCTAAAAAGGAGAAATAAACAGCAATACAATAATTGTTAAGGAATTTAATACCTCACTCTCAACAATGGATAGATCATCCAGACAGAATCAATAAAGAAAAAATGGATTTGAAGAAAACTATAGAGACATGTACAGAAAATTCTATCTGACAACAGCAGAATACACATTCTTTTCAAGCACACATGGAACATTTTTTAGAATAGACCATATGTTGGACCACAGAACAAGTTTTAACAATGTCAAGAAGATTAAAATGATATCAAGTATCCTCTTTGGCCACAACAGTATAAAACTAGAAATCAATAACAAGAGGAAAACTAGAAAATTCACAAATACATGGAAATTAAACAACACTTTCCTGAATGAGCAATGGATCAAAGGAAAATTAAAGGACAAATAAAAAATCATCTTGAGACAAATGAAAAAGAAGTACAAGACAGCAAAACTTATGAGATGTAGCAAAATGGTTCTAAAAGGGAAGTTCATAGCAGTAAATGCCCACATTAAGAAGCAAGAATGGTCTTGGGGCACCTGTGACTCAGTCAGTTAAGGGTTTGACTCTTGATTTTGGCTCATAGTTTGTGGGATGGAGCCCCTTATCAGGCTTTTCACCGACAGCATGGAACCTGATTGGGATTTCCTCTCTCCCTCTCTCTCTCTACCCCTCCCCTGCTCACTCACTCTCTCTCTCAAAATAAATAAATAAACTTTAAGAAGCAAGAAAGATCTCAGATAAACAACGTAACTATGTTTGAAGAAACTTTAAAAAAAAGAAGAAAAACAAATGAGCCCAAAGGTAGCAGAAGGAAGAACATAATAAAGATAAGAACAGAAATAAATAAAATAGACAACACAAAAACAGTAGAAAAGATTAACCAAACTAAAAGTTGGTTATTAGAAAAGATAAAGAAAATTCACAAACTGTTAACTAAACTAACGAAGCAAAAAATGGAGAAGACCCAAATAAAAAAAATATATGTAAATGAAAAAGGAAACATTACAACTAATAACATCAAAATACAAAGAATATTTTTTAAAAAGATCCGCAAGAGGCAAGTTACATTTTTATTTTCTTTTGTTTCACGTGTTTTATTTATTTATTTTTTAATTTTTAAAAATGTTTTATTTATTTCTAGGAGAGAGAGAGAGACAGCGTGAACAGGTGAGGGTCAGAGAGAGAGGAAATCACAGACTCTGAAACAGTCTCCAGGCTCTGAGCTGGCAGTCAGCNTCAAGAGTCTCTCATGGTTTGCCTCTCTCCCTTTCCCCCACCATTTCCCCCCATCTTGGTTTATCTATACCATGGAATACTACATGGCAATGAGAAACAATGAAATCTGGCCATGTGTAGCAAAATACAAAGAATTTTAAGAGGCTATGGACAAGTGTATGCCAACAAACAGGACAATGTAAAAGCAATTGGAAAATACAAACTACCAAGACTGAGTCAGGAAGAAATAGAAAGTCTGAATAGACAATTTACTAGTAAAGAAATTAAACCAGTGGCTCCTGGGTGGCTCAGTCAGTTAGGCGTCTAACTTCAGCTCAGGTCATGATCTCACAGTCTGTGGGTCTGAGCCCCACGTTGGGCTCTATGCTGACAGCTCAAAGCCTGGAGATTCCATGCCTTCATCTCTCTCTGTCCCTCCCCTGCTCATGCTCTGTCTCTCTCTGTCTCCAAAAAATAAATAAACATTTTTAAAAATATTTAAAAGAAATCAAACCAGTAATAAAAACTCTTCCAGTGAAGAAAATCCCAGTATCAAATGGCTTCACTGGTGATTTTTACCAAACATTTAAAGATGAATTAGTGCTAATTCATTAGTGCTAAGGAACTAAGATGGCAGGAAGCAGTTAAGATGGTAGAGTAGTAGTAAGGCCTTATGCTTGCCTCCTCCCTCAAACACAGTTAGATCAATATCAAATCATTCTGGACACCCAAGAAATCAGTCTGCAGAACTAATTGCACAACTAGAGGATGGTAGGAAGTGAAGAGACATGATTTGGGAGAGAAAAGGATTGTGTGTGCTAAGGAGGGGAGGGATCCCTGAACAGAGGGTGGGGGGAGAAAGAGAGAGATGGAGATTGAAAGAGAGAGAGAGAGAGAGAGAGAGATATGCATACAGGGGATTGCACAAGGAAAACATTTCCCCAAAGCCATTGACTGGGAAAACAAGAAGTTTGATTATCTTGAGATTTATAATCAGCAGAACTCAAGGACTGAAGTTTTAGAAGTCCATATTGTGGCTGGAGTTTGCCTGGTGGACACTGCAGCGCTCCTGTAGAGAAGGAGAGTACAGGCCCAGGAGCGGACAGTGCGATCTGAGGATTCTCTGGAATGCACTGGGAGAGGTTTCCCCCTTCTTGGAGTTTATCTGAAAGAGGTGGCATTGCCACTCAGGGGTCAAAAGAGTCCACCCTTTAATCATAATGCCAGAGACACCTGATGAGAATGGGTAACCTGGACTTGGGCTTTTTATTTGACTTTACTATAAATTCCAAGCTCTTGTGTGTTGGTGTGACTGCCCTTCTGAGCCAAACCTGTGCCTGCCCTAGTGTAGCTAGACCTTCACCCAAAGGATCAGTGTGGGTTTATGCTACACTGGCTACTTAAAATTTGGATATTTGAAACTGAACTAGCGTGCCTGAGATAAAATAAAACTGCTGTATGAGAAGACCTGGACACAAACAGGGTGAAGGCAGGGCTCTGAGAGATGCCTGGGACACATGAGGAGTGATTGTTCGCTTTTCTGTGAGGGCTTCTTGGACAACATTGGGCCCAAATTCCCCTCTCCAAAGATGAAGGAGAAGGCTGGAGCCATTTTTCTCCTCTGCCCATCAGCACAAACTGACTTCAGTGAGCAGCACTGTGGACGCCTTAACCACTTACACCCAGCCTTGCCCCACTGAGCTCTGCAGGTGTTTCTTTAGTAGGACAAGAGTTCCTAAGAGCCAGAGAAGCTGACCTCTTCTCCAGACGACCAGTACAAATAGACCAGAGCACATCTAGTGAAAATCTGCCATACTCTGGACAAGGCCCAAACATTCCCCAATGCAGGCAAGGAGAAACTGCAGAGGACTGACCTGAGGAAAAGGGCAGTCAAAACACAGCAGCAGAGTGCATACAGCAGATAACTTCCTAAGGCACCAAGCCTTGGACAATATATGACCTTACCTTAATAAAACTATTACTCTCTGGAACATGAAACATAACAGGCTTTCCTAATGCAGAGAAGAAGACAGAGACCTAGACAAAAAGATGTCAAAACGGATGAGTTCATTCTAAAAGAAAAAACAAGAAGAAGTCATGGTCAGGGATATAATCAAAACAGATACAAGTACTATGCCTGATCTAGAATTTAAAACAACAGTCATAAGGATACTGACAGGCCTTGAAAAAAACATAGAAGACACCAAGGATTCCCTTACCACAGAGATAAAAGATCTGAAAACTACTCCAGCTAAGTAAAAAAAATGCTATAACTGATATTAGAAACCAATCAGTTTTAATGACCACCAGGATGGAAGAACAGAGGGATGAATAAGTGATATAGAAGGTAAAATTATGGAAAATGTTTAGGCTGAAAAACAGAGGGAAAGAAAAATATTGGATCATGAATGTAGACTTAGGGAACTCAGTAATTCCATAAAGCATAACAATATTTGAATCATAGGAGTCCCAGAAGAAGAAGAGGGGGAAAGGGCAGATTTATTTGAGCAAATTATAGCTCAGCGCTATCTCTAACATATATACATATGAATATATATATTCATACTATACATAAAAACTTTCCTAATCTGGGGAAGGAAAGAGAAATCCAAACCCAGGAGGCACAGAGAACTCCCATTAAAATAAACAAAAGCATGTCAACATCAAGATATATCATAGTAAAATTTGCAAAATATAGAGATAAGGAAAAGAAATCCTAAAAGCAGCAGGGGAAAAGATCCCTAACTTTCTTGGGATTAGAAGCAGACCTGACCACAGAAATTCAGCAGGCCAGAAGGGAGAAGCATGATATATTCAATGTGCTGAATGGGAAAATAAGCAGTCAAGAATACTATATCCAGCAATGACCATTTAAAATAGAGAGATAAAGAATTTCCCCGGCAAACAACAACTAAAGAAATCAGCCCTGCAAGAATTATTAAAGGGTAACCCTTGAGTGGGAATGAACGACCAGATGCAACAAAAATTAGAAAGGAATGAGGAAAATCTTCAGAAACAATAACTTAACAGGTAATACAATGGCACTAAATTCATATCTGTCAATAATCACTCTGAATGTACATAGACTAAATGCTCCAATAGAGTACTCCAATACTGCAATAGAGTATCAGAATAGATTTAAAAAAAACAAGACCCTTCTATGTGCTACCTACAAGACTCACTTTAGACATGAAGACACCTGTAGATTTAAAGTGAAGGGATGGAGAACCATCTATCACACTAAGGGACATCAAACTAAAGCCAGAGTAGCCATACTTATATCATGCAAACTAGATTTTAAACAAAACACTGTAACAAAAGATGAAGAAGGGCAGTATATAAAGGGGGTTGTCCAACAAGATCTAACAATTATAAATATTTATGCCCCCAGCTTGGAGACACTCAAATATATAAATCAATTAATAACAAACATAAAGAAACTCATTCATAATAATACAATCGTAGAGGACATTAATATCCCATTCACAGCAATGAAGATCATCTAAGTGGAAAAACAACAAGGAAACAATGATTGAATGACACTTTGGACCAGGTGAACTTAACATATATTCAGAGCATTTCATCCTAAAGCATCATAATATACATTCTTTTCAAGTGCATATGGCACATTCTCCAAAATAAGTCACATACTGCGTCACAAATCAGGCCTCAACAAATGCAAGAAGATTGAGATTATACCAGGAATATTTTTAGACTGCAACACTATGAAACTTGAAGTAACCACAAGAAAAAATTTGGGAAGACCACAAATACATGGAGGTTAAAGAACTTCTGATTAAAGAATAAATGGGTAGGGAGGAGCTAAGATGGCAGAGAAGTAGGGGGACCCTGGATTTTCCTCATCCCTCAAATACAGCTCTGTTCAGGTCAGATCACTTGGAACACCCAGGAAATCAGTCTGCAGAGTAGCAGAAGGATCTCTACAGTTGGAGGGAAATAGCTTGGCAGATGTGAAGTGTGTGGATGTGAATTGGGGGAGACAAAATCCTGGAGCCATGGGAGTGAGGGAACCCTTTCTGTGGAGAGACAAAAAGGAAGGAACAAGTGAGGGGTTGAGAAAGTGTGGCCTCAAGTTAGCACCGGAGGAAAACCTCCCTGGACCACAGACTGTGGAGTGAGAAATACTGAGTATCCCAGTTATTCTTTGCAAACAGCTTTTGGAGCTCAAACCCATGGCTCTGATTTGGAAGTGTGTAAATTTCTTTGGAGTGGAGCCAGGGTACATGCTCCTGGGGAGGGGGAGCTAGTTCTGGAGTGCACAGTGTGGTGTAATAATCTCTGGGGTACACTGGAGAGAACTGTCCCTTTACTGGAGTACTTTTGGAAGAAGGCTTATTGCCTCTCCAAGGAAAAAAGACCTTCCAGGTGCCAGCCAAAGGCTTTTCATCAGCAGGGTGGAGGCTCTACTCGCTTTACTCTGAAGGGAGGAAGCATATCTGCACCATGTCTGTCCATTAAGATTTTGGGTTTTGAATCCTAATTGCATGCCAAAGAAAAAACACAAGAGAGTTTTGGCGCAGGATGAGCTGGTTTCCCCTGCTAATCCATGAAGTCTTCCTAAACAGTGGGGGTTGAGATCCCTGGGCCAAGGATGAGAGATTGGGGTGGCGCCATTTTTCCCCCAAGACCAACAGGTGGGACTTCAGAGAGCAACACAGTGACCCCCAGTGGAGCAAGACTCACTTACACTAAACCCTGTCCCTCTGTGCCAGGAAACTGCTTCTTTACTGGGGAAGACTTGACACCTGAGCCAATGCAGCCAGCATAACCTCCAGACCATCATAGCCACCACTTTCCAGACAACAAAGAAAACTCTGATTTTCCTACTTTTTTTACCTCCTTCATTTTTTTTCCTTTGGGGTCAGCCTAATAATTAATGATTTGTTTATTGTCATTTCCTTTTATCTTCTTCTTTGTTTTTATCAGGTTTTTTAGTCTCTTCTTTTTCTTTCTTTCTGTTTTCTTCTGCTTTTTTTCTTTATTTATTTCCCCCCTTTTTCTTTGGAATCAGCCTCATAGTTTTTTATTCTCTGTTGATTTTTTCCTGTTACTCTTCTTCTTTCTCTTCTTATGGGATCAGGCTTCTCCCCATTTTTTCCCCAGGTTACTTCAACAAACAAATCAAAGCATACCTAATTAAAGGTTCAAACACTTCACTAATTCAAGCAAGGAGGAGCTATGTAGAGGACTTACCAGTGAGAATTAGCAGCAAAATCACAACAGAGCATACACAGCATATACCAGAAACATTTCGTTGAGTGCCAGGCCAAGGACAGTATAATATAATTTAATTTTTAATGTAGTAGTACTCTCAGGTGCAGGAAACACAACTAATTTTTAAAACATGCAAATGACAGAAACTTATCCAAATGACAAGATAGAGGAATTCTCTCCAAAAGAAATGTCATGTAGAAATCACAGCCAGGGACTTCCTTGAAACAGATATAAACAATATATCTGAATAAGAATTTAGAACAACTGTCATAAAACTACTAGCTGGGCTTGAAAAAAGCATAGAAGACACTAGAGAAACCCTAGCTGCAGAGATCAAAGACGTAAGAACTAGTCAGGAAGATTAAAAAAATCCTATAACTGAGATGCAAAACAAACTAAATACAATGACAGTGAGGATTGAAGAAACAGAGGAGAAAATAACTGAAATAGAAGATAAAATTATGGAAAATAACGAACCTGTAAAAAGAGGGAAAGAAAGTTACTAGATCATGAGGGAAGACTAAAAAAAAATAAGTGAGTCCCTGAAATGAAATAATATCCATATTATAGGAGTCTCAAAAGAAGTACAGCAAGAAAAAGGTCCAGAAGGTTTATTTGACCAAAATATAGCTGAGAATGTTCCTAATCTGGGAAAGGAAACAGACATCCAAGTCCAAGAGACACAGAGAACTCCCTTCAAAATCAACAAAAACCAGGTCAACATCACCAAATAACATAGTGAAACTTGTAAAATACAAGGATAATGAGAGAATTCTGAAGGCACCTAGGGACAGAAGGCCCTTAACCTACAAGGGTAGACACATAAGGTTAGTGGCAGAGTTATCCACTAAAATGTAGCATACCAGAAGGGAGTGGCAGAAAATATTAAATATGTTGAATAAGAAAAATATGCAGCTAAGAATCCTTTACACAGCAAGACTTTCATTCAGAATAGAGAGATAAAGTCCTTCCTAAACAAACCAAAACAAAAGGAGTTTGTGACCATTGAACCCAGCCCTGCAAGAAGCTCTAAGGGAGACTGTCTAAGTGAAGGGAAAGAAAAAAAAAACCAGCAACAAAGATTACAAAGGACCAGAGAACATGACCAGAAACACCAAATCTACAGATAACACAATGGCACTAAATACATATCTTTCAACAATCACTCTGAATGTAAATGGAATAAATGCTCCAATCAAAAGACATAGGGTATTAGAATCAATAAAAAACAAGATCCATCTTTATGCTTCCTACAAGAGACTAATTTTAGACCTGAGGACACTTGCAGATTGAAGGTGAGGGAATGGAGAACCATCTATCATGCTCATGGATGTCAAAATTAAGCTGGAGTAGCCAGGCTCATATCAGACAAACTAGATTTTGTTTTTTATGTTTTTGAGTATATTTATGTATTTTGAGAGAGAGAGAGAGAGCAAGAGAAAGACAGAGAGAGGGAGAGAGACAATCCCAAGCAGAGTCTGCATTATAAGCATAGAGCCTAATGTGGGGCTCAATCTTATTAACTGTGAGATCATGACCTGAGCCAAAATCAAGAGTCAGACACTTAACCAACTGAATCACCCAGGTACCCCCAGACAAACTAAATTTTAAAAGAAAGACTTTAATAAAATACAAAAAAAAGGGCATTATATCATAATTCAGGAGTCTATCTATCAAAATCTAACAGCTGTAACTACGTATGTGCCCAATGTGAGAAAGAAACTCACTGATAATAATGCCATAATAGTAGGTGAGTTTAATACCCCACTTACAGAAATAGACAGATCAGCAGGAAATCAATAAGGAAACAATGGCTTTGACTGACACACTGGACCAAATGGACTTAACAGATACAGTCAAAATATTCTGTCCTAAAGCAGGAGAATACACATTCTTCTCCAGTGCACATGGAACATTCTCCAGACTAGAACACATACCGGGTCGCAAACCAACTGTCAACAGGTACAAGACTGAGATCATTCCATATATATTTTTTAATTACAATGCATGAAAATTGAAATCAACCACAAGAAAAAATTTGGAAAGTCCTCAAGTACATGCAGGTTAAAGGATATCCCACTAAAGAATGAATGGGTCAACCAGGAAATTAAAGAGAAAATAACAAATACATGAAAGCCGATGAAAATGAAAATACAACAGTCCAAACACTTTGGGATGTAGCAAAGGCACGCCTAAGAACAAAGTACATTGCAATTCAGATCTATCTAAAGAAGCAATAAAGGTCCCAGACATACCTAACGTTGCACCTAAAGGAGCTAGGAAATGAGCAGCAAATAAAACCCAAAGCCAATAGAAAAGGGAAATAATAAAGATTAGAGCATAAATGAAAAATATAAAAACAAAGAAACAAACAACCCAGTAGAACAGATTAATGAAACTAAAAGCTGGTTTTTGGAAAGAATAAACAAAATTGATAAACTCCTAGCCAGAAATATAAAAAAAAAAAAGAGAGGATCTAAATAGGTAAAATCCTGAATCAAAGAGAAGAGATCACAACCAACACCACAGAAATATAATTAGCAGATATGAAAAAAAGCATATGCCAACAAACTAGATAATCTGGATGAAATGGATAATTTCCTAGAAACTCACATACTACCAAAACTGAACTATATCTATACTACCCAAAGCAATCTACACATTGAATAAAATCCCTATCAATATACCACAAGCATTTTTCACAGAGCTAGAGTAAAATCCAAAAATTTGTATGGAACTACCAAAGACCCTGAATAGCCAAAGAAATCTTGAAAAAGGAAAGCAAATCTGGAGGCATCACAATTTTGGATTTCAAGATATATTACAAAGCTGTGGTAATCAAGATAGTATGGTACTGACACAAAAACAGACAGATCAATGGAAAAGAATAGAAAGCTCAGAAATGAACTCATAGCTATATGGCCAACTAATCTCCCACTATTCATAAAAGAATATGCAATGGAGAAAAGAAAGTCTTTTCAACAAATAGTGTTGGGGAAACTAGACGGCAACATGCAGAAGAATGAAACTGGATCACTTTCTTAAATTTTCTTACATCATGAACAAAAATAAACTTAAATGGATAAAGACTAAATGTGAGAAAGGAAACCATCAAAGTCCAAGAGAAGACTACAGGCACCAACCTCTGTGACCTCAGCCATAGCAACTTCTTACTAGACACATCTCCAGAGCTCAGGGGAACAAAAGCAAAAAAGAACTATGGAGACCGCATCAAGATAAAAAGCTTCTGGGGGCGCCTGGGTGGCTTAGTCGGTTAAGCGTCCGACTTTCGCTTAGGTCATGATCTCGCGGTTCGTGGGTTGGAGCCCCGCGTCGAGCTCTGTGCTGACTACCAGCTCAGAGCCTGGAGCCTATTTCAGAGTCTGTGTCTCCCTCTCTCTCTGACCCTCCCCTGCTCACGCTGTCTCTCTCTCTCCCTCCTAGGAAAAAAAAAAAAGATAAAAAGCTTCCGCACAGTGAAAAGAATAAACCACAAAACTAAAAGGCAACTACAGATGGTAGACGATATTTGCTAATGACGTACCTGATAAAAGGTTAGTATCCAAAAATCTATAAAGAACCTATCAAACTCATACCAAAAAACCAAATAATTAGTTGCAAAATGAGCAGACGACATGGATACATATTTTTCTCAATAAGACATTGAAATGGCTAACGGAGGCATGAAAAGATGATCAATATGACTTATTAACAGGAAAATACAAATCAAAACTACATGTCAGAATGGCTAAAATTAACAAACTACAGATGCTGGCGAGAATATGGAGAAATGGAAACCCTATTCCACTGTTGGTAGGAATGCCAACTGGCAAAGCCAATCAGGAAAAGAGAATAGGTGTTCATCAAAAAGTTAAAATCCCATACTGTCTTGATGATTACAGCTTTGTAGTAGAAGCTAAAGTCTGGGATGGTGATGCCTCCCGTTTTGGTTTCTTCTTCAATATTACTTTGGCTATTTAGGGGCTTTTGTGGTTCCATACAAATTTTAGTTCTAGTTTTGAGAAGAATGCTAGTGCAATTTTGATTGGAATTGCACTGAATATGTAGTTTGCTTTGGGTAGTAATGACATTTTAACAATATTTATTCTTCCAATCCATGAGCATGGAATGTTTTTCCGATTTCTGTGCATTGATTTTGTACCCTGCGACTTTGCTGAATTCATGGATCAGTTTTAGTAGGCTTCTGGTGGAGTCTGTCTGATTTTTCATGTAGAATATTATGTCATCTGCGAAGAGTGAAAGTTTGACTTCATCTTTGCCAATTCTAATGCTTTTTTTTTCCTTTTGTTGTCTGATTGCTAATGCTAGGACTTCCTCTACTACAAACTGTAATCATCAAGACAGTATGGTATTGGCACAAAAACAGACACAGAGACCAATGGAATAGAATAGAGAACTCAGAATTGGACACACAAATGTATGGCCAACTAATCTTTGACAAAGCAGGAAAGAGTATCCAGTGGACAAAAGACAGCCTCTTTAACAGATGTGCTGGGAGAACTGGACAGCAACATGCAGAAGAATGAAACTAGATCACTTTCTCACACAAAAGTAAACTCAAAATGGATAAAGAACCTGAACGTGAAACAGGAAACCATCAAAATCCTAGAGAAGAAAGCAGGAAACAACCTCCTTGACCTCAACCGCAGCAAATTCTTACTCTACATATTCACAAAGGCAAGGGAATCAAGAGCAAAGATGAACTACTGGGACCTTATCAAGATAAAAGCTTCTGCACAGCAAAGAAAACAATCAATAAAACTAATAGGCAATCGACGGAATGGGAAAAGATAGTTGCAAATGACATATCAGATAAAGGGCTAGTATCCAAAATCTATAAGGAACTCACCAAACTCCACACTCGAATAACAAATAATCCAGTGAAGAAATGGGCAGAAGACATGAACAGACACTTCTCCAAAGAGGACATCCAGATGGCCAACAGACACATGAAACGATGCTTAGCATCCCTCCTCATCAGGGAAATACAAACCAAAACCACACTGAGATACCACCTCACACCAGTCAGAGTGGCTAAAATGAGCAAATCAGAAAACTCTAGATGCTGGCGAGGATGTAGAGAAACGGGCACCCTCCTACACTGTCGGTGGGAATGTAAACTGCTACAGCCCCTCTGGAAAACACTGTGGAGGTTCCTCAAATAATTAACAGTGGAACTCCCCTATGACCCACCAATAGCACTGCTAGGAATTTACCTAAGATATACAGGAGTGCTGATATATAGGGGCACCCCTATGTGCCCCAATGTTCATAGCAGCACTCTCATGAAATATATTATTAATTAACAATTATTGTGAAATATATATAAAATTTACCATTTTAAAGTCTTCAGTACTATGACAGTAAGTATATTCACAATGTTGTGCAACCATCACCCAGAACTCTTTTAATATTGCAAAACTGAAAATCCATACCCATTAAACAACAACTTCTAATTCTTCCTTCTTCTGAGCTCTTAGCAATCACCATTCTAGTTTCTGTCTCATGAATTTGACTCCTCCAGGTATAGTATGTAAGTGGAATCTCACATATTTATCTTTTTCTGATTGGCTTATTTCTTTTTCTTTTTCTTTTTTTTTAATGTTTTACTTATTTCTAGGAGAGAGAGAGAGAGACAGCGTGAGCAGGGGAGGGTCAGAGAGAGAGGGAGTCACAGACTGAAACAGGCTCCAGGCTCTGAGCTGGCAGTCAGCACAGAGCCCGACGCGGGGCTCGAACCCACGAACCGTGAGATCATAACCCAAGCGAAAGTCGGATGCTCAACCGACTAAGCCACCCAGGCGCCCCATCTGACTGGCTTATTTCACTTAAAATAATGTCCTTAAGTTTCATCCATATTATATCATGTCTCAGAATTTCCTTTCTTTTTAAGACTGAAACTATTTCATTGTATGTATATGTCACATTTAAAAAAATCTAACCAACCATTGATGGACACATGGGTTGTTTCCACATTTTTGCTATTGTAAATAATGCTGCTGTTAACATGGGCATACTATGAACTCTTCATGTTTCTGCATTCAATTCTTTTGGGTTTATACCTAGAATTGAAATTGCTGGATCATATGGTCACTCAACATTTAATTTTGTGATAAGCCACTATAATGTTTTCTAGTGGTTGCACCATTTTACATTCCCACTAGAAACATGCACACATTGCAGCTTCTCCACATCCCTATCAGCACTTGCTATTTTCTGTTTTCCTTGATAGTAGTCAACCTAATGAGTGTGAGGTGTTGGCTCATTGCCATTTTGTAAAATATGTTATTTTACATCTTAGGCCCAAATACTCTTAGAAATACTAAAGAAGACAATTCGATAAAGTCATTGCATCATAAGCTAGTTTCTCAATAAATAGCTTGAAATTATTATTTTTGAGTCAGGGCTTAATTCCTATTTTTAATTAAATTATTATTAAAACTCCAGGAGTTATGCCCAGTGTCGTTGGCATAGGGAACTCAGGTAGCAATGGGCTTCGGGGTAAACAGAGGATTAATGAAGACTCCACTTCACAAAAAGATCACATAAGTGCAAGATCCACCTTGCTCTTTTTTTTTTTACAGTAAAAACCAATGACATACTGATCTTTCACTGCAATATGGAAAAATACTATAATATAATTAATCTATAAATTCAACAAAATGAGCTTGTAAATCCATAAGTTTTAAGTTGACTAGAATGGTGCTTCCTAATCCTGAATTCAGGGTGTTCATGTTATAGTAGCTAGGTTGGTAAAAACGGCATCTGCTCAAAATGTGGCATATGTAATTCTGAAGATTCCTAAATTCAAGATTTTGTAAAGTTGCTTTATTGTCCATTTTTCAAATTTAGGTTTTTATAGAGACTGTTTTGAATTACTGACTGGGTTATCCAATAATTACTTGAGTTTTTTGGATTATCATGTCCATATTCAAGAAATTAAGAAAAACAAAAGGCAGAATATTTGAAAAGGAGAACCAACCAGGAGTATTGATCTCTTAATCTATGTGCTCTTTCTGGTTCCTGATCTCAAAAAATAAAAGCACAAAAATAAAAAAAAAAACAACAGAGAGATGCTGTGGCTGACACATTCTGTTTTCTTGAAACAGCAATAAAAAATATCATGTTGATTGTTGGGAAGACAACAGCTGTTCTGAGTCTGCAGGTTCTTATTGACTTCTTAGCTGTCACTCTCCTTTCAGGGTGAGTCCTGAGTTATCCCACCTTCCCAGACAGTAATGCTTGCTCAGTAGATATGGTGGGGAGCTACAGATTAAGACTCCTTGGTATTTATTATAGCTTCTTTTTTTTTAAAATGTTTTTATTTATTTCTAGGAGAGAGAGAGAGAGAGACAGCGTGAGCAGGGGAGGGTCAGAGAGAGAGGGAGTCACAGACTGAAACAGGCTCCAGGCTCTGAGCGGGCAGTCAGCACAGAGCCTGACGCGGGGCTCGAACCCACGAACCGCGAGATCATGACCTAAGCGAAAGTCGGACGCTTAACCGACTAAGCCACCCAGGCGCCCCTATAGCTTCTATTTTTATGTAAAAAATCTATTTTTCATAATACTATGATTATTCAATATTATAAAGAAATGTATATTATCAAGGTGATACTAGAGCTTGTTTCTTCTCTTTATTTTATAAAGTGGGAGAAAAAATAAGACTAATAAATAAAATGTTATTTTCCTCAGAGAAATGAAAACTGGGTGTGAACTTCTCTGTCTTTCAAAGTCCCCATAATCTTTGGGCATCCTGGTAAAAGTCAAACCACACTGTAATAGAAATCTGAGACTAAGATTTGAATTTTACTGTAGTCTGAAATACTAGAAATTCACATTTACTTCAACATCAGTAAAACTGGAACATTAACAGCACTGAAAGGGGGAACAGTGAGGGTGCATTGAGTTAGTAGAGACTTTCCCCACTGGGGGCTCAACAGTTTCCTTTCATATTCACTGACACCAGATGTCTTCATGCAGGAGTCTTACCCTAGGTTGTTTTTTTTTTTTCCTTCCAAGTATCTTTCCTTTTCTCTCCATTCTTTTTCCCTATCCATCCTGGACACCACTTTTCCTGAGATCTACTTTTATATGCACATGGCCCTTGATTATTATCGCATGGTGGTCCCCCAAGAACAGTGTGCCTTTCCTGACTCATATATATGACTCTAAATTTCAGCAGTGGCTCGGACTCCTCAACCCACTAGCACTTGTGTCTCTTCCTCAGTCACAGTGAGGACAGTATCTTCCTTTCTCTTCCCAGATGTTGCCTCAGGAAAGGTGTCAAACTGTGTTCTAAAGCACCCTACACAAAGTTGGACGCTGGATACTTTTTCATTGGATAAATACATGTGTCTAACTTTGTAAGAGTTAAAGGAGAGGAGGAAATCAATATGACGAAGTGCTCCATTTTTTGGCTCACAGGCCTATTTCTAATTCCCAAGAAATCTATCAAGCTGTGTACTACTGTTTTTATTAAGGACAACTTTTTATTTTTATTTTATTATTATTATTTATTTACAAATAGTTTATTGTCAATTTAGTCTCCACATAACACCCAGTGCTCATCCCCACGAGTGTCCTCCTCCATGCCCATCCCCCGTCCCTCCAACATGCATCAGTTCTCAGTTTTTGTTAGCATTCAAGAGCCTCTCATGGTTTGCCTCTCTCCCTTTCCNTGGGGTCCAAGCGGCCCGGGAGGACAATGGCGGCAGGCGCGCCGCTACTCTGAAGTCCAGCCCGCCAGGAGCAAGCACAAAGAAACAGTCTGTGTGCTCAGCTCCTCCGGGACCAGTTGGCGTGAGAGGACCTGGCATGCAGGTATTTGGGTATTATGGTCTTTCTATCCCCGAGAGGTTTTTCCCCCGGAGCAGAGGTTTTTCTGTTTCAGGCTCTCTCTTTTTCCTCTCTTACTCCCCGTAGAGTGGGATCGCCTCCGACCCTGGAGTCTCCGATCCTGGCCCGATTTTATCTTCTCCAGTTCGCACTCACATTAGAAGGCTTTCTCAGTGGATTCTTCATCCTTTTTATTCCAATCTCTCAGGTTTTGTAAGGTTTCCAATGGCTTCAGATCTTTTCCGTGTGATGTATGGGTGCGAGTGCAAGTACGGAGCTCCTTACTTCTTTGCCATCTTGCCCCCTCTCCTAAGGACAACTTTTTAAAGACCGCTAATCTGAATAGATAGATTAGAATAAATAGATGCATATTTTAGAACTAATATTAAGAGTAAGAAGTCCTGAATTCTGGCTCCAATTAGCTCCAGGTCTCCTACATATATCTTCATGACTGTAAATAAGTCAAGAAGTCTTCCTGAGCCTGGGTCTGTAATTGAAGCAAGAAGATGTGGCCTTGGAGAGTGGTTTTGCTCCTTCAAAAAGATGAGCAAATGCAGCACTTAGAAGTGTAAAGTGTTATAGATAAATATAAGAAATTATTAAGGTCATAAGTCATCACCATTACTCTGTAAGGACACAAGTCTAAACCAGACTGATCCATAATAAGCTTTAAGTTTCCCCTCTAAACTAGAAGGCCTAAGTTTCAGTTTCCCTGAAACTATCAGGCAGCTACACACTGCCCAAGGCCGAAGAAACTGCCCACCACTTCACTCCACCACACTACCTTGGCAACGCCCAATCAAGAAAGGCCAGCAACTATAGATAAATCTTAGCTACCTAATGTTAAAGTTAACCTGATGGGCGCCGAACAAGACCCTAGGCTCGCTCTGTAATTGGTTGAATTTAAAAGTACTCTAAATGCTGTAATTGGGTTTCGCCAAAAGTAACAAAAACTCTAGACAATGTGTATTGTTAAACCCGCTGTCAATGATACTGTATAATTATGATTGGATCACTGTTTCCATGCCACAACTTCTGTAACTCCCCCATCACAAACCCCATAAAAACCCTACTCTGCCTTTGTTCGAGGCTCTCAGGACGGATCCAGTGCGTTGGTGAGGTCTGGGAGCCCGAGCTCGAGCTCGTAATAAAGCCCTTTGCCTTTGCATGCGTGACTCGGTCTCCCCGGTGGTCTCTGGTCGTTGAGGATACTGTGATCTGGGTATAACAACTCCTGCTGAGAAAATGTGCTGTAAGGAGGAAAGTTTGCTGTGCCGGTGGTCCTCATTCTGTGAGGGAAGGACATATCAGTCAGGCAGGCAGGAAGCCAGAGCTTTGTCCATGGCCAAGGGAGAGGAACAAGCCACAGTGAAAGGGTTATTTTGTTAAGATTTTCTCTTTTCAATGAATCATCAGGGGGAATGAGGTCCATGTTGCTGAGCAAACAGTGATACTGTTTTATGAAAAACATATCTGCAACATCTATGATTTGCTTCAGAGTACAATCTCAAAATAGGTATTTGGGGTTTTTTTTTTTCCATTTTATTTGTACATAAAGGACTGAGTTCTAAATTAGAAAAAGCTAATATTCTCTTAATGGTATTGCTTGGGAAAAATACACACCATGCAATACAATGTTTCAAAGGAGTCTTTAGGTAAATGGGCCACAAGAACTCTCACTTCAGTACAATGGAGGAAATTTTCAGGTACACACAAGCAGGAATGCAAAACACTAACAAGTGGAAAAGAAAATGCAATGTACTGTGTTGTAAAAGTAGCCTCATACACCAGGATATTTCTTGGGGTGCCAAAAGTGTTTAAAAATATTTGTAAGCAAATAATACATTGTTGACACATATTCCGATAAACACATTTGATCAATTTGTGATTGATTTTTTTCTGATATTTGTTCTCAACCCTTGTAATCACGTTAAAATATATTTGGGCATATTATGAGTTAAAATAGAAATGGCTGGAAAGGCAATTCCAGTCTTGCTTCTCCTAAGCATCCAAGTGTGTCACAAGAGGCTGATTCTTGCTTTCAGCATCACACAGCACTCAGCGTGGCCCAGAGCACCCCAGAGTTGGGTCATTGTCCCACTTTAATCTTTAAGGTTGGAAGTCATTTCTCTCCTTTCAGTTTTTCCCCCAGCGGAATTCCATTTTTGTACAACCAACTACTGATCTAAAGGTTAAAATGAAAAGAAAAGAAAAGCTTTTGAAATCAGTGAAGGTATAAAAATAGCTCCTGCAGGGAGACATTCGCAAGCCATAATACATCTTGAACACAGAAAATTAATCCTGCCAGCTCCAGCTGGGAGTTCAACTGGCTCCTGTGCACAGATACCACCCATCTTCAGAGATCAAGTTCAGATTGCTTGCATTCATTATGCAAATCCAGATTGTAGCTTTGGCCTTGATTTAAAAAAAAAGGGGAGGTCCATAATTAAAGCAAAAGTCTTAGTGAGAAGGTAAAGCCAATTGAGTTTATATTTGTGCAAAGGGCAAATTAAATCCCCATTTCTGTCTGTGTCTTTAGGAACAAAACTTTCCAGATTACAAGAAATATTAAAAATGATGTTAAAAGTCCCATTCACATTTGGGACTCCTAATTAGGAGCCTCAAACTGACAGTATACATAATTCTCCAGCACAGAGCTGCCTTTCCTCTTGATACCCCCTTTCTCCATTAGTGACACACCATCACTGTCCCACCAACACCTGAACCTCAACATTCATGCATCACTGATGCCACATTTTCTCATCTCTCTAAAATTAAGCAGTTGCCTGAAGTCTGTTCTTCTTTCAAATTATGAGTAAAATGTTGAAATGTTCTGCAAATATTGTTTAGCTTCCTCAAGGCACAGCGTGAACTTGAGTGGCTTATAGTCAAGGTTATTAAGAGCTCAAGTGAGTCACTGAAATGGATTTCATGTTGAAAACACAAGTTGGATCAAAATGAAGATTGGGCGTTTATTTAATTCAGATTCTGCTTTACAGGAAATGACCAGAGAAAAGTATTTTTAAAAGGCCAAAATGCCAGCCAGAAAGAGTTGGGGATAAAGCACTAGGGTTACTCCAAGTTCAAAGGCAGTGAAGGAGGAGCATAGTACAAAGTTACCTCAGGCTAACAGAGTTTGGGACTCAAAAGAGGAGGAGAGGAGCTGTTAGTTGCCCATGGCAGGTTCTGTGCCTTAGGAGAGGGAGGGTAGATCACTGAGAGATGGCCACACTTCAGAGAGCAGGATGCCCACTCACAGAGGACGCCTGATAGTGAACCAAATCTGGTACAAGGACCCCTGTCTCCTTCTTCCACCACTCCCAATACCTACTAGATGTTGAGAGATAGATCCTCCACAAGTCATTATGAAAATTCAAAATAAGACAAAAAATAGAAGAATGCATTACCTCAACATTTTGAGGAAAGCATGCCATGAGAGAGGGTGCCCTAGAAAAACAAGCACAAGAGGTAACTCCTGAGGGAACAGAGGTCAGTGTCAGCAGAAATAAAGTCCTGTTTTCCCCACAGATGAGGGGGTAGAGAGGCTTGTGCCAACTTTCAGATTATCACCCCTCTGCTTCATGTTCCCTCTCTTTTCTGCCCTATGGGTTGCATAGTTTAAACATTTGTCCTCTGGGGCGAACTCACTGGGGTCAAGCTTGGAGGAGAGGGTGCTGGAGCACCTGGCAGGAGGAACGGGCTTCTGTCTTGGTTCCAGTGTGCTGCTGCTTTTGCTCCCGCTGCCCCTCTGCAAGGAGCACTGTGCTCCAGCCTTCTGGGCCTAGAACATCCTTCAGCCAGCTGAGGCTCTAGCCAGTGATCATTTCACTGCAGCCCTACTAAGGTGCCACTCTGCCTGCAGGAAAAATGTTCTCCATGCACCTGCCCCTCAGCCTGGACTGCCTGCACCCTGAGAATTTTTTTCCATGACCCTCCTGACATTCTCTTCTACTCTGTTTACTTAATTTTTGTCATTACTCTTTACTTCAGAAATTTTGATATTTCATTCTTTTTAGAGCTGGAAGTTCCATACTCAAATTTGAATATTTTTAAGTTATTTCAATATTTGTAATTATGGTCATTTTAAAGCTCATGTCTGGTAATTCCATTCTCTGAATCCCTGAGGTATTCTGCTTTCTGTTGACTTTCAGAATTGTTGACATATTTTCTTTTCTATATGCCTAATTATACTTCTTTATTATTTCTCTACTTGTAATTTTTCATCTGGTTATAAATTTAGACACAAACATTATAATTAGAGTAGAAAAACTTCTACATATATACTACACAGACTCGTCACTTTGTCCCATCTTTCATTATTCTCCCTTTCATTCTCTGTGTGTATGTGTGTGTGTGAATATGTATGAAGTAATTTTTATCTTAGATACTTCATAATGCTCTTGTCTAAACCTTAGAACCCCCATTTTCTCCTATTCAATTAACCTAACTAGTAGATTTAGTCCTCATTGACAACCTGATCACTCTCACAGAAACTTTATGTCAGAGCATTAAATAAATGTATTGATATGTGTCTACATGGCTATAATAAAAATGTCCAAGAAATGAATGATGGAAAGCATCTTGCAGAATAAATAACTGAGAGTGTGTCTTTAGCAATGTCTACATTCAGCTGTAAGACTGAGTAGAAGGTCAGAAAACCAGTTCACTGAATTTTTTAAAAAGTTATTTGTGCCTAATTAAAGTGGTGTCTATGTTGATTAATTGAAGATATAATAGGTAGGTAATTCTGTTTACTTATGTTCATTGTAGTGTGTTTACTGTGGTCAATTAATTTTTAAGATTGGTTTAGACAGAGTGGCCAGTGTTGGTGCTGGAGAGTTGTGTGCTTATGCACAAAGATGAACACAGATTAAAGAGTGGGGGTAATAATGACAGAAGATGGGCATTACCCAAGTGTTTTTTTGACACATTCTGAGTGAGAGAACAAATACATTTTCAATTTGCATTAATCCTCATTTTCTTTCTTATAACCAACAAAATATTGAAATTTTAAATGTGACTTTTTTCCCGAAATGGTATCCTCCCCTGTAGTTTGGCACTGGTTCTCACAGAAGCTGGCTCAGTGCTTCCTTTTACTTTCCTCTACGTGTAGCTCCAATGGGGGCTTCCAAGATGAATTGTTCAACCTTAAAACAATGTGCAAATATCTGCATCAGTGTTGTCTATATCAAAGTCAAGGAGAAGGGGCTTAGACTATGTACATAAAATCTCTTCATTCCAGAGGTATACAACAAACTATTGTATAAAAGCAAAAATGTATCATTTATCTTTTAATTTAAAAAAGTTAGATGATAGGATGAATCTTTTCTTTTTTTTCTTTTTTAAAAATAGTTTTTATTTATTTTTGAGACAGAGAGACACAGAGCATGAGCGGGGGAGGGGTAGAGAGAGAGGGAGACACAGAATCTGAAACAGAATTAGAAACAGGCTCCAGGCTCTGAGCTGCCAGCATAGAACCCGATGTGGGGCTCGAACCCATGAACCGTGAGATCATGACCTGAGCGGAAGTCGAACACTTAACCTGAGCCACCCAGGAGCCCCAGGATGATTTTTTCCCTTAAAACAGCTTTCATCAAAAACGTGTAGATATTTGATGAAGAAATAAAGTAACTTCAAAGAATTAGATTTTTAAAGTTAAGTTTAATCAAAGAAAGGAATTTTTAAGTTAAACGATTAAATTATTAGTTTAACAGCATGTTTTAAATTATATTTGCAATCTAAATTATCTATGCACTCTCTGTACACCTTTTAGCTATCTTTCCTCTGCTCATCTTCTGTCTCTTCTCTACCACCATAGCTTCCCTTCCTTAGACTTTCTCTTCCTTCTTTTCTTCCTCAAACTTTAAATAGTCACTTAAAATAGCCCATGCCCCATGGTAGCAAAGTTGTGTGTGTGTGTGTGTGTGTGTGTGTGTGTGTGTGTGTGTGNAAGAAAAAAAGGTTTTATTTGGTATTATTATATCTACTTATTTATGTCTTCCATGCTTTAAACTAGGCTTATTTCTATGTTTGTGTAAATTTTCCTCAGCTATCTATCATTTATTTCAAGATTATTTTGTTTCGCTACTCTTGAATGAACTTTGAAGTTGAATGTTATCATAGGAAAAATTATTTTCCTAGGCACAAGAAATTAATTGTTATATAATTAATTAGTACCGATATTATAATAGAGCTTCTTTTTAAATAAATACATTTGAATCAATACGATATAATATTTTATTGTTATATGACATTAAATCATCACAAAGATTATGTGGTGACATGGGAATGCCATAACTATTTAGATTTGCAGCAGGACACAGAGCCAAATATAATAAGATCTTATGATTACAATTAAAATTAGCAATGTTTTATAAAAATAAAATATGCACAGTGTTAAGAACATAAATTAATATATAAAATAAAACTCAGTTGGCTTGAATAAAAATGAGATTGACATTAAAAAAAAAATTTGTTAATTCATTATTTTTTCTACCAAGGAAAAGATTTTGTCTGAATCCTCACTTTTATGGCAGTCCTGAAACAGGACAGCACTGCACTAAAGATAATCAAATGGAAGGATATGTGGGTGAATATGGAACCCATAAATACTTTTCAGTGTTTTAATAAAATAAACTCAGTAAATTCAAATTTTGCATACATCAAATCATCATCTTTAGATTACTCACTGTGCATTGAGGAAGTGGAAAGTTATTTAATATCATCATTGGGATGTAGAACAGGAAGTCAATATGTTGCCCAAAAAATTATATTAATTTAATATGTAATGTTGAGTTTGTTGCCTGACAATATGAAAAGGAATGATAATTAAACAGAAATAAGCAGCACCACATAAAATTCAGGTTTAGAGAGAAGAAAAATACATTTGATATGCTAAAAGAAATAAAAAAATATATAGCTTGGGGAAAACAAAATCTAAGTTCCCTGTGAAATTTAATGTTTAAAATGCAATTCTTAAACTCTGAAACAATATTTATTCTGTCTGCAATCTATTCTACATGCAATGACATCATATTCTATTCTATTTAGTTATAAAAGCTCTTAGTTCAGAAGTCATTAGAGGCGCCTGGGTGGCTTAGTTGGTTAGGCGTCCGACTTTCGCTTAGGTCATGATCTCGCGGTTCGTGGGTTCGAGCCCCGCGTCGGGCTCTGTGCTGACTGCCAGCTCAGAGCCTGGAGCCTGTTTCAGTCTGTGACTCCCTCTCTCTCTGACCCTCCCCTGCTCGCGCTGTCTCTCTCTCTCTCTCTCCTAGAAATAAATAAAACATTATAAAAAAGTCATAAAATAAAAAAATTTATTTTAAAACTTAAAAACTACAGTAGGCAGAAAATAACTGGGGCACCTGGGTGGCTCAGTCAGTTGAGCTTCTGACTTCAGCTCAGGCCACGATTTCATGGTTCATGTGTTCGACTCCTGTGTAGGGATCTGTGCTGACAGCTCAGAGCCTGGAGCCTGCTTCAGATTCTGTGTCTCCCTCTCCCTGCCCTTCTGATTCTCTCTCTCTCAAAATACAGGCATCTATCCCAAAAACCAAGAGCACACTTTACACACTGTATTTTAGCCAATTTGAAAATAAATTATATTAAAATAAATAAACAATAAATAAATAATAAACATTTAAAATTTTGAAAAAAGAAAATAAGATAATCACCTTAAAAATAACATGTTAAGAAAAAATATTTACAATTTATCTCACAAAGTGTTCATATCACTAATATACAAAGATCCCCTGGAAAGCAAGAAGATGACTAAGAATCCAATAGACAACTCATCAAAGAATAGATAATTAAAGATATACAAATGATACATAAATATATATCTATTAATCAATACATCAAAACTATACTAAAATACTATTTTCATCAATAGATTGTTAAAAATAATGATATATGCTACACAGAAGCAAGCATTCTCATGCATTACTTACAAGGGGAGGTATCTATCAAAAATTAACATGATTATATATACTTTGACCCCCAAATCCTACTTCTGCCCCCAAAAGTCCTACTTCTGAAAACTTAGATGTGCATAGGAATATTTATAAAGATTTAAATACAAAATTATGCATTACAACATTGTTTGTATAATCAAATGACTATTGACAATCCAAATGTCCATCAATAATGAACTTGTTAAATAAGTTGCAGAACAGTCATAAAATGAAATGCCATGCTTTAGAAAGAAAGTGAGGCTCTTCTGATATTTAAAAATGAGAAAGTGTCTTGGAAGTAACTATTAAGGAAAACTAGAGCAAAGTGTATAGTAAGTGACCTTTGTTTGTTTTTAAAGAAAGTGAAACTAGTTATATTTGTTTAGAAAATTCAGGAAAATGGATGAATAATGTTATCAGTGTTTACCTGTGGAAAGAGATGGAGAAAAAAGTTGAGAGTAAATGTTTTCTCAATATGTATTTTATATCAACTTTTAAACTATGTATTGCCTACTGAAAATTTCAATAAAAATAAAAAATGAGAAGAAAAGATGACCAGCATTGACTGAAATCAATAAATTGAGTGCGATAGAATTTTATATCCTTACTGGAAATGAGCTTTCAATTTGCCTTCAAGTTATCTGGCAGTCAAAAATAAGACAATTTAAATAAATTACAGGATTCACACTTGACAGAAATATTTCTAGTTTAGAGGAAAGAGCAAATCACCTCCATCAGTTAGGCATAGAGTGAAGATAATAAATTGCAGAGTTTGGTCCCTATAGCAACATTTTTTCCAGCAAGCACAGAGCTCTTTCTCATCAAATCATCTTGGGGTATATTCAGCACAAGTAGTTGTTTGATCAGAATTATATGGAATAGCTACATGGTCCTTCTATTGTTTAGTCTAACCTAAGGATAGCTTTTAGTTGGTTAGAGGAATGAATGTTATACCCTCCTTTCAGGCAATCCACTATAAATGTTTTTTTCATAGTCAAGGATTTGAAAATTACTAAATTTGAAAATTACTAAATTACTATTTTGAAAATTACTAATTTGAAAATTACTAATAGTCAAGGATTTGAAAATTACTAATCACAGCAGGTTCATGATCATATTCTGACATGATGTACTTTTATATAAAAGTCTATATTGTTATCATCCTGTTGTGAAAGCCAAGGTCACTCATATAGACTATGGATGGCGTGAAGAGACTCATCCTGACATGGATGATTATAATCTTAAAGACCTCTCAAGTATGTCCATATTCTCTAGCAAGAAATTCTTGCAAATAGTCTCATTGATATAGATTGTCTCCATGACATGTCTACTTTGCCATATTGAAGGCTCCCTGATCAACTCCCTATAAATACATACATTCTTTACCCTATTTGCCCATTTTGAGTAATTTATTTTTAAATAAAAAGGAGGGTTGTCATTTGATACTGGACCAAGAATGAACCAACACTGAACTTAGACCTTTTACTAAAGTTTATAGGTTTAAAAATTATAATAGATAAAAAAATGAATGTACCATATTGGAGAAAATTCTTAACTATCTATGTTACAGAAAACACACAGAAATAATAATATGCACTATTTCAGTGCCATTCAGTCTTCATTTTATATCATTTATTTAATGGTTAATATTAATGTTTGCTCTACTCCCTTGATAAGTTATAAAATTGTAAGCTAGTTTAAGGTTATATCATACTTGTTCTTTTATTTAATGCATAGGGAATTTTTTTAAGTTTATTTAGTTGAAAGAGAACAAGTCAGGGAGGGGCAAAGAAAGAGCAAGTGAAAGAATCTCAAGCAGGATTTTCACTGTTAGCAATAAGGAGGCTGACCTGGGTCTCAAACTCATGAACCGTGAAATCAAAACCTGAGCTGAAATCAAGAGTCAGACGTTTAACAGACTAAGCCACCCAGACAGCCTTCATAGGATTTTTGATCATGCTGTTTACTTTAATTGATACTATTTCTGATTTACACATTTGATTCTTTATATCAAAACCTAAGCAGCAGATTTATGCATGTGCACATATCTGCCAAAGAGATATTATGCCTTTTACAAAATTATTCACTTCCTAAATATTTTTTTAATTTGTGCTACATATTCATTGCATTATTAGAAGTAACAAGTATTGAGAAATATTCATATGCTTCTTCCTATTCTGGTTCATTACTTAGTATTAATTACTTAGTATCATTTTGTTTCCTATTATGATTCCCAGTCTCTCCCATCTGGGGCTCTGAACACTCCCTCATTTATTCATTCATTCACTGGTTATTTATTTATGTGCCTGAGGTACTGTTGAAAAGTGTGGAGGATTCAGCGATGAAGCAAATTATCTACTTACCTTTAGGGACTTTGACATTCTGAGAAGACACAACATAAAAGTCAATAAATAAGTATAGGGAACTAGTATGGACTGAAGGAAACCAAATAAAACAAAGTGAGAAATATAGTTTAATGGGAGGTTACTGGAAGCTGTTGTAGATTAGTGGTCACAGAAGACCTCTTTCCAGCAGTGATGTTTAAGGAGGGAACTGAAAGAAATACTAGCAAGTCATGACAATGTTTGGGAAGAAAGCATTCTAGACAAAGGGAATAGCAAGTGCCAAAGACCTGAGAAAGGAAGGAGGTTGGTGTGTTGTAGGTATACCAAGTCAATTAGTGTAGATGGAAGAGTGTTTAACTCTCCCACAGTTGAGATTTGTACAACCTCAGTGAAGACAATATTCTGGATGTCCCATGGAGATATTAAGTGTAGGGGGCTAGAGGTGAAAGAAGACCAGTTAGAAGGCCATTATAGCAATATGAGGTAATACCTCATATTACACTACAGTAATAGCAGGAAGAGTGGTAAAAAATATTTTGATTCAAAGGTACAGTTGTCCCTTGAATGATGCATCGTCAGAGGTGTCAACACCTTTGCAGTAAAAAATCCACATATAACTTTTGACTCCTAAAAACTTAACTAGTAATAGTCTACTGTTGAATTGAAGCCTTATGGATAACATAAACATCTGATTAACACATATTTTGTATGTTATGTGTATTATATACTGTCTTATAACAAAGTCTGCTAGGAAATATAAAATGTTATTAAAAATTAAAAGGAAGAGATAATACATTTATAGTACTGTATTTATAAAAAAAAAAAGAGGGGGGCACTTGGGTGGCTCAGTTAGTTAAGCATCCAACCTGCTTTCCGCTCAGGTCATGATCTCATGGTTCATGAGATGGACCCCATGTCAGGCTCTGTGCTGCTTGGCTCATGGAGCCTGCTTGGGATCCCCTATCTCCCTCTCTCTCTGCCCCTCCCTCACACTTTCAGAATAAATAAGCCTTTAAAAAAAGATAAAATTATCATTTTTTCTTCCTGTAATTTTCTTAAAATACTGAAAACTAATCAATAACATCATTAAAATGGGAGCATAATAAATGTTGAAGTGAAGATTATGAAAAAATATCACAAGGAACAGAAAAGAAGGAAGATAAATGGGCTTATGTTGTTTTATAGATAATAACTGTTGAAATGTGAGGAGTAAAGTAGGACTGAAGTGGGAAGTGGAACATGAAGATTGAGCTCTGTTGAGATAAAGTCAGAAGAGGAAGACATTGCAAAGTTCCAGGTGCAAAATGACAGATAACACAATGTCAACTCTAATTTTACTCTTTGATAAATTAAGGATAAAAATCATTAGCCATACATGAATCACTAGGGGAAAAAAAGTTTATGGGTGTATAGCTAAGAAACCCAAAAATGAAGAAAACTAAAGACTTGATTAACCAAGGGGAAGGTACAAAACAAGTGGTAGAGGTACAAAAAAAGAGAAGGGTAGATAAAAACAATGACAAGACAGTAGTTTTAAACTAAACTATATCAACAATTACATTAAGTGTGAATGGACTGAAAAGCTAATTAGAAGGTAGGAATTGCCTACTGGAAAAAAAGAGCAAGATTCAATGCCAGAATCTACAAAAAGATTGACTTTAAATATAAGAATGCAAAGAAGTTGATAAGAATAGAAAATATGTACCACATATACAGAAAGCATAGTAAAGCATGTACAGTTTGTTACATTAATATCAGGTAGAAGAGTTTAAGACAAAATTATTTCTAAAAATAAAAAAAATTGATGTTTTCTAATGTTAAAAGAGATGTTTCACCAGAGAATCATGAGAATTCTAAATACATACTCACCAAAACAACAAAACTTCAAAAGTCATGAACTAAACTAAATGGAGAGACAAGGCACATCCACAATGGATGGATATTTAAATGTCATTTTCTTTTTTTAAATTTTTTCAGTGTTTTATTTATTATTTCTGAGAGAGAGAGAGAGAAACAGCATGAGCAGAGGAGGGTGAGAGAGAGAGGGAGATACAGAATCCAAACCAGGCTCCAGGCTCTGAGCTGTCAGCACAGAGCCCGACGCGGGGCTTGAACCCACGAACCGTGAGATCATGACCTGAGCCGAAGTCGGACACTTAACTGACTGAGCCACCCAGGCGCCCCTAAATGTCCCTTTCTTATTATTGATAGAACAAGTTATTGATAAACAATAAACATATAGAAGACTTGCATAACACTAAATTACCTGACCTAATTTACATGTATGGAACAGTACAAACCAACCACTGCCAAACACACATTCTTTTCAAGTGTATAGGGAGCATTAACTAACAAAGAACATCTAGAACATAAAATACAGATATACCTGTTTTATTGTGCTTCACAATAAATTTGCTTTTTTTTGTTTCTTTCAAATTGAAGGTTTGTGGCAACCCTGCATTGAGCAAGACTATTAGCGCCAGTTTTCCAACAGCATTTGCTCATTTCCTGTCTCTGTCTCACATTTTAGTAATTCTCACACTATTTCAAACTTTTTCATTATATTTGTTATTGTGATTGGCAATCAGTGATTATAACTTGCTGAAAGATCAAATGGCTAGCATTTTTTAGGAATGAAATATTTTTAATTAAGGCATATATATAATTTTTTTAGACATAATGCTATTGCACACTTAACAGACTACAGTATAGTGCAAACAACTTTTATATGCATTGGGAAACTAAAAAGCTCATTTTTCTTGTTTTATTATGATATTTACTTTATTGCAGCGATCTGGAACTGAACCTGCTGTGCTGAAAGTACAGCACAGAGCCTGATATGGGACTTGACCCCACAAACCAGAAGATCATGACCTGGGCTGAAATAAAGAGTTGGGCGCTTAAACAACTGAACCACCCAGGCACCCCCTAAATGATAATTTTTTAATATTTTAAGTACTCTTCATTTCTTCTGATAGATCCAAGTTTTCCTGTTCTCTGAAAAACCCTGCTTGGCATTTTTTGTCCTGTAGATTTTCAGATTGTGAATTTATCTCCTCCATCTACCTGAAAATGCATTTGTTTTCTTTTTGTCTCATAAGGATATTTTAAGTGGGTATAAATTCTGAGTTGATGATTATTTTTCTTTAAGTTCGTTAAAGAAATCATTTTATTGTCTTCTGTATTCCATTTTTTCAGTTTTAGCAGATATTATATGCACCATTCCTCCCCCAACATAATGTGTGTTTTTTTCTAGTTTTTTCTAGGATTTCAAAATGATATCCTTTCTTTCTCTTTCTCCTCTCCCTCTCTTTCTTTCTCTCTTTCCTTCTTTTATACTTTCTTTCTTTTGTTGAAATTTAACTGTGATGTGTCTAGGTGTGATTTCCTATATTTACATCCTGCTAGGGAGCCACTAATCTTCTTGGATGTGTAAGTCAAATTTTAAAATCACATTTGGAAAAGTGTCAGCCATTATTTTGTTGAATACTATTTTCAAATTCATTTTCAGTCTGTTTTCATTTTAGGATTCCATTTACACATATCTTTATTGCTTCTGTTACCCTAAATGTCCTTATGAGCTGCTCATTTTTTTCAATCTCTTTTGCTTTAGAATGCAAAATTTCAATTAAATTTAAATTTACTGACCCTTTCCTCTGCTATCCCCAACCTATTTTCAAGCCTATCCAATGGATATTTTTAAAATTTCAAGTATTATCTTTTCTTAGTTGTAGAAGTCTCATTTGGTTATTTTCCAGAATTCCTGTTTAGTTTTGAGATTCCCTATTTGTTCCTTCACTAGGTATTTAATTTTTATTTAAAAAGTAATTAATTTTTAATTTTTAAAAATAATATTCATATAGGAACTCTAAAGTCTTTGCTAAATTCATCACCTGGGCCATCTCATGGACATATTATACTGACTATGCCTTTTTTTTTTCTTGACAATGGACCACATTTTTCCATGTGTTACATTTCTAGTAATTTTTTTATTGTATCTGGGAATTTTGAATGATATATTGTATAGACTTAATTTTTAAGTTCTCTCAAAAACTTAATTGCTAATTTAGAAGGCAGTTAATTATTGGGTAGTAGATCATGACCTAAGCGAAAGTCGGACGCTTAACCTACTAAGCCACCCCGGCTCCCCAACTGTGCAGAAGCTTTTAATCTTGATGAGGTCCCAATTGTTTATTTTTGCTCTTGATTCCCTTGCTTTTGGGGATGTGTCAAGTAAGAAGTTGCTGCGGTGGAGGTCAAGGAGGTTGTTTCCTGCTTTCTCCTCTAGGGTGTTGATAGTTTCCTGTCTCACGTTCAGGTCCTTTATCCATTTTGAGTTGATTTTTGTGCATGGTGTGAGAAAATGATCTAGTTTCATTCTTCTGCATGTTGCTGTCCAGTTCTCCCAACACCATCTGTTAAAAAGGCTGTCTTTTTTCCATTGGATATTCTTTCCTGCTTTGTCAAAGATTAGTTGGCTGTATACTTTTGGGTCCACTTCTGAGTTCTCAATTCTGTTCCATTGGTCTATGTGTCTGTTTTTGTGCCAATACCAATCTGTCTAGATGATGACAGCTTTGTAGTAGAGGCTAAAGTCTGGGATGGTGATACCTCCTGTTTTGGATTTACTTTTCAGTATTCCTTTGGCTATTCGGGGTCTTTTGTGGTTCCATACAAATTTTAGGATAGTTGGTTCTAGTTTTGAGAAGTATGCTGGCGCAATTTTGATTGGAATTGCATTGAATGTGTAGATTGATTTGGTTAGTAATGACATCTCAACTATATTTATTCTTCCTATCCATGAGCATGGAATGGTTTTCCATTTCTTTGTGTCTTCTTCTATTTCCTTCTATAGTTTTCATCATACAGATCTCTTGTATCCTTGGTTAGGTTTATTCGGAGGTATTTTATNGCTATTTCTTCCCGTGTGAATTTTGGTAGTGAGTATGTGTTTTGGAATTTGTCCATTTCTTCCAAGTTGTCCAATTTGTTGGCATATAATTTTTCATAGTATTCCCTGATAATTGCTGGTATTTCTGAGGGGTTGGTTGTAATAAGTCCATTTTCATTCATAATTTTGTCTATTTGGGTGCNATTAGCTGTCATTTCTTCTTGGAGTTTCTTTGGAGGAGAGCTCTTTCGTTTCGTCATTTTAGTTAGCTTTCCGGCTCTTGTTGGTTTTAAAGACCTGTTATGCTCTCTGTATCTATGAGTGCTGCTATATCCAAGAAGACTCGTTGACTTTCCAGGGCCTATCCTTTCACAGAGAGTTTTTTGAATGGTATCTCTTGGTCTCTCTTGTTGGGATCTTGGTTTTTTTATTTTCCTATTTTAGTGATATTTGGGACTCTCCACCTTGTGTACTCTGGCTTGTTTCTTGAAGTAGCCCTGGAAAAGAAAACAGACAAACACACAGGGAGGAGAGCACAGAAACGCACAGGCTAATTCAACTAACATGCAAAGCGAGAGGGAAAACGAAAAATTTAAGAGAGAAAACAGAGGAGGGAGGGCGAATAATATGGAGTATAAAATACATAAAAGGGCCAAAAAGGAGAAAAGAATAGGAAAAAGAAGAAAACCGATGGACAAAGAACAGTTTAAAGCATATACCTGGATTTCCCAGCTACAGTTAAATAGCCGTGTGTATGCAGTGCTGGTTGAAGAGCAGAGAGAAAGAGAGAGAAGACAGGGCGGGATGAGGCAAAATTGGAAATAGAATGAATAGGCAGAAGGGATAAGAAGCTTTTTTCAAAGAGGTAAAGGGTAGAATATGGTTGGATAGGTGAGAGAACGATGCTGGAATTATCCAGAGAAACTATATAGTCTAATTACTCCTGAGAGAAAGAGATGAAAATGTCGGTAGGTGTAGAATTTACATTTACAGAATGGACTCGTGATTGTTTAACCAAGCCAGCGACCAGAGTTAATCAGGTCAGTGTTCTGGGGAAAAAAGAGAAAAGAGAAAGAAGAAGAAAAAAGGAAACGAAAGGGAGGAGGGCACCTCTCAGGTAGGAATGAGCGTGGCGTGATCCAATGCCTCAGGCGGGAGTTCTGCTTTGGTGGTTGTGGGGAGGAGAGTGACTGTGCTCCAGTCCCTTCTTGAACCAAGCGCTGCACCTCGCTTTTTTGGGCGTGTAAACTCCCCGTATCGGGGGCGCAGCCAAAGTTGGTTGTACTCTTCAACCCAGGCCAGTTCCAATCTCCAACTCCCAGTCCGTGCGCCCTGCTGAAATTGCCTTAGACACAACGTCCCAGGCAACCCCCTCTGGGGAATTCCAGGCCCCCTGCCGAGCTCTTGGGGTGGCGTCAGAATCGCTGCTTCCTTCTCTGGGTCGGGCTGGCGCACATGGGCGGGGGCTTGCCTCCCGGGTGCTCTGAGCCCAAGCCCGCTGGAGTGAGGAAAACCGGGTCCCTCTATGGCTCGTCACCCGAAACACGAACTCACAGGCTAATATCCCAGTTTTTAGTTCTTTGCCTTCCCTCTCAAGTTCCAGCCAGCCAGGAACGTGGACGCCCGGTGTCTGTGCGGCTCTTTCAGGGCCCCAGCCGCCTGGAGCTACAATGGCGGCAGGCGCGCCGCTACTCTGATGTCCAGCCGCTTGGAGCAAGCACAGAGAAGCAGTTTGTGTGCTCAGCCCCCGGGACCAGTTGGCACGAGGGAACCTGATGTGCAGGTATTTGGCAAGTACGGTCTTTCTATGCACCGATCTTACTCTTTCTTTAAATTTTGTTTTAGTGTTTATTTTTGAGAGAGAGAGACAGAATGTGAGTGGGGGAAGGGCAGAGATATAGGGAGACACAGAATCCAAAGCAGGCTTCTTCCTGTGAGCTGTCAACACAGACCACAAGGCAGAGTGGAACCCATGACCTTAGCCAAAGTCTGATGCCCAACCAACTGAGCCACCCAGGCGTCCGTCTTACACTTTATTCTTAGACGGATAATCAATATTTTTATTATTATTTAAAAATGTTTATTTTATTTTGGAGGGGAGGGGAAGAAGGAGTGGGGAACAGAGGATCTTAAATGAGCTCCATGCTGACCCTGATGTGAGGCTTGAACTCATGAACTGCGAGTTCACCACCTGAGCTGAAGTCAGTCACTCAACTGACTGAGCCACACAGCTGCTCCCAGATAATCAGTATTTTAGACTTTGTAGGAACGCTTGGTCTCTGTCACAAATTCTGTTTTGCTTTTGTTTTGTTTTTATCAACTATTTGAAACCATTCATATCCTGTGGGCCATAAGTGCTGACCCTGTTCTGTTTTCAGCAGTGACTTTTTTTTTTTTTTTTTTTGCCCTTTGCTAGTTTTATTTTCCTTTATAGGATAAGTTCGGTTTCTTTCTTAAACTTCTTTAATGAGTCTGCCAAGTTATATTTCATATCCTCCTATTTTTTTCTTACCCTTCCCTGAACTTTCTTTTTTAAATCTTTGTTTTGTGCTCTTTCAACAAAGAGGTGATTAATTCACTCTTTTTAAAATTTAAAAGTCTTTTATTTTTAAGTTTACTTATCCATTGGGGTGGGGAGGGAGAACACACATACCCAAGTAGGGAAGAGGCAGAGAGAGAGAATTCCAAGCAGGCTCTTTGCTGACAGGAAGGAGCCAGACTTGAGGCTCCATCCCACAAACCATGGATCATGACCTAAGCTGAAATCAAGAGTTGGATATTTAACTGACATAGCCACCCAGGCACCCCAAATATAGAGGCCTTTTTAAATAATTTTTATCAGCTTTATGAAAATAGCTTCCTGTCAAGGTTTTTCAGCTGCCATTCTTTTCTTCCCTTTCTTTTTCTTGCAGATTCTCTGTGTATAGATTTTTTTTTCTGGGATCTTCTATTCTTGACTAAATTTGAGGAAGGTACATGTTTCTAGGCAATTTCCAAGGCACCACATGTAGGGGAGGATACAAGACAATGTTTCAGTCTAGCAATTTACAGTCTTTTTTTCTTCCTTCCATCCTCCCTCACTCCCTCCATTCCTTCCTTCCTTCTTCCCTGCCTCCCCCTCCCTACTTCTCTTTCTTTCTTTCTTTCTTTCTTTCTTTCTTTCTTTCTTTCTTTCTTTCTTTCTTTCTTTCTTTCTTTCTTTCCTTCTGTGAGTTTGTATAATCATTATTTCCTCCAAGCTATATAGAAATTGGCAACTATAATACTGATCATACAGAGTCTCTCTTCTTCTACTGTAAAGCCATACTATAGACAAGGCTTCCTCTGTGTTTTATCATTTAGCTTCTCTTCTGCTTTCTGGAACCAAACTAGGATCAATAGAGGTTTTGCTGGGAGCCTCTGTTCTCATCCCAGCTGGGCACATACGGACTTAGCTGTTTGACTCTCATTATTGAGACAAACACCGAGTAAACATTCCCCCCAATGTTTCCCTCCACACATGCTTATGTCTGACTGCCTTTTCTTCTGGTGGCCCTCTATCACATTTTGTGGTTTGCAGTGTTAGTTCCTTCATTGATGTTATATTTTGTGATTCCATTTCTTGTCCTTTTTATTGCTTATGAGGAATTTACCCCAGGAAAAGAAAGAAAAACTTCTTTATGCAGCCATCTTCAATCTGGAATACCCCTGAAACATTTACCCTAACTCATTTTATTATTTTTTACAGATGGTCCTATTCTTATGATTCCTGGCATCATGAATTCTCCTACTGATAGCCTCTGTTCTTCCTCCTATCATGGTTAATTTCCTTGAGGGGTTTGTGGCTAACTCATTTTGGGTGGGTCATCTGTTGTTTTTCTTGAGTTTATGCAAATTTTCTTATAGTTTTGATTGATTTTGCCAGAACTCTAGAGGACCTGCTGGTTATAACACAGTTTTATGGCAATTTCTCACTTTATAATTCCTGTGCTACATGAACACTATAAATCTGGGCTCAATTTGCCTGGTAGGTTTAGCACTAAATTTATTGTTGATAGTTTCCCCCCAGGCCATAGGAAGATGGAATACTTCCATTGGTGTTTTATTCTGTTAGCAGATGGAATTTCTAGTTTCCTTTGAGGTTGGTGGGTATAAAATGTCTGATTTGGGGCTATTTGGCTTGCACTGCTACGGAAGGTAGGAGAATGGGAAGATTGTTTCTCATATAGAATTACAATCCTTAAAAAATTCTCCAGTTAAATTTTCTTTCTGCTTATTCTTTCTCTTCAACCCCTTTGGGTAATAATATGTTAATTATTTGTGTCTACTGAACACTCAGCTCCCCAGGACTCTCACTGTTAATTGGTCATGATAAAATATATTACAGTTTTAATTTTGCCACTACTAAGGAAGTAAAATTACACATAAATCTACACTAGTCAAAGCAAAGACTAATTACTCAGGAGCTACTTTTTGTAATTATGGTGCCTTAAAAATATTTTACAGGTATATGCAAGTTAATCTGAAACTAGACCAATTATGTTTCAGTTGATTTAGAATTGTGTGACCATCCATACATACATAATCACATGACGATCATCGTGGAAACATCCTTTCCATCCATTGCATCTTTATTGCAGTTTATGCATAAACCCTGGAAAAATATTAGAATTTTCTATATGGACAGGGAAGAAACAAAGAAAGGCACAGGAACAGATAAATACAGGTTAAAGTATTGATGGACCTCAGATAATAACTAAGTGAATTACAGCACTAAAACAATTGTTCTATTAGGCCTAGGTCCTTTTTTAGTTCAGTGATGACTTCTGCATATCTTTTTGGACACTTTTAAAAATGCACTAATAAATTGTGCTATGAAGAAATTTCTTCAATGATGCTATATAGATGATTGCCTCTTTGTTTGCATTAGAGCCTTTTAAGTAATTCAATAGCTGTTAATACTCAAGGATAGGTAATTTTGAGGGGCAAAGACCTGGTAAATACACTTATATATCTACTATATCTCTTTTTCTCTTGCTTCATTCACTACTACTAGCATAAAATGTGTTTTGCTATATTTTTGCATCAGATGGAGTAGGAAAAAGTTAGTTTATTTGCTGTGTCATTGCTTAAACATTTTCACAGAGAATTTGAGGTACATAGGGTGGGGGCTTAACTGTTTCCAATGATCTTCACTGTCTCATTTCTGTTTGATTTGGGTAATCAGTAAGTGGCAGCAGGCATGAACTAATTGTGTCATCCAATAACATACCCATTCTGGTGCCTGAAAACACTTGATAAAATTTCTGGAGCCATAGGATGGAGACGTGTAAGGCTTTCATAATGGATTCTTTTTTGATGCATAGAGGAAAATAATCACATTCTGTGATACTACTTTCCTCTCAAAAACAGTTGGATAACGTGAAACTTGATTGAAGGTATAATCCAGGGGATGGGAGTCTTGAGTATGTATTTTAAGGTAATCTCCATGGATTTATTTAAAATGGCTACCAAAGCACCCTAGTTCAAAGGAGAGACACAGCACAACAAAGACCAGAGATTTTTTTGTTAACTGAGAAATCTTGAAATGAACCACTTTGAAACAGAATAGTTTCCTTTGACGATTATCATGTGTCCTTAGTGACCAGATTTTTTTTGTTTTGCTTTTAATTTAATAATTTAGAACTCAACTACTATTCCAAATATGTAAACATAAAGCAAGGTTTTCTATTAATCCGGTTATTTCCCAAGGCAGTTTGCCTTAGAGACAGAAATGTTATTCAATCAAAGTATATTTTCTGAAGGCCTTGAATTTTATTCTTGCCTTGAATCTTGGGAAGTTTCAAGAGGCTTAGAATTTTAGTTAGAAGGCATAAATCTTTAATTAGAGTTTCCCAAAGAAACTAGAGGAATGCTGCCTTTATTATTGCACTGATTGTAATGTGTTTCACTAGATCTTTAGGTATCTCTTTCTACAGTGTTATTTGTGGGAAGATACTTTGTCAGAAGTTACTTGTTATCTCATCATGTACTAATGTGTATAAAATAAAGCACATTTTCAAAAAAATTAATAAAATAAATGAGTGAAAATCAAAATGATGCATGTTAATGAAAGAACAGCCATTTCTCTAGCAAAACATTATGATGGCAAATCTTTCCTAGTGATTGTTGTGGGATTTCCATATCCATAAGGGAAAACACCACAAAAGAGATAATATTTAATGAGTCCCTGGTTCTTTACATGATAGTAAAGGATGCTTAAATTTTTGGTACTGATATTATGTGCATTGCTGTTTCTTATTTACTATTTTAAGAAAAAGACTGTTTTTTTTAAATGTGTTTTTAATGTTTTATTTTATTTATTTTTGAGACAGAGAGACAACATAAGAGGGGAAGGGGCAGAGAGACAGGGAGACACAGAACCCGAAGCAGGTTCCAGGCCCTGAGCTGTCAGCACACAGCCCGATGTGGGGCTCGAAACCACGAAAGTGAGATCATGACCTGAGCTGAAGTCGGAGGTTTAACTGACTGAGCCACCCAGGCGCCCCAAGAAAAAGACTTTGGATTTTTAAAAATCTATAAAATGAAGCACAGTTTGATTGCAACTGGGGTTGGACTAAGGGTTTAGAAAGAGGTGTTGTCAAATCAATGTGGGTCTGCCTCTTGGCGACAGACATAGATAGACTATACCAAGAGGCGTTGCCTCAAAAAGTCACCTTTATTTGCAGCAAATAAGTAGATCATAAGGAATAATTTCCAAAGCCATGACTACCTGAACAGGGGTAAGCAGGCTCCTTTTATTAGGGCTTGGGATGAATAATCTAAGGCAAGGCCTCGTCATTGCGTGTAATAGACAGGCATACAATTGCTTATGTGCACTGAGAAAAGATGCTTATACAAACATTGTATGTTATGCTAATGAAAGTTATTCCATGCCCAGGGTGGGTATTTTAACAGTATAATGAAGTTGAGGTAACTATTGTGCACTTTATGATTCATCCTGGAGGTGGTACTCGAAATCTTTCTTTTCTTGTTCCAGCAATACTTTAGTTCCTAAAAGATAATATTCATAGTTAGGTAGAAGCATCTATGAGTTTGCTGAGTTTGGGGGGTTTCACCAGTGACAGAGACACCATGTCTGAAGCTGATATTCAGTAGTTAAGTGTACTGAATAGCAGTTCTGAAGGCCTGCAATATCAGAATGAGTTTATGTTACTCTGAGAGAGAAAACTGAGAATGCTGAGAGGAAACTCATGCTCTGGTTTGTTGATTGAGTGATGCATAAACTAAGTATGGACAGAAAGGCTATTGTCCCTCAAGGAAAAGAAGTGACCAACTATTTTAGTTGTCAGCCTCTCCAAATTAAGTTCACTGATGTTCAATACAGCACCTGCTTATACACAACTATCAAGCACTTTATAAAAGAAAAATGTATGCTTCCAACCTTTAAGGTGTAAAAAGTAAAAATTCCAATAAAATCCTTAGAATATGGTAACCATAACACAGATGGCCACCCAACTCCTCTCCCTTGCTCCTCCCTGCTGGGGAACTCAACAAATCAACAATGCAACTCTTTGGGGGATTGGAATTGAGCGTGGATATCAAAATGTTTGCTCAAATTCACCAGAGAGAAGAGAAGATGCAGGGACAGTATTTTAAACACTGGTAGGGACAGGAAAACATGAAACAAAAACCAAAAAGCAGAGGGGTGTTTTCTAGAGTGGCTGCACCAGTTTGCATTCCCACCAGCAGTGCAAAAGAGATCCTCTTTCTCCACATCTTTGCCAACATCTATTGTTGCCTGAGTTGCTAATGTTAACCATGCTGACAGGTGTGAGGTGGTATCTCATTGTGATTTTGATTTGTATTTTCCTAATGATGAGTGATGATAATTTTTTTATGTGTCGGTTGGCCATCTGGATGTTTTCTTTATATAAGTATCTGTTCATTTCTTTTGCCCATTTCTTCACTGGTATATTTTTTGGGTGTTGAGATTGATAAGTTTTTTTATAGATTTTTGAAAGTAAGGAGATGAGGAACCATCTATCATGATAATGGTCACCAAAAGAAAGCCGGAGTAGTCATACTAATATCAGACAATCTAGATTTTAAACTAAAGACTGCAAACAGAGATGAACAAGGGCATTATATCATAATTAAGGAGTCTATCCACCAAGAATATCTAACAATTGTAAACATTTATGATCCAAATGTGAAACATCCAAATATATAAATCAATCACAAACATAAAGAAAGTCATTGATAAGAATACCATAATAGTAAGGGACTTCAACACCCCACTTACAGCAATGAACAGATCATCTAAACAGAAAATCAACAAGGAAACAATGGCTTTGAATGACACACTGGACAAGATGGACTTACCAGATATATTCAGGATATTTCACTCTAAAGCAGCTGAATACACATTCTTCACCAGGGCACATGGATCGTTCTCCAGAATAGATTGCATCCTAGGACACAAATCAGCTCTGAACAAGCACAAAAAGTCTGAGATCATAGTGTGTATATTTTCAGACCACAATGCTATGAAACTCATATATATTTTTAAACATTTATTTATTTTTGAGAGAGAGGTGGGAGTGGAGGAGGGGCAGAGAAATTGGGGGACAGAGGATCCAAAGTAGGCTCTGCACTGATAACAGAGAGCCCAATGAGGGGCTTGAACTCACAAACTGTGCCACCAAGTGCCCATCTGTTTTCATATTTTTATTTCATTGACATATTCTCTAATTTTAACTATTTACTTTTCTTCTATTTGCTTTTGGCTTAACTTGTTCATATGTCCTCAGCTTCTTGTGATTCAGTCTTAGATTAAATGCTTTTAGAACTTTTCTTCTTTTCCCTAACCATTGGTTTAGTTTGCCATTAATTTTGATGAGTTTATCTTATTTCAGTTTATTTTAGTAGCCTTAAATCCTATTTTCTCTTATATTTTAACTTTAATTAAAAAAAATCCGAGTACAGTTAAAATATGGTGTTATATTAATTTCAGGTGTATAATATAGTGATTTAAAAATTCTTTCCTAAAAAGTTTATTTATTTATTTTTAGAGGGAGAGGGAGAGCACGTGAGAGCACTAGCTGGGCAGGGGCAGAGAGAGAGGGATAGAGAGAGAATACCAAGAAGGTCCTGCACTGCTATCATGGAGCCTGATGTGGGGCTCGAACTCATGAACCATGACAGCATGACCTGAGCCAAAATCAAGAGTGGGATGCCTAGCCAATTGAACCACCCAGGTGCCCCTAGTGATTAAAAAATGTTATTCATTATTTAGTGATCATCATGATAAGTGTATTCTTAATCCCTATAATCTATTTCACCTGTCCTTCCCTTGCCCTGGTAACCACCAGTTTTCTGTAGTTAAGAGTGTTTCTTGATTTGTCTTTCTTTATTTTCTTCACTTGTTTGTGTTGTTTCTTAAATTCCACAAATGTGTGAAATCAAATGGTATTATAAATATAATTACAGTGGTATTATCCTTCTCTGACTTGCTTATTTTGATTAGCATTATACTTTCTAGGTCCATCTATGTTGTTGCAAGTGACAAGATTTAATTATTTTTATGGCTGAGTAGTATTTCATTGTGTGTATGTATACCAGATCTTCTTTATCCATTCATCTATCAGTGGACACTTGGGCTGCTTCCATAATTTGGCTATTGTAAATAATACTATAATAAACATGTGTCCCTTTGAATTAGTGTTGTTTTTTTAATTTTAATTTTATTTTTTGGGTGATTACCCCGTAGTGTGATTACTCGATTATAGGTTACTTCTGTTTTTAATTTTTGAAGAAGCTCAATACTATCTCCAACAGTGGCTGCACCAGTTTGAATCCCCACAAAAAGTGTGAGAGCTTTCTTTTCTCTCCACATACTTGCCAGCACTTGTTGTTTCTTGAGTTTTTTATTTTAGCCATTTCCACAGGTGTGAGGTGATTTGCATTGTGTGGTTTTGATTTGCACTTACTGGATGAAGAGTGATGTTGAGCATCTTTTTATGTGTCTGTCAACCATCTGGATATCTTATTTGGAGAAATGTCTTCATATCTTCTGCCCATTTTTAATTGAATTATTTGTTTTGGGTGTGTTGAGTTGTATAAGTTCTTGATATATTTTGGATGCTAACCCTTTATCTGACATGTCATTTGCAAATATCTTCTCCTATCCAATATACCACTTTTGGTTTTGTTGTTTCCTTCATTGTACAGATTTGTATTTTGATGCAGTCCCAATAGTTGTTTTCCTTTTGTTTCCCTTGTCTCAGAAGACATATCTAGAAAAAAGTTGCTATATCCAATGTCAAAGAAACTACTGCTTGTGCTCTCTTCTAAGATTTTTATAGTTTTAGGTTTCACATTTATGTCTTTCATCCATTTTGAATTTATTTTCGTTTATGGTGTAAGAAAGTTGTCTGATTTCATTTTTTTGCATGTTGCCATTCAGTTTTCCCAACACCATTTGTTGAAGAGGTCGTCTTTTTCCCATTGGATAGTCTTTCCTGCTTTGTCAAAGACTGATTAACCATATAACATGGGTTTACTTCTGGACTTTCTATTCTATTCTATTGATCTATGTGTTTCCCCAGTTTAAGGAGGCTTGTTGCTATTATTTCTTCAAGTACAATATTTCTCTTTGTTCTCTCTCTTCTCCTTCTAGGATTCCTATCATATGAATGTTATGCTTTGATGGTGCTGTTGAGTTTTTGAAGCATATTCTTATTATCCAGTATTTATCTCTCACATCTTCAGCTTAATTGCTTTCTATTACTCTATCCTCCACGTCATTTATACATTCCTCTGCTTCTTGTAGCCTACTGTTTATTCCATCTATTGTATGTTAATTTCATTTATTGTCTTCTTAATCTCTTTTATGTTATCTTTTATCCCTTGCCAATGGTCTCATTGATGTCCTCTACTCTTTTCTGAAGTCTAGTGAGTATCTTTATAATTATAACTTTAAATTCTCTATCAGGCATACTAGTTATTTCTGTTTTGCTTAGATCTGCTGTGATTTTGTCCTATTTTTTTCAATTGGCTTATATTCCTCTGTGTCTTCATTTTGTCTACCTCTCTGTTTCTGTTTCTCTGTGTTAGGAAAGTCAGCTATGTCTACTGTCCTTGAAAGTAGTGACTTTATGAGGGAGAGTTTCTGTAGTGCCCTAGAGTGCAGTGTCCCCTGTTTACCAGAAACTGGCACTGCAGGGGAGTCTTCTATGTGTGTTGCTTGCATCCTGCTATTATTTCTGAGTTGCTTTTTCTTTCAGTCCAGACATCTGCACTGACTTTCTGCCTATTGTGGCCTGTGCTTGCTGTCTGTGGTGTTAATGAGACTCGAGCAAGCTAGTTCTGAGAGGGTGTGACCACAGGTGGGCTGGGAGGGAAGTGCAATAATATTAGCAATATTTGCACTGAACAGCAAATACTAGGCTGGATCCCCCCAAAGCACAGCAACTGGAGTGGTGGCCTGGAGTGCAAAGCAGAGTGGCATGGGGGTGAGGGTTGTGGGGGAAAGGGACTGAGTGTGAGCATGCAGCATTGACAAAATTTGTGCTGAGCCCAGGAATGAGGCCAGCAAGCTTGGACTTGAGTCCTCAGGAGAATGCACTGGCAGGGCACACTGCTAGCCAAGTTAGTTAGGAAATGTCTGTGCAGCATGGGCTCCTACAGGTGGCCTTGTATTTTATGCTGGGGAGTGTAGAGGAAAATGGTGCCTGCCAGCCCTTTTGTTCCCAGAGAAGGCCCCCTAAATGCCCCAAAATCAATATAAACAGACCTTCCTTTCGTTCAACTAACCCAGTGTTGAGTCATTGACTTTTAAACCTCCAGGCTCCAAGTCCTGCTGGTTATACAAACTCAGGGAATTCAGCCCCTGTGGTTTTCAAGGACATATGTTATAGAGATTTATGTTTTCTATGTGGAGTCTTTCATACAAGGGGCCATTTCTTTCCCCTTTATGCACCAGCAGCTCCTTTCCTCCTGCAGACAGCTCCATTCTTTCTAACCTCCTCAGATGCAGCTTCTTTACATTTAGTTGTGGGTTTGTTCTGCTAGTCTTCCAATCACTCTCTGGCTTATTTACACAGATGTGAATAATATCTAGTGGCAAACGTGAAATGGAGTGAGCTTAGGGTCCTCCCACTCTGCCATCTGCCCAAACTTGATGAATTTATTTTTTATTTTGTTGTACATATTTAAAAATTTCTCTTTATACTTCTTTTTTGACTGATAGGTTACTTAGAAGTTTGTTGTTTAATTTCTAAACATTTAAAGATTGTCAAGATATTTTTCTGTTGTTGACTTGTGGTTTAATTCTGCATGGTCTTGTAAGGCCACAAGTCTGAACGTCTAAATCAAACTGACTCCATGACAGGCTTTAAGTTTCCCCTCTAAACTAGAAGGCCTAAGTTTCAGCTTTCCCGAAACTATCAGGCAGTTACACATTGCCCAAGGCAGGAGAAACCACCCTTGCAACACCCAATCAGGAAAGACCAGCGACCACCCTCCACATTATTAAGGGAGAGGCCTGGAGATAGAAACTATAGATAGGACCTTGTTACCTAATGTTAAAGTTAACCTGTTAGTCGCCGAACAAGATCCTAGGCTCGCTCTGTGATTCGTTGAATTTAAAGGTACTCTAAATGTTGTAATTGGATCCCGCCAAAAGTAACAAATACTCTAGACAATGTGTATGGTCAAACCCGCTGTCAGTGATGTTGTATTATTATGATTGGATCACTGTTCTCATGTCACAACTTCTGTAACTCCCCCCTCTCAAGCCCCATAAAAACCCTACTCTGCCCTTGTTCGGGGCTCTCAGCACGGATCCATGCGCTGGTGAAGTCTGTGAGCCCCAGCTCGAGCCCGTAATAAAGCCCTTTGCCTTTGCATGTGTGACTTGGTCTCCCTGGTGGTCTCTGGTCGGTGAGGATATTGCGATCTGGTTATAACAGTCTGAGAATGTATTTTTTATGATTTAAATTTGTTAAGGTATATTTTGTGGCCCAGATGTGATCAATTATGGTGAACATTTTATGTCTGCTTGAGAAGAATGTGTATCTTGCTGTTGTCAGATGGAATGCATTAATGTATTAATGCAATGTGCTTTAGATCGGGTTTATTGATAATGTTGTTTAAGTCATGTATATCCATACAGATTTTCTGCCTGTCCTGTTAGTTATGGACAGAGGGATGTTGAAGTTCCCAAATATAAAATAGATTTGTTTTTCCTTTCGGTTCCATAATTTTTTGCCGTGCGTATTTTAATACCTTATTTTTAGTGCATAAACATTTAGGACTGTTGTTTTCTTGGAAAAATGATTGTGTCATGTTGCTTTTTACCTCTGATATTCTGTCCTGTTCTTAAATCTACTTTCTCCAAAATGATGTTTACCCCATCCTTCTGTTGATTAGTGCCAACGTGATATCTCTCTCTCTTTTTCTTCACTTTTAACTTAACTGTTTCTTGTAGGCTATATATAATTTGATCTTTTTAAAAATTCTTCAATCTGCCCACTTTTGTTTTTAACTGATGTTTAGACATCTGATGTCTTAAATCATTGCATTGAAATTATTTACTATTAGCTGTATTAAAATACCATCTTTGTAACTACTTTTGATTATTGCATTTGATCATTTCATTTATCCTCTTTTTTTTTTTTGCCTTTTCTATTTTTTTAAAAAATGTTTTATTTATTTCTAGGAGAGAGAGAGAGACAGCGTGAGCAGGGGAGGATCAGAGAGAGAGGGAGTCACAGACTCTGAAACAGGCTCCAGGCTCTGAGCTGGCAGTCAGCACAGAGCCCGACGCGGGGCTTGAACCCACGAACTGCGAGATCATGACCTAAGCGAAAGTCGGACGCCCAACAGACCAAGCCACCCAGGCACCCCATTGCCTTTTCTATTTTTAACTGATCATTGATTCTTTTGAAATTACTTCTCTTGGTATATGATATATTTGTTTTTAGAAACATTTTTAAGTGATTGCCCTAAGGTTTACAATATAAATTTTAAAATAATGTAAATCTCATTTCAAATAGCACTGGACATGTGTAGTACAGGTACCACAATAGCATTCTCTTGTCCCTTGTTACATAGCTGTCATTAATTTCCTTTACTCATAGGCTATAATCATGTATTTATTATTATTATTGATTTAAACACTTATCCATTAGCTCGATTAAGATTCAGAAAAGTGATAGATTTTATCTTCTTTATGCTATTCTCAACACTCATTCTTTATGAAGATTCAAATTTCTGAGATGTCTTAACTCTCCTTTAGTTTTGAATGATAATTTAATTTACCTTTTAACTATGCTGGCAAATTTCTATTTTTTAATGTAAAAATTTTACTTCATTCTTATCTTACTTGCATAGTTAATGATAAATTTGCTATAAGTCTTATTCATTTTTTATATCAGTGATGTGTTATCCCTTTCTCTGTTTCTTTCAGACTTTGTCTGATTTTCTGCACTTTGAATATATGACTAGATACAGTTTCTTGATTTTGCATGATATTCTCTATTAATAACTGTGATTCATTCTCAGCATTGTCACAATATTTACTCTGATTTATTTTCTCTTTTCTGGTAATCCAATTATTCATTTATTACACACTTTGAAATTGCTCCATTGTTCTTGGATGTTCTGTTCTGTTTTTCATTCTTTCTTTTATTTTTCTCATTGTATTTTATTTAGGAAAGTTCCTGTTGAACTTTCTTCAAACTCATTGATCCTTCCGTTAACTGTGTCAAGTCAGGTAATAAGCTTGTCAAAGGATTTCTTTTCCTTTAGAGTTTTTGACTTCTAGCTTTTCATTTTGATTTTCTCTTTGAGTTTTAATTTCTCTGCTGACACCACTCATCTGACCTTGCATGGTATCTACTTTTACATAAGAAGTTTTAACATATTATCATTATTTTAGTTTTTTTGATCTGATAATTCTAACATCTATGTGATATGAGATCAGTTCTGATGATCATTATCCTTTTATCTCTTCAGACTGTGTCCCCCGACCCTAGGCTTTTAGCAGATCTTTAGTTTAGTTTTTATTTTTTTCTTCATTTGTTTTGTTGCTGTTGAGAGACAGACATATTGTGATGAGTAAAAGGCACTAAGGTAAATAAGCTTTTAGTGTGAAGATTTATGTTAATCAGACTAGAGGTCTATAGGTACCAGAGGCTTCATATTACTTTAGCTGCTTTCTTTATGCTCTCTTGACTTTGGGACTTCTTTTTGGGCTGCTCTTCAGTCTGTGTCTTATAGCTTTTTCCTCTGTAGTCAACTATTATTGTAGTGGAGACTTGGTGTGAGGGAAGGGGAAGCATATGTTAGATTTTGCAAAATTCCCATCTAAGAGGGAATTTACATTTTATCAACAATGTATTATAGAGCTATATATTTTTTCAATATTGTCCATCTGATAGGTAAAAAATTATACCTTAGAGTAATTTTATTTTGCATTTCTTTTATTGTAAGTTTGAACTTATTTTCATTAATTTAAAGGATACTTAACGTATATATTTTTCTGAATCCTCTGTCTATATTTTGCCCGTTTAAAATTTTCTTTACCACTTTCTTTTGAAAAATAGACAAGAATAGTTGTCTTTATATGTTTTATACATTATTCCTTTTTCTTCTTAAAAATACTTTTTATTTTGAGGGGCGCCTGGGTGGCTTAGTCGGTTAAACGTCCGACTTTCGCTTAGGTCATGATCTCGCGGTTCGTGGGTTCGAGCCCCGCGTTGGGCTCTGTGCTGACTGCCCGCTCAGAACCTGGAGCCTGTTTTAGACTGTGACTCCCTCTCTCTCTGACCCTCCCCTGCTCATGCTGTCTCTCTCTCTCTCTCCTAAGAAATAAATAAAAAAAAAACATTTAAAAAAAAAGTACTTTTTATTTTGAAAAAATAGTATAGTTCTTACTCAGATTTCCAAATTGCTACCACTTGCCTTATCATTCTTTCTCTATACTCTTTCTCTATACATTGAGACTTTTTTGGCAAACTGTTTGCCCTGTTAGCATACATAGTTTTAGGCCTAAACACCTCAGTATTCATTTTCTTTAAAAAAGGACACCTTTCCACAAAAAGACCAGAATAAGATTATCAAACATAAACAAATACATTTTGATATAACACCACCATCTAATACACAGTTTATCAGCAAATTTTATCATTCATTATTGAATACAATTTGAGATCATGTGTTGAACACAGTTGTCATGCTTCTGTAGGCTCCATCAGTCTGGAATAGTTCCTCTGTTTTTCCTTTTCTTTCATTTCTTTCTTTCTTTTTTTTTAATTTCTGGGAGAGAGAGAGAGAGAGACAGCGTGAGCAGGGAAGGGTCAGAGAGAGAGTAACAGACTCTGAAACAGGCTCCAGGCTCTGAGCTGGCAGTCAGCACAGAGCCCGAGGCGGGGCTCGAACCCACCAACCGCGAGATCATGACCTAAGCGAAAGTCGGACGCTTAACCGACTAAGCCACCCAGGCGCCCCCTTTCATTTCTTTAACCAATGCTTTTGTAAAAGTAATTCATCATAACAGAATGTACATAATGTAGAAATATTAACCAGAAATGTTAATTTTATCACTTGGTTAAGATGATGGCTTCCATATTGTCTGCTATAAAGTTAATGAATATGTATTTCCTATTTATTAACTGGCAAGTGCTAAATGTGGTTTACATCCGCACCAGGACACACATGCACACGAGCACACATCCACATCCACACCCATTCTTTCTTCTGTTTTTCAGTTTTTACATTTAGATATCTAATCCATTTGGAATTAATTATTTTGTTTCCTGGGAAATATGGATTCAATTTTAACTATTTCCAAATGACAAATTATTTACCCCAATACTACTTATTTTTATTTTAAAACATTTATATAATTAATTAATTAATATATTGTTTATTTATATCCAAGTCAGTTAGCATATAGTGCAGTAATGATTTCAGGAGTAGATTCCAGTGATTCATCCCCAGTGCTCATCCCAAGAAGTGTCTCTCTTAATGCCCTTTACCCATTTAGCCCAGCCTCCCACCTCAAACCTCTCCAGCAACCCTCAGTTTGTTCTCTGTATTTAAGAGTCTCATATGTTTTGTCTCTCTCCCTGTTTTTATATTATTTTTGCTTCCCTTCCCTTATGTTATCTGTTTTGTATCTTAAATTCCACATATGAGTGAAGTTGTATGATATTTGTCTTTATCTGACTAATTTTGTTTAGCAAAATACTGTCTAGTTCCATCCATATAGTTGCAAATGGCAAGATTTCATTCCTTTGGATTGCCAAGTAATACTCCATTGTATATATATACCAAATCTTCTTTATCCATTCATCAATTGATGGACATTTGGGCTCTTCCCATACTTTGGCTGTTGTCAATAGTACTGCTATAAACTTTGGGGTGCATGTGCCCCTTTGAAGCAGTACACATGGATCCCTTGGATAAATACCTAGTAATGCAATTGCTGGGTCATATGGTAGTTCTATTGTTAATTTTTTGAGGAACCTCCATACTATTTTCTAGACTGGCTTCACCAGTTTGCATTTCCACCAACAGTGCAAAAGAGATCTTCTTTCTCCGCATCCTCGCCAACAACTATTGATAAGTCCTTTATAGATTTTGAGTACTAACCGTTTATCTGATATGCCCTTTGCAAATACCTTCTCCCATTCCATTGGTTGCCTTTTAGTATTGCTGATTATTTCCTTTGCTGTGCAGAAGATTTTATCTTGACGAAGTCCCAATAATTCATTTTTTGCTTGTGTTGCACTTGTCTCCTGAGATGTGTTGAGTAACAAGTTGCTTCCGCTGAGCTAAAAAAGGTTTCTGTCTGCTTTCTCCTCTAGGATTATGATGGCTTCCTGTCTTACGTTTAGGTCATTCATCCATTTTTAGTTTATTTTTGTGTATGGTGTAAGAAACTGGTCCAGGTTCATTCTTTTGCATATCACTGTCCAGTTTGCTGAAGAGACTGTCTTTATTCCATTGGATATTCTTTTCTGCTTTGTCAAAGCTTAGTTGGCCATATGGTAGTGGGTCAATTTCTGGATTCTCTATTCTGTTCCAATGATCTAAGTGTCTGCTTTTGTGCAAATATCATACTGCCTTGATGATTACAGCTTTGTAGTACATCTTGAAATCTGGAACTGTGATGTCTCCAGCTTTGGTTTTCTTTTTTCAGGATTCTTTGCCTATTCAGGGTCCTTTCCGGTTCCATAAAAATTTCAGCATTGTTTGTTCCAGCTCTGTGAGGAATGCTGGTGTCATTTTGATAAGGATTCCATTGAATATGTAGATTGCTTTGGGAGTATCGACATTTTAACAATATTTGTTCTTCCTATCCAGAAGCATGGAATATTTTTCCATTTTTGTTTCTTCTTCAATTTCTTTCAGAAACTTTCTATAGTTTTCAGTGTATAGCCTCTCTGGTTAGGTTTATTCCTAGGTATTTTACGGTTTGTGGTGTTATTTGTAAATGGGATCAATTCATTGATTTCTCTTTCTGTTATTTCATTATTGGTGTGTAGAAATGCAACAGATTTATGTGCATTGATTTTATATCCTATGACTTTGCTGAATTCATGGACCAGTTTTAGCAATTTTTTGGTGGAATCTTTTGGGTTTTGCATGTAGTGTAACATGTCATCTTCTAAGAGTGAAAGTTTGACTTCCTCCTTGCTGATTTGGATGCATTTTATTTCTTTTTGGTGTCTGATTGCAGAGGATAAGACTTCTAATACTATGTTGAATAACAGTGCTGAGAGAGGACATCCCTGTTGTGTTCCTGACCTTAGGGGGAAAGCTCTCAGTATTTCTCCACTGAAGATGATGTTAGCAGTGGATCTTTTGTATATAACTTTTATGATCTTGAGGTATGGTCTTTCTATCTCTATTGTCTTGAGGTTTGTGTTAAAGGATGCTGTATTTTGTCAAATGCTTTCTCTAATCTATTTAGAGGATCATGTAGTTCTTGTCTTTTCTTTTATTGATGTGATGTATCACATTAATTGTTTTGTGGATATTGAACCAGTCCTGCATCTCAGGTATAAATCCCACTTGGTCATGGTAAATAATTATTTTAATGTATTGGTGGATCTGGTTGGCTAGTATCTTGTTGTGGATTTTTGCTTCCATGCTCATCAGGTAAATTGGTTTGTAGTTCTCCTTTTTAGTGGGGTCTTTGTCTGTTTTTTTAATCAATATAATGCTGGGTTCATAGAAAGAGTTTGGAAGTTTTCCTTATATTTCTGTATTTTGGAAGAACTTCAAAAGAATAGGTATTAATTCTTCTGAAAATGTTTGGTAGAATTTCCCTGGAAAGCCATCCGGCCTTGGACTCTTGTTTTCTTGGGGAGACTTTTGGTTACTAATTAAAGTTTCTTACAGGTTATGGGTCTATTTATATTTTCTATATCTTCTTGTTTCAGTTTCGGTAGGTTATATATGTGTAGGAATTTGTACATTTCTTCCAAATTGCCCAATTTATTGGCATGTAATTGCTGAAAATATTCTCTTATTATTATTTGTATTTCTACAGTGTCGGTTGTGAGCTCTCCTTTTCATTCTTAATTGTATGTATTTGGCTCCTTTCGTTTTTCTTTTTGATCAAACTGGCTAGGGCCTTATCAATTTTGTTAATTTTTTCAAAGAACCAGCTCTTTGCTACATTGGTCTATTCTACTGTTTGTTGTGTTTGTTTTTGTTTGTTTCTATAGCATTGATTTCTGCTCTAATCATTATTTCCCATCTTCTGCCGGTTTTGGGTTTTATTTGCTATTCTTTCTCCAGCTTTTTAGGTGTAATGTTAGCCTGTGTATCTGAGGCCTTTCTTCCTTCCTTAGGAAAACCTGGATTGCTATATACTTCCCTCTTATGACTGCCTTTGCTGCATCTCAGAGGTTTTTGGCTGTGATGTTATCATTTTCATTGCCTTCCATGTCCTTTTTAATTATCTCTTTAACTTCTTGTTTAGACCATTCATTCTTTAGTAGGATGGTCTTTAGTCTCCAAGTAGTTGTTTTCTTTCCAAATATTTTCTCGTTTATGATTTCGGTCGTGTGTGTGTGTGTGTGTGTGTGTGTGTGTATGTGTGTGTGTTTTCTCCCCTCAGAGATTCCCCCTTAAACTTTCTTGCAGGGCTGGTTTAGTGGGCATGAGCTCCTTTAGTTTTTGTTTGTCTGGGAGCTTATTATCTTTCTATTTTGAATGATAGCCTTGCTGGATAAAGAATTCTTTGCTGCATATTTTTCCAATTCAGCACATTGAATATATTCTGCCCCTCCTTTCTGGCTTGCCAAGTTTCTGTGGATAGGTCTGAGAACCTGATCTGTCTTCCTTTGCAGGTTAAGGGATTTTTTCCCTTGCCATTTTCATTATTTTTTCCTTGACTGAGTATTTTGTGAATTTCACTATGATATGCCTTGTTATGGATGGTTTTTGTTGAATTTAATGCGAGTTCTCTGTGCTTCCTGGATTTTGATGTCTGTGTCTTTCCCCAGGTTAGGAAAGTTTTCCATCAGGATTTGCTCACATAACTCTTCTAACCCTTTCTCTCTCTCTTCCTCTTCTGAGACCCTTATCATTCTGATGTTGTTCCTTTTTAAAGAGTCACCAATTCCCCTAATTCTTAAATAATTCTCTTTTACTTTAGTTTTCTTTTTTTTTTTTTGCTTCATTATTCTCCATAAGTTTGTCCTCTATATCTGATTCGTAGCTTTGCTTCATCCACCCTTGCCCCCATGGCATCTATTCAAGACTGCATTTCAGTTATAGCACTTTTTCAGTTTGTTCTGATTAGATTTTACTTCTTTTATCTCCACAGAAAGGGATTCTATGCTTTTTTCAACCCCAGTGTATTCTTATTATTGTGATTCTAAATTTTGTTTCAGACGTCTTGCTTGCATCTGTGTTGAATAAGTCCCTGTGGCCGTCATCTCTTCTTGTTCTTTCTTTTGGGGTCCTTTGTTTTTATCATTTTGGAAGAAGAAAAAGAATTAATAAAATAAAAATAAATAAAAATTAAAAACGAAAACAACACAAAGAATCAAATAAAGGATGCTAGATCCTAGTTATGTTTTGGTCTGGTTGTTGAAAGAAGGTTGATAGAGAAAAATGGGAAAGAAAAGAAAAAGGAAAAAAGTGAAAATGTTTAAAAATTTAAAAAAATGAAACAATAAATGAGAATAAAATGAAATGATGAAAGTAAAATAGAATTTTAAAAATTTACAAAAAATTAAAAAATATAGTGGAGAAAACGTAAAGAAATCTTTTTTTATAAAAATGGAAAATAAAAATAAATTGTTTTTCTTTCTTTATTCAAAACTAAGAAAAGAAAAATAAAAAGGTTAGACCAGAGAACTGAATGAAATATGATTAAAATTATATCCAATTTCCCCTACGAGTCAAATTATGAAGCACTTCATAGTCCATAAACTAAGCAGGACGAGAGACTTGTTGTATTCTTGTAGAGTGTGATTGGTGCAGTTCAATGGGGATTGGTGTATTGGCTCTGTTCTCCACCTGATGGCGCTGCTTATCTTACCGAGGTGAATCTTTGTGGAGCCTGTAGGAGTGTATGGGCATATGCAGGAGGGGTGAAAATGGCGTCACCTAGCTACCCAGTCTCTAGTATCGGAACTCTGTGCATTTGCCAACAGGCAATCAAGCACCCCTCCTTTGTCTCTGGTCTCCAACCACTCCACACTTCTACACTGTCCACACCAAGCTGTCAGGCTGCTGGGCAGCATCTCTCTCCTGAATTTTGTCTGAGATGTGACTATGTTTTGAAACCCCTTACTTCTGAGGGCCCTGGGTCTTTGATCTGCTGAGACCCTTTGGGGTAGCATTGACCAAGCAATGTCCAGGTGTGGGCCAGCACACTCATATAACCCCTCTGTTCTAGATGCCCAGAAACTTCAGCTGAGTGCCAGCCTGCCCCTGAAAAAGTTTGCACGATTATGTAGCATCAGAGTTTCAGGGATTGTGGTAAATGACAACACATATCTGGCACCAGGCTTCACCTTTAACATCCTTGTTCCAACACCCACAGACGTGGCTGATCTTCAGGGTCCACTGGGACCTTTGCCTGTGGGGAGGCCACACAGCCTCTACCAAATAGCCTCTCAGCAGGGAAACTGCCTCTCCCTGTGTGGCCCAAGGACCCATCAATCCTTGCTGTCTGCTCGTGGGGATTCACCCTTTCCACCAAAGCTCCTCCAGGTACAGAACTGTGGAGTTTCAAACTCTGTGCTGCCTTCTTTATAGACACTTAATGGGTTTTCAATTCTCTCCTTTCTCCTTTCTTTCTTAAGTCTCTTATGGGTGTTTCTACTCTTTCTCTTTCTCTCCAGCTACTTTAATGGGGGGGGTGCTTTTACTGTACTCTCCTCCCTGTCTCTATCTTCTCTCTGCAAGCAAAATAGCTCCCTACCATCTGCGGCTTCTCTCTCCCCCAGTTCACCTCTCCACACTATGCTATGTACCTGCCGAGTTCTGTGAATCAAGTTGTTCAGATTGTTGTGTTCATCCTCAGATAAATTTTCTAAGTGTACAAGATGGTATGGTCTTGATCTAGCTGCATTTCAGGGACAAGAGAGGCAAAAAAAGACTTCCATGCTGCTCTGACATCTTGGCCCCTCCTCTCCCCAATATCATTTATTTAAAAATTTATTTTTGTATTCTATGTTTTCAGATGCCAGCTCTATCATATACTAAATTATTTGTGTCTATTTCTGCACTTTCTAATTTAGTTTGCTGATATCTGTCTATTTGGATTCTAATACCAGACTTTAAATTTTAGAAAATCAGATATTTAGACAATTTTAAAATACCAGGTCTTGTAATGTCTGGTAGAGCCAGATACCTTTCCTTAGAGCTTAGCTTTTTCAGTATTTTCCTCTGGCTCTATGTTTATTTTTCCATATGACATTTAGTATCAATACAAAATTTACAAATTTTACTGAATACAGAAAGTTATTCATATTTTCATTGGAATTGTCTTATACTCATGAATTAATTTAGGGAGAATTGATGAGATGGAGCCATCCTAGACAAGGAGAAAGGATACATTCTCATTTGTGCAAGTCTGCTTTTGTGTCTTTTAAGAATACTTCTATATTTTAATCTTATAGATGATGCCTATTTCTTAAGTTTATTCCTAAGTATTTTATCTTCCTTATTTTTCTTAATATGAAATTTCATATGCTACATTGTATATTCTGATTGGTGATTTTTAGAATATATCAAAGTTATTGTATTTTTATTAATTTTACATCATTTTCCTTGATAAGTTATTGTATGAGTTAATTTTATTATTGATTTTCTAGAGTTTGCAAGTATACTATCAAATTTTCTGTGAACAGTTTTACTTCTTTTTCAATTTTTATGCCTTTAATTGATTTTTCTTTTCTATTTGCATTGATAACACATTGAGTACAGTTTTCAATAGTAATAAATATACTGGACATTCTTGTTATTTTTATGACTGATTGGAAATCCTCTTATATTTGACAAACAAGATACTGGTTTCACAAAGTATTCATAGATTACTATTTTTTTAGTATATTTTATCACCAATGGTTGTTAAGGTTTTTCAGTGACTTTTTCTGCAAAATGGAGATAATCATACAATTTTCTCTTTAGATTTATTAATATTAGTTATTGTATTAATGAATTTAAATTATTGAAACAATCTTATATTGTGTATTCATATCTCTTTGGTGTTATTTTCTTAATATGTGGGGTTTCTTTTGAGTGTTTTTGAGCTTTTTAAATATTTTTGTTATTGATAATGATATTGTTTTCTAACTTTTTAATATGCTAATGATCAATGTTATAGTTGCTTCCACCGGACTTTTATTCATTAGCTATTATTTGTAAAATTTAATGTAACATTGGGGCTATTGGTTCTGTGAAAGTGTAATTTTCTTTTGAAATGATCTGAGCCTGGTGCATTTGTAGAGTACCTCTATAATAACTTTCCCTTTTCACTACAACAATTGGTGCATTTAAGTATTCTACTGTGAATGGGGTCAATTTTAGTAAGTTAATTTTTTTTTAACTTACCACTCATTTCATTTAGTTCCAAATTTATTTGCAAAGAGCCACAAAGAAATTTCTCATTATTAAATTGTTTTTCCTTTGTCAACAGCTGTTTCCACTCTTTTGCTTCTTACATTATGTTGTGGTTCTTGTTGTTCACTTTTTCTTTTTTTTTAAAAATTTCTGAGAGAGAGACAGCGTGAGCAGGGGAGGGTCAGAGAGAGAGAGAGAGACAGAACCCGAAGCAGGCTCCAGGCTCCGAACTAGCTGTCAGCACAGAGCCTGATGCGGGGCCCGAACCCACGAACCGGGAGATCATGACCTGAGCCAAAGTCGGACGCCCAACCAACTGAGCCACCAGGTGCCCCTGTTGTTCACTTTTTCTTAAGCTACTAAGTGGCTTTGCTGATTACTTTATTAAATTTTTTTAAAATAAAGGATGATTTGGGACACCTGGGTGACTTAGTTGGTTAAGTATTCAATTCGGCTCAGGTCATGATCTCACGTTTTGCAAGTTTGAGCCCTGCATCAGCCTCTGTGCTCACAGCTCAAAGCCTGGAGCCTGTTTCAGATTCTGTGTCTCTGTCTCTCCCAGCTTTTCCCGTGCTCTCTCTCTCTCTCTCTCAAAAATAAATAAACATTAAAAAATTTTTGAAGGATGATTTAAAAAATTTAAATGTTTCTTATTTATTTCTGAGAGAGAGAAACAGTGTGAGCAGGGGAGGGTCAGAGAGAGAGCAAGATACAGACTTGAAGCAGGCTCCAAGCTCTGAGCTAGCTGTCAGCACAGAACCCGACACGGGGCTCGAACCCATGAACCGTGAGATCATGACCCTGATTCGAAGTCGGACGCTTAACCGACTGAGCCACCCAGAAGCCCCAGATGATTTAATTTAATATTTAAAACTTCTTTTTTGTATTCCCTAGCTCATTAGTTTTTATTTTTATTATATTCTTCTTTGTGTTTTACACTATTTTGCTGTTGTATTTTTTTATGGTTGAGTGGGAGAATTCTTAATTTAGTTTCATTTTGATTTTTTTAAATTTTTTAAAAATTTGTTTAAATTTTTTACAAATAGTTTATTGTCAAATTAGTTTCCACATAACACTCAGTGCTCATCCCCACAAGTGCCCTCCTCCATGCCCATCCCCCCTCCCCCCCACATCCATCAGTCCTCAGTTTTTGTCAGCATTCAAGAGTCTCTCATGGTTTGCCTCTCTCCCTTTCCCCCACTATTTCCCCCCTTCTTCTCCCCCTTGGTCCTCCGTCAAGTTCCTCCTAATCCTCCTATACGTGCAAACATATGATATTTGTCCTTCTCTGCCTGACTCATTTCGCTCAGCATAACACCGTCAAGGTCCATCCATGTTGCTACACATGGCCAGATTTCATTGTTTCTCATTGCCATGTAGTATTCCATGGTATAGATAAACCACATCTTCTTGATGCATTCATCTGTTGATGGACACTTAGGCTCTTTCCATGTTTTAGCTATTGTGGAGAGTGCTGCTATGAACATTGGGGTACATGTGCTCCTATGCCTCAGCATTTCTGTATCCCTTGGGTAAATTCCTAGCAGTACTTTCATTTTTAAATCAATATAAGTAAGCCAATGGACTTTCCTATGATTAATGCTTTAAATTTATCCCAAAAGATGTAATATCAGTGTTCCTACTATCATTATTTTTTTAAACTTTGTAATTTTGGTTTGTATTCCTACTTTTCCCGAAATATTAATTAAGCCTTCTTTTCCAATTTTCCACGTAAATTACCTGATTAAAATTTGTTGCTAATTTCTAGTTTTTTTTTTCATTGTAGTCAGAGAGTATTGTATTTGTAAAGTTTCTACTTTATAGAACTTACTGATTCTTTCTTTGTTTCTTAATATGTCAGGGGTCTACAAAATTATAGCCCTCAGGCCAAATCCAGCCCATTACCTATGTTTAATCATTGAAAAATATTAAATCATTGGAAAATCATTTTTAAAAATTACTATTTTATTTCTTATTAAAATTATGTGAAATTCATATTTCAGTGTTCATTGGAATGCAGTCATTTATTTCTGTATTACCTATAGGTGCTTTTGTGTGGCTTGCATACCCTAAAATATCCACTGTATAGGTCCTTTATAGAAAAAGTTTGTTGATTTTATTATATGTAATCAATTTTGAGGAATATTATCTAAATTTAAAAATAAGATCTATTTTTGGAATCAGGATGTAAAGTTTAATATAAAATTATGTTTTTATACCTCACATTTTCTGAGCATATTATGGTAAAATGTACTGTTATTCTGTTTTTATCTAAGTCTCTTTGCATCTCCTTCAGTAACTGTTTAGTGCTGGTAGCTGTGTTACTTGGTGTATAAAAATTCATAATTATTATATTGTCATTGTGAATTATGGCTTTTAACACTAAAAGGTGTCATTTTCTTTCTATAGCCAACATTTTTCTCTTGTGTTCTATTTTTTCAGGTTTTGTATCTAGAACCTCTACACTGTTTTTGTTTCCAGTAGCTTGAAATATACTTGCCAATTATTTTATTTATGTTTTGTTGTGTTCTTTTTTTCCAATATAATTCCAAGTGTATAGAAAAGATGTAGGAATTGACCCGGGACTTGATCTTTTTGTATGCAGTCTAAAATCATGCTCTTCAATTCATGCTGAAGGTGTGAGGTTTCAATCATGTTCCTTGTGATCTGTGTAGCTTTTGGAGGATGTGTGGAAAACTTTTGCTTTGGGTAGCCAAAATTACCTTGGCCACNTGATTTAATTTTAGTTACTTTAATAAATTTATCATAAGTCCTACAGAATTCCATTTGACATTGATTCTCACATTCTTAGAATGAATTAAAAGCAGAATGTAAATATTGTTACCTTACATTTCACAAAGAAAACAAACATTAAAGTCATGTATACATCTATGAAAACTCATTTTTAATCCAAACATAATGAAGAAAAAATTGTTACTCAAAACGTAGTTTATTTTCTTAAAAATTTTTTTAAATGTTTTATTTATTTCAGAGAGAGAGAGAAAAAGACAGCGTGAGCAGGTGAGGGTCAGAGAGAGAGGCAGATACAGAATCTGAAACAGCCTCCAGGCTCTGCGCTAGCAGTCAGCACAGAGCCCGACGTGGGGCTCAAACTGATGAACCACGAGATCATGACCTGGTCCAAAGTTGGACACGTAACCGACTGAGCCACCCAGACACCCCATAAAATGTAGTTTATTTTCAATGGTATCTTCAATGATACTTTAAGGATAGAACATTTAAATAACTTTTATTATTTTACAATTAGTTTATTGTCAACTTGGTTTCCATATAACACCCAGTGCTCATCCCACAAGTGTCCTCCTCCATGCCCGTCTCCCCCCTCCNTCTGACCGGCGTGAGGTGGTATCTCAGGTGGTTTTGATGTGTATTGCCCTGATGAGGAGGGATGCTGAGAATCGTTTCATGTGTCTGTTGGCCACCTGGATGTCCTCTTTGGAGAAGAGTCTGTTCATATCTTCTGCCCATTTCTTCACTGGATTGTTTGTTTTTCTGGTGTGGAGTTTGGTGAGTTCCCTACAGATTTTGGATACTAGCTCTTTATCTGATATGTCATTTGCAACTATCTTTTCCCATTGCGTTGGTTGCCTGTTAGCTTTGTGGGTTGCTTCCTTTGCTGTACAGAAGCTTTTAATCTAGATGAGGTCCGAATCGTTTATTTTTGCTCTTGATTCCCTTGCTTTTGGGGATGTGTCAAGTAAGAAGTTGCTGCGGTGGAGGTCAAGGAAGTTGTTTCCTACTTTCCCCTCTAGGGTATTGATAGTTTCCTTTCTCACGTTCAGGTCCTTTATCCATTTTGAGTTTATTTTTGTGCATGGTGTGAGAAAATGATCTAGTTTCATTCTTCTGCATGTTGCTGTCCAGTTCTCCCAACACCATCTGTTAAAAAGGCTGTCTTTTTTCCATTGGATATTCTTTCCTGCTTTGTCAAAGATTAGTTGGCTGTATGCCTTTGGGTCCCGCTCTGAGTTCTCAATTCCATTCCATTGGTCTATGTGTCTGTTTCTGTGCCAATACCATACGGTCTTGATGATGACAGCTTTGTAGTAGAGGCTAAAGTCTGGGATGGTGATACCTCCCGTTTTGGTTTTATTCTTCAGTATTACTTTGGCTATTCGGGGTCTTTTGTGGTTCCATACAAATTTCAGGATAGTTTGTTCTAGTTTTGAGAAGAATGCTTGTGCAATTTTGATTGGGATTGTATTGAATGTGTAGATTGCTTTGGGTAGTAATGACATTTTAACTATATTTATTCTTCTGATCCATGAGCATGGAATGTTTTTCCATTTCTTTGTGTCTTCTTCCATTTCCTTCATACGTTTTCTATCGTTTTCATCATACAAATCTCTTATATCCTTGATTAGGTTTATTCCTAGATATTTTATTGTCTTGTGTAATTTTGAATGGGATCAGTTTCTTGATTTCTCTTTGTGTTGCTTCATTTTTGGTGTATAAAAATGCAACCAATTTCTGTACGTTGATTTTGTCCACAGCAACTTGGCTGAATTCATGGATCAGTTCTAGTAGGCTTCTGGTGGAGTCTGTCGGGTTTTCAATGTAGAATATTATGTCATCTGCGAAAAGTGTAAGTTTGACTTCTTCTTTACCAATTCTGATGCCTTTTATTTCCTTTTGTGTCTGATGACTGATGCTAGGACTTCCAGCACTATGTTAAACAACAGTGGAGAGAGTGGACATCCCTGTCATGTTCCTGATCTCAGGGGAAAACTCTCAATTTTTCCCCAATGAGGATGATGTTAGCTGAGGGCTTCTCATAGGTGGCATTTATGATGTTAAATAAGTTCTTTCTATTCCAACTTTCTCGAAGGTTTTTATTAAGAAGCGATGCTGTATTTTGTCAAATGCTTTTTCTGCGTCTATCGACAGGTTCATATGGTAATTATCTTTTCTTTTGTTGATGTGATGTATCACATTGATTGATTTGTGAATATTGAACCAGCCCTGTAACCCAGGAATGAATCCCACATGTTGGATAATTCTTTTTATGTGCTATTGAATTCATTTTACAAGTATCTTGTTGAGGATTTCTGCATCCGTATTCATCGAGGATATTGGCCTCTATTTCTCTTTTTTCCTGGTTCTCTGTCTGGCTTGGGAATCAAAGTGATGCTGGCTTCTTAAAATGAGTCTGGAAGTTTTCCTTCAATTTCTATTTTTTGGGATAGCTTGAAAAGAATGGGAATTAATTCTGTTTTAAATGTCTGGTAGAATTCCCCAGGGAAGCCANTTGGATAATTCTTTTTATGTGCTATTGAATTCATTTTACAAGTATCTTGTTGAGGATTTCTGCATCCGTATTCATCGAAGATATTGGCCTGTATTTCTCTTTTTTCCTGGTTCTCTGTCTGGCTTGGGAATCAAAGTGATGCTGGCTTCTTAAAATGAGTCTGGAAGTTTTCCTTCAATTTCTATTTTTTGGGATAGCTTGAAAAGAATGGGAATTAATTCTGTTTTAAATGTCTGGTAGAATTCCCCAGGGAAGCCATCTGGCTCAGAGCTCTTATTTTTTGGGAGATTTTTGATAACTGATTCAATTTCTTCTCTAGTTATGGGTCTGTTCCTCTTTTCTTTCTCATTCTGTGTGAATTTTGGTAGTGAGTGTGTGTTTAGGAATTTGTCCATTTCTTCTAAGTTGTCCAGTTTGTTGGCATATAGTTCTTAATAGTATTCCTTGATAATTGCTTGTATTTTTGCGGGGTTGGTTGTAATAAGTCCATTTCATTCATGATTTTGTCTATTTGGGTGCTCTCTCTTTTCTTTTTGAGAAGCCTGGCTAGAGGTTTTTCGATTTTGTTTTGTTTTGTTTTCAAAAAGCAATATTTGGTTTCATTGATATGATCAACTGTTTTTTGGTCTCTATATTGTTTATTTCTGCCCTGATTTTTATTATTTCTCTTCTCCTGCTGGGTTTGGGGTGCTCTTGTTGCTCTCCGTCTAGTTCCTTTAGGTGTGTTGTTAGATTTTGTACTTTCCTGTTTTCTAATTTCTTGAAATAATCCTGGAGTACAATGTACTTTCCTCTTAGGACTGCCTTTGACGCATCTCAAAGAGTTTGGATTCTTGTGTTTTCATTTTCATTTGTTTCCATATATTTTTAAGTTCTTCTCTAATTGTCTGATTGGCCCTTTCGTTCTTCAGTAGGGTGTGCTTTAACCTCCATTTTTGGAGGTTTTCCAGACTTCTTCCTGAGGTCAATTTCAAGTTTCATAGCATTGTGTTCTGAAAGTGTGCGTGGAATGATCTCAATTCTTTTATATTTATTGAGGGCTGCTTTATGTCCCAGTATGTGATCTATCTTGGAGAATGTGCCATGCACACTTGAGAAGAAAGTGAATTCCATGGCCTCAGGATGTAGTGTTGTAAATATATCTGTCAAATCCATTTGGTCCTATGTGTCATTTAAGTCCATTGTTTCTTTAGTGATTTTCTGTCTAGTTGATCTATCCATTGCCGTAAGTGGAGTATTAAAGTCCCCTGCTATTAGCACATTCTTATCCATAAGATTGTTTCTGTTTGTGATTGTTTTATGGATTTAGGTGCTTCCGTATTCCGGTGCGTAGACATTTATAAGTGTTAGCTCTTCCTGATGGATAGTCCCTGTTATTATTATGTAATTCCCTTCTTCATCCCTTGTTACTGCCTTTACTTTAAAGTCCAGTTTATCTGATATAAGTATAGCTACTCCAACTTTCTTTTGACTTCCAGTAGCATGATATATATTTCTCCATACCCTTACTATCAATCTGAAGGTGTCCTCAGGTCTAAAATGTGTTTCTTGTAGAAAGCAAATAGATGGATTTTTGTTTTTTTTAATCTATTCTGCTACCCTGTGACTTTTAATTGGGGCATTGAGCCCATTTATATTCAGTGTTTTTATTGAAAAATATGTGTTTAGAGTCATTGTGTCTTTTGTAGGTTTCATGCTTGTGGTGGTGTCTCTGTTACCTTGCGTTCCTTGCAACATTTCCCTCATGGAATACCTCTCAGGATTTCTTGTAGGGCTTGTTTAGTGGTGATAAATTCTTTCAATTTTTCTTTAATTTGGAAGACGATTAATTTCCTTCTATTCTGAATGACAGGCTTTTTGGATAGAGGATTCTTGACTGCATATTTTTTCTTTCATCACATTGAAGATTTCCTGCCATTCCTTTCTGGTCTGCCAAGTTTCAGTAGATAGGTCTGTAACCACTCTGATAGTTTTCACTTTGTATATTAAGGCCTTTTTCTCCCTAGCTGCTTTCAGAATTCTCTTTGTCCTTATATTTTGCCAGTTTCACTTCATGATATGTGCAGAGGATCGACTCAAGTTACCTCTGAGGGGAGTTCTCTGTGCCTCTTGGATTTGAATGTCTGTTTCCTTCCTCAGATGGGGGAAGTTCTCTGCTATAATTTGTTCAAGGACTCATTCAGTGCATTTCCCTCTCTCTTCCTCTTGTGGAATTCCTATGATAAGGAAATTGTTCCATTTGATTGTATCACTGAGCTCTCTAACTCCCTTTCATGTTCCTGGGTCAGTTTATCTCTTTTTCTCAGCTTCCTCTTTTTCTATAATTGTGTCTTCTAAATCACTTATTCTCCTTTCTGTTTTCAATCCATGCATTGGAAGCCTCTATTTTATTATGCATCTCATTTATAGCATTTTTTAAATTTATCGCAACTATTTTTAAGCTTTATAGTCTTTGTAGCAATAGTTTTTCTGATTTCTTCCATGCCTTTTTGAAGCCCAGCGATTAATTTTATGACTATTGTTCTAAATTCTTGTCAGTTATGTTGCTTATATCTGTTTTGAGTAGTTCTTTAGCTGTCATTTCTTCCTGGAATTTCTTTGGAGGAGAGCACTTCTGTTTCGTCATTTTGGTTAGCTTTCTATCTCTTGGTATTTTGAAAAGCTTGTTATGCTCTCTGTACCTGCGAGTGCTGATGTACCAAAGAAGGCTCTTTGACTGTCCAGGGCCTGTCGTTCAGGAAGTGTTCTTTGAATGGTGTCTCTTAGTCTTTATTGTTGAGACCTTGGTTAATTTATTTTCCTACTAGTAGTGGTATTTGGGATTCTCCACCATGTGTACTTTGGCTTGTTTCTTCAGGTAACCCTGGAAAAGAAAACAGACAGACAAACTCACAGGGAACAAAGGACCACAAACCCACAGACAAATCCAACAAACAAGCAGACTGAAAGGGAAAAAGAAGAAGGACAAAAGGAAGGGGCAAAAAAAGAGGAAGGAGAGAGGACAAACAATAAAAATAAAAATACATAAAAAAGAAAAAAGAAAAGAAAAGAAAAAAGGAAAAAAGAAAAAGACAAAGAACAGTCCAAAAGCATAGAACCAGAATTCCCAGCTACAAATGAGTCAGGTGTATGCAATGCTCCTGGAAGAGCATATACAAAGAGAGAAATGACAGGGCATGGTGGAAGAGAAATTGGGAATGAAATGACCAGGTGGAGAGTCTAAGAATCTTAATTCAGAGAGGGAAAGAGGAGAATATGGAGGTGTGGGGAAAGAAATGAAGTTCATGTTACTCAGAGAAACTATATAGTCTGATTACTCCAGAGAAAGAGACATTAAAATGTAGCGGTGGAGATGTAGAATATACATCTAGAGATGGTTTAAATGTGACTGTTTAAGCAAGCCAGTGACTAGAATTAATTAGGTCAGTGCATCCATGTTGGTCTTGCCACCCCTCCCCCCAAAAGGCAGCTCTCTAGCGGGAATGGGTGTGGTTTGGTGTAGTCAGGTCTTCACCTCCACTGAGTCTTGCAGGCTGCTCCCTGAGGTCCCACCTTGGTGGTTGTGTGGAGAAAAAATGGCAGCGCCCCAGTCCCTTCTCCAACCAATCATTGCAACTCACTCTTTTGGGTCGGATCTCCCTGTGGTGTGGGCGTAGCTAATGTGGGCCATGCTCTATATCCCAAGCCAGTCCTCATTTCCAGAGTTTAGTCCGTGCACCCCATTGATACTGCCGGAAATATAAACTCACAGAAGAGTGCCTCTGAGCAGTTTCAAGCCTCTTGCCTCCCCACTGGGGATCCAGCCAAGCCAGAAGCACAGTGGCGCAGCTTCAGGTGCTGCCACTTCCCCTCCAGGTCCAGCTGGTGAGCAAGGAGCAGTTTCTACCCGGGTCACCTGGGATCAGTGCCTCCTGTTCAGGGTCAGCTGGACAGCAAGAAACCGAATCCCTCTGTGTCCCGAGTGGAGGTTTTTCTCTTCTCTAGCGACAGGGACAGTGTGTTGAGCAGTTTTGGCCACTCTTTCTTTTTTCCCCTAGACTCACCGCAGTTCCCTGCAAAGGGGTCTCCCTCTCCTCCCTCCGTGTCTCTGGTCTTGGCCCATTTCTATCTTCCCCAGTTCACACTTACACTATAAGGTTTTCTCAGAGGACTCTGTCTCCTTTTTCTCTCAAACTCCTAGATTCTGTAAGGGTTCCTTAGGATTCAGGCCTTCTCCGTTTGAGAGATGGGGGCAAGTGAAATGTACGGAGCTCCCTACTCCTCTGCCATCTTGCCTCCCTCTAAGGAAATTTAATTTTACCTATATTTCTTTTGCTTTTGTCTTCCACATCCACCCTGAAATGACACACTGGTTTAAGTTGTAAGTTAGTATCACAGTGTTTTCTTCTAATTGGGATGTGCAGTCCCCAAATTATATAAGATTCTCATTAATACTGGTTCTCTATTAATATTGGTCAGATAAGGACAATTTATTGCTTGCTCCAACAAATACATCCTTGACTTTTGAAAGGAATGGGGACACTTAAGGATGGTAGTTCTCAGATGGTAGAAAAGAGGTAGGCCCTAGCTTACCCCAAGAAGAGAACTTTGAGAAATGTGTGTATACTTGAAAAATTGTTATCATTATTGAAATAACATATATTTGTGTTCAGAATTACGAAAAATGACCTATTGTTTTTCTGACATAAAATGAAACCATAAAGTGAGCAAAGACTGTCAGTGGGAATAGAAACAAGAAGAGAAAATGACCCCAGTAGAGGAATTTCTATCAGAAACCCTAGAGAAGCATACAATTTTTAATGTTTATAATAAGGAACCTGAATTTTTGAAAAAATATATTAAATTATACTTCCAAGAAAATGGAGTAGAAATTCTTTTCCCTATTTCTACTGCAAAGTACAACAAATGCTAAGAAGACTCTGAAAGGTAAAGAGAAGAAGACAGACGTGCCATGGATCTCAGAACTGAAGGAACATGGTGGTGAGTTTTTTGGGTTTTCCTTTCACCTCATATATCCCAGACTATGTCCTGGAGAAGCCAGAAACACAAAATTACCAATGAACACAAACAAAAAATGTACCCAGGCCCAGGGACCATAGAAAGGGCAGCCTAATAAGACAGAAAATATTTATACATAAATGTTAGACTCCTGCCAAGCACCACAGATCAACAGTGGCCCTACCCCAACTCTGCCAGTAAAATCCTTGTGGGTAGCTTGCATTTCCACCTTCAGAGGCTGTGTTAGGGCACCTTATGTGGGAAGACAGGACATTCCTCCTCTGCCAGCTGGAAATGATCCCCTCCATCTTACACATGCACCAGTGAAAATCATATGGGAGCCACAATTTCCATCCTACCAGGCAGTAGGGAAGGATTCCAATGACATAAATGTTACATCTTTTATTATATCCCTCTCATAGTTCCAAAAATCCCTCCCCTAGTTCCCTGAGGTTGTGTTCATTTTTGTTCTATTCATATTCTGTTCACATTGGGCAGTTCTACTGTTTTATCTTCAAATTCACTATTTTCCCCCCCTCTGTCTCTTCCATTCTTCTGTTGAAGTCATTCATCAAGCTTCTTGTTTTGGTTATTGTGTTTTTTCAGTTCTAAAATTTCCATTTAGTTTCTCTTCATAACTTCTATTTCTTTGCTGAGGCTTTCTATTTTTTTCATTTGTTTTAAGCACATTTATAATTGATCATTAAAGAAGTTTTATGTTACTGTCTTTTTATTTATCAGATAATTCTAAAATATCTGTCGTCTCAGTGTTGGCATCTATTGACTGTCTTTTGTCACTCAATGTGAGATTTTCCTTGTTGGTATAATGAGTAATTTTTTTTATTGAAACCTAGACATTTTTGTATTATTTTATGAAACCATGGAGCTCCATCCCACATACTCTGATTCAGAACCTCTAAGCTTGGTCTTGGAAATCAGTATTTTTAATCTTTATTAATGTTTTATTTATTTCTGAGAGAGAGAGACACACACACAGCTTGAGCTCGGGCGGGGCGGGGTCAGAGAGAGAGGGAGATACAGAATCGGAAGTAGGCTCCAGACTCTGAGCTAGCTGTTAGCACAGAGCCCGACGCAGGGCCGAACCCATGAACCGCGAAATCATGACCTGAGCCGAAGTTGGATGCTCAACCGACTGAGCCAACAGGCACCCCGAAATCAGTATTTTTAAAAAAATATTTCTGGGATTCTGATGCTCAGTTATATTTGGAATCATGACCATTATGCACTTAGGACCTTTCTAGATCTGAGTCAGTAAGGTATGGCACACAGTTTCTGTCAGGTGTTGCAAATGACCATTTTATTTATAAAGTCCTCTCTAGAATGTGAATAAAATATGACATTTATTTCTATCCCTCAGAGGGGGTTGATTTGATCCTGGATAAGTCCTTGCACTTTCTTTGGATCCCTCTGCTGCCATCTTTTGTGATTCCACTTGGCATGTGGTGGGTAGGATAAAGGGCAGATGAACAACAAAAAGAGTGATCACTATTCATCTATATGCACACATTAATGGCATCCATCCTATATAAGCATTAAAAAATTTTCTGTGCAAAATGAAAAAATGGTGGGATCCTTTTGTTGTTTTCATGTTGATTCTTAGAGGATAGAGGTATGGTCATAGATCACAAGACTTTTGTCCATAGTCTAATTTCAGAACTCTGGCTCTGAAAAATAGTCTCCAGCCATCTTTTGTGAAATCCTTAGCTACACCTCCTGCTTCTGTGTCATTATAAATAGGTGTAATGAAAACCCGTATGAGGATTAATTGTGTGGTTTGAACCACAAAGTGGGGGGGGGGTTGCTGCGTGTAAGTTCACATTTAAAATTGTAATATTTTGTTTTTATTTCTCTTGTTCCCTGGGCTTAAAGCTAAAAATCTTTTCTGAACCAGAGAAACCTGCTTCTTAGGAATATCTGAAATACTTCCTGGCATTAATATGTGCTATTATTATGAAAAATATTTCTTTCTGAACCTAATATAAAACATTTTTTAAAATGGAGAGATACCTGCAGTTCAAAACAGAAATGGTAGAAAAAATTAACATCATAATATTTTACATACACTCTTTGCAATTGTATTTTCCAAGTTTACTTGACTTTTCATATTTATTTATTGTTCTACACCATTTTAGTGTGTTCTCAGGTTCTCAGAAACTCCAATCAGAATTTTTATTAGTATTACATTAAACTTATACAATAATTTGAGGGAGAAATAACATTTTTATAACATTCAGTAATCTGAGATCTTGATTGTCCCCAGGTTCATCAGGCATAATGATGAACCTGGGGACAATCAACAAGTATGATGGATCTTATATAAACAGAAAACACCTTTCCTAAATGTGCAGGTTTACATTAGAGAGGCTATAGTTCAGTTCTTTCAATAAAGACTTAGAGCTTCATTTGTTTTAAAGTAAGCCTCACACCCAGTACAGAGCCCAACATGAGGATTAAAGTCACAACACTAAGATCAGAGCCTGAGCTGAGATGAAGAGTCCCACGCTTAACTGACTGAGCCAACCAGGTAGTCTGCAGATATAGAGCTTCTTCAAGCATAAAGCTATGCACATCCTTAGTATTGATGAATCTTCTACCTATTTCTGGAGACAAGTGGTCACATACTTATGTGCCAGTCTCAGGGCAGGCACAGTCCCAGCATGTGGGTCTTCATGGTTTCAGGGAGCTTGTCAGTCATTTTCACCCCAATTACACTAAGTGTAGCAGATTCATTCCAGAGCTCAGGGAGGAGGCCATAAAAGCACAGTCATTTGAGAAAAGTGAAGAAATATCTTTCCCACCCAAGTTGGAGACTGGCATAACCAATTTCATGAACGGTTACTAAACAACACACCCCCCCATTGTTCCAGGCAACGTGGACAACACACAACATCATAATCATGTGAGAAACAGATGATATTTATTGAGTGTGTCAGGCCCTATGTTAAGTGCTTTAGTATTTACCCATCCCAAGAGACCTGCATGGTGGCTATAATTATATTCTCAAACTACCAATAAGTGAACTGGGGCAAGAGAATTGTCCCAGTTGAGTGTCCAAAGTCACTCAACTAGTAATGATGGAACAAGGGTTTGAACTCGGAGCATTTGGCTTTACAACCCCATCTTACTCACTTTAGCCAACCTCAAACTTAAATTTCCCAGGATGAACATGACATACAGGTGGACAACTCGCCAATAACAGAGATCAGGATATGCACCAAGTCTAAACAAGTGGTTCGCTCTCTTGTATGAAGAATGGGGGCAGCTGAGATGAGCCAAAAAATCTTGAGCATTATGTGCACTTACAGGTTACTTGAATCCAGCAAAGTTGGAGATAGTTGTCTGCATGGAGATGACTTAAATTTTTTTTTTATTTCTGAGAGAGAGAGTGTGTGCATGTGTGCATGAAAGGGAGAGGCAGAGAGTGAGGGAGAGAGAATCCCAAGCAGGCTCAGCAAACAGCCTGACACGGGTCTCAAACTCAGCAACCATGAGATCATGACCTGAGCTGAAACCAAGAGTCAGATGCTTAACCAACTGAGCCACCCAGGTGTCCCAAGATAGTTTTGTATATGGTGGCATAGGGTGATATGTGGACTCAGTGCTGATAATATACTTGGTTAGTTTTAGAAATAATCTGACTTTTACCTTCTTACCAACTCCGTTGGATATTCTCACCCTTTGCCTTGCAACAAGAAAGAGGATGGGGATGGCTCATTTACCAAATGATGCACTAGCACTGGTGACAAAACAACATTATGGTGCTATTCTTAGCAACATAGGATGAAGAGTCAGAGATCTCAGCCCAGTACTACCTCTGCCATAGCCAACCACAAGCTGAATGAAGGCCTAGGTTTGAGACAGCTCGTGTCTAAAGCCCTGGCAACTTTGTGATATACATTTTGGAAGGTTTATCTTTCTGTCTTTGTACTTACCAAAGGATGAAAAATGTGTAAGGCAGTTTTTACCACCTAAAACAATGGGAGCTTGTTCACACATTGTTCTTTGAAGGAATTAGGATAAATCCCTTTATTATCTCTGTAAGAAACAATGGGATGGCAAACTTTTATTAAGGCATTTGGTCAGGGACAGAAAATGACAGAATTCTGCCTTCCTCCACCCCTTCTCAGGAGGTACCTATTGAGGACAAAGACAGAGAGAATGGACAGATGAAAGGCCCAGACCTGAGCATAGGGGGTAGAATGTGTCAGTTCTGTGCCTGGCAAATTCAAGCCTACCCACCTTGAGCCCAGATGCAAGTCTCAGTCTTAAATGGTCTGGTGTAAAGAAAGCCCCAGAACAGAATTCTGTAGGAATGATAATGGAGATGGTTACACAAGGGACCTCCACCAGCCACCCATGATGGATCATCCAAGAGAAGGAGATGCCTGGGCTGGTTGGAGCATGATGGGCTAGCCACATGACTCCTTCAGTAGGAAGTGAAAAGGGCCTTGTACTGGAGTTAGGTCCTCCTGATACCTACATCTCAGCATGGAAAAGAGAATCCAAAATGGTAGCACCCATGCTCTGGCCAACTTCCTCCAGGGCAGCAACTCCCCAAATCAGCAGTGTGTGGGTGAAGTATCATTCCCCAACCTCTTCCAAAAGTACTCATCTTCCCATGCAAAGGAGGAGAGGGGAAGAGATGGGAATATGACCCCTATGTGGAATCCAACACACCAACCCCATCCTCTTTCTTTTAAGCTAAAGCCCTCATCTTGGACCATTTTTCTACCATGGTGTACTGCCTTCTCCTGGAGAACATGCATATAAAATGGGAATTGTGCAAAGGAAAAAGTGTTTGTTTCTGTGCAGCTGCTGATGAGTGAGTGATACCTTTTGAAATAAGGGCCATGGTATCAAAACTTCCTCCTCTTTATTCTACAGAAAGCCCTCACTTTGCCTGTCTGGACCTGTCCTGCTAGCTCATTGCTCGCCTGTGTCCTGATTCCCATTCTCCTCAGGGGTCATGCACTACCCACACCACCTCCCCTGGATACTGCCTGTATGTTCAAGCTTCTCCTATGAAAACCCCCCCACTCATACTTGGCATCAACCCTGGCCAGCTGCCCTTCTCCATACAGGAAAAGTCTCCATAGAATTGTCTCACTCACTGACATTTCCCAAATGGTCCCTTTCAGGCAGGTTTGAAATATCCCCTTGTCAAATCAGCTATTGCTATGGTCACCAATATCCTCCTCATTTAAGTCCAAAGATATTTCATCTTTAGTTTTCTATTGAGGGTTTTAAAAAAAGCATGAAATTAATCATTTTAACCACTTTTAAATGTGCAGTTCAGTAGCATTGAGTATATTTACAACGTTGCAAAACTATTACAACCATCCATCTCCAGAGCTTTTTCATCTTCCTAATTGAAACTTTATCCCATTAAACACTAGCTCTCCATTTCCCCTTCCCCAGACTTTGGAAACCTCTAGTCTCCTTTCTGTATCTAAATATTACTGCTCTAGAAACCTCATATTAAGTGGAATCATATGGTATTTGTCTTTTTGTGATGGCTTATTTCACTTAGCATAATGTCCTAAAGGTTCATCCAAGTTGTGGCATATGTCAGAATTTCCTTTCCTTTCAAAGCTAAATAATATTTCATTATTTTAAATGAAATTTAAATATTTTAAATATTTATTCATGTTAAAGTTTTGTCTTATTTCGCCAAGCACAGCCACTCGCCACTCTGGATGGTTGACTGGTCTCTTCTTCTTTATGAAATATTCTGTTTCCTCAACCTCCATGACACTATATTCTCTCAGACTTCCCTCAGTTTCTTGCTGACACTTCCTATCTCTTTCCTTGAAGATCAGCCCTCTCTGCTCATCTTCCTTTTCAGCCTCCCTCCAGAGAGTGTTACATTCACCCCACACCCTTTATCTCTGTGTGTAGAAACATAAACTTCTAGCACAGAGTGTGTCTTCTCCACACACAACTCCTCACCTCACCCTTCTCTTTCCCTGCCTCCTTCCCCTCCTTGATATTCTCATCAATCACTGACCTTTTAATAGTCAAAGACAAGCGTCATCTCCCCATTAGAACCAGGAACAGGCATTTTGCGCATGCTTCATGCCCGTTGCTCCATTCTAAAGCTGGGTAGACCTACTCAGTCATACAAAGCTTTCTCCACTCCTTTCTACTCTGGAGAGAACCAAACCTCCATCCTGTGATGTTCTTAGCCTTTATTCACACCGTTTTCATTTTACTGTGCAAACGCAGAGCGTTAATTGGTCAAGTGGTCAAGTACAAGAGAGTCTTAATACTGCTTTTAGTGTCAATTTCCCTTCACGCAGAAAAGTAGGCCATTGTGGAATGACAATTGAAGATGATGGGAACAAAAACCCTAACTCCCAGAAGCCAACACTCTATCTATAGCAAATAATCAAAAGAAGGAAATTCAATATCCCTCTCCAATTCAAGACCCCTCTTCTCTCCCCCTCCACCTTTTCCTCTCCTTAGCTCCCTACCCTCTTCCTCTTCCCTTTCTTCCTCCCCCTTCTCTGTGCCCTGCTCAATAGAGCCAGTGACCAGTAACCAAGCAACTCCCCCTCACACCTGTGTCTACACCACCTCCACTGCTTGGCAGGATTTCCTCATGGTAGATACATAGAGATGGAATTCCAATGCCTTTTTGGCTGGCCCACCCTGGTATACTCTCACCCAGATTTCTATCTGCTGATTATATAGCTGTCAGGTGTTCTGAACCTCATGTGCTTCCTTTGCTCATTTCTTCTTCTTCTTTTTAAAAATGCTTAATGTTTATTTATATTTGAGGGGGAAGGGAGAGCACATGAGCAGGGGAGGGGCAAAGAGAGAGACAGAATCTGAAGCAGACTTGCTGATATGTCAGCAAGCACAGAGCCTGAAGCAGGGCTGAAATTCCTGAGCTTCAAGATCATGACCTGAGCTGAAGTCGGCTGTTCAACCGACAGAGCCACCCAGGTGCCTGGCTCATTTCTTCTTGTTATGACACTTCCTTGGCCTCTTGGTGCTCCACTTATGAAGATGTATCCCAAGAGACTGTAGAGTCTACCCTGTCTAATCCTTCTTACTCATGGTCCAGATCAGCTTCTTCTGTGCTGCAGAATCAGAGTTGTTTAAAACCTGGTTTTGTTTCGTCAGGCCCCTCCCACCACAAGGCCTTAACATTTGCTCAAGCTCATGCCTCTCCCACCTTATTGAGCTTATTATTTGTCATTCTGGAGAGGTCTCAGCTTGCTTTAGTGACACCTTGTTGACCCCCCCAGACAACATCAACTCCCAGATTACAGGATTCTAGGGTCTCATATGTTTTTCAGTGTGAATTATCACAGTTGCTATTACATCTGTATTTTTTGTAATTATTTTATTTAGTCAATTTCCTCTAGAAATGGTGGGCAATCTGTTCATGGGCAGGAACAGGACTGAACTGCTCACCACAGTAGCTCCAGTGCTTAGCACACTCCATTGCAGATCAATCTTCTTAGATTACCATGAGTACTTATGTGCATGTCCCTGTGAATAAGTCACATGGAGGGTTTCCCATCCAGGAGGACTTTTTTTTTTTTAATTACTATGTAGCAGTGCATTGAAGTCTCTCCTGAGGCCACCTTGGATGAGGTCAGGACATCTCAAAACTCTTAGGAGACACCAACTTCCCCTTTGGATAGCCCAGTCCCTGAATAGGGTTCCCTTAAGCACATGCACAACCTTGTAATTGGCCTGTGAGGAGGAATTGAGCTCCTACTTGTGACAGTAGTCCTTGGGTATGTAGTAAGTGCTTAATCAATCCTTGTGACAGAAAAAAAAAAGGGCATCTGGTAGCATCTAGTAGCATCGGGTCCTGGTCCAGATAGCCAGGAAATCTGCCTAATCAGATGGTGCCCTAGGCAGGCTTTGTGGTACAAAGGCCATTAATTATAAAAGTTATGGAATGCAATGGGTAGGAAATGTGCAAATTAAGAACAATTTTACTGGCAGTGGGCAGATTATAAAGCAAACTTCCAAGCTGGTGCCTTGCTTCCTTTAGTATAAAAATGTATGTATATATTACCTTACACACTCTAATTTAAGAGTTTTGCAAACATAAGCCAACAGAAAAGCATCCCACTCAAGTTAAATCTTTCTCCTGAGGCTGCTCAGAGACATTGTCTCTGATACATTCCTTTCCCTTCATAAAACCAGGAGACCCCAGGAGGCTCCTTGTGCCCCACTGGGGCACATGCCTCAGCCAAATAGCTTTTTCCCCATTGTTATCCCACTAGCTTTCTCTCCTTTCCCATGGGCAGTCTTGTAGCTACTCCATCTGTAAGGTATTATCCTTTCCAAGTTTTCTTTGTAGACTCTTTCTTCACTGCCAATGGGAAAGAAATATTGAATTTCCTTTTGATCATTTGCTGAAGGCAGAGTGTTGGCTTCTGGGAATTAGATTTTCATTCCTATCATCTTCAATTATCACTCCACAATGGCTCACTTTTCTGCTTGAAAGGAAATTGACATTAAAAGCAGTAGCAGGATTTGGGGCACTTGGGTGGCTCAGTCAGTTAAGCATCGACTTTGGCTCCAGGTCATGATCTCATGGTTTGTGGGTTAGAGTCCCGAATTGAGCTCCGTGCTGACAGGTCAGAGCCTGGAACCTGTTTCAGATTTTGTATCTCCCTCTCTCTCTGACCCTCCCCTGCTCACACTGTCTTTCTCTCTCTCTCTCTCTCAGAAATAAATAAAACATTTAAATATTTTAAAATAAAAAAAAATTAAAAGCAGTAGCAGGATTCTCCTGTACTTGGCCAAATGATATTCTGCTTTGCACGTAAAATGAAAATGGTGTGAATGAAGGCTAAGAATATTACAAGGTAGAGTCTTGGTGCTCTGGAGTGGAGAGGAGAAAGCTATATATGACCAAGTAGGTCTATCCAGCTTTAGAATGGAGCAACGGGCATGAAGCATGCACAAAATGCCTGTTGCTGGTTCTAAAGGGAAGAGCTTGTTTTGGAATATTAAAAATTCAGTGCTTAATGAGAACATTATTTTGCTAATGCCCACACCAGTCAGATATGCTTGATTATTTTGGCCCTGTCCTTGTCCAAGTGAGGGCAATGAAATAGTGCTTTAACATTATGGTGAATTAGAGGCTAATTATCTCCCTATTGTACAAAATGCTGATGAATTATGGACATTTTGCAAGGATATTAGTTATGTGCATTGTAGTTTGAAAGATAGTGGCTTTCCCTCCAATTCTATAATGCTTCAAATACAATTTGGTAAAAGTTATTTCAAATACACTCCTTTATGTGTACAGCTAAATTTATAATTATACTCGGAAGCCACAAGTGTGGTGTAAGGCCTAAAAGTAGCTGTATATGCTGTCTTGATAATTGGCAAAATTGGGAAGGCCTTGAATAGCCTAACAACAAGTTCTCCTATGTGCTCTCCTCCCATGAATAAGGTTGCCTAGTCAAACAACTCTTTTTTATCAAATGTACCAGGTGCAGGTCCATTTGTTCTTGATTATTTGGCTTCCATTCCATGCTAACCTGTGAAATTATTAAAACAAAACAAAACAAATTTCATCTTCCACTGGGAACTAAGGTCACCTCACTCTCTTCTTACTACAAAGCCCACCTCCCACAGACCTTGGTTGTTCACTCTGTTCCCTAGTACAGCTCCTGTGTGTACCTGCATCATATTGTGTGTTCTCCTCTCTAGGTTGTGGCAATAATGACTTATAAACTGCTGATAATCTCATCTATCCAGTATTGGATATCATGTGTTTGGTCATCCCAATAAGCTGAGGGTGGAGAATGGCCAAACTACTACTAAGGGCACTCAATCAACTTTAAATAAGTTATCCTTAGTTATGTAACTGGTTTTGTAATACAGCAATGGCCAACTGGGATGGATCCAATAACTGTTAGTGGGCTTGCGTGGCTAGTTTGGTTTGCGTGGCACTGTGTTATCTCTCTGTTACATGTTGTCATCTCTTCCCACCCAAAAATTCAAGACAAGAACTGTTAATTCTACCACAGTATCACTTGCATTCAAATTTGACCTGTATGGCATGGTCTCTGAGTCTCCCATCTGTGAAGGTAACAGCAACCTAGCACCCTAACTATTCACCACTTGAGCCCCAATTACCAAGGTCACTTTGGTTAATGTATCTATTCAAGTGACTATAACTGATTGCTTGAGGGAGCCACATAGTTGCAGTTTGTGATTATGCATTCCTAGGACAGGCCAAAGGATGGCCCCTTTTGAAGTTTGCTGGAAGAGATTACAACTCTAGGGGAATTAAACATGACACCCTAGAGGCCCAATAGTTATTGTTCAGGCAAAAGTAGAGCCATTATCCTGTGCTCTGGCTCCCTTACTGTTACTGTTATAGGCTCTCCTGACCCCCAAGGATATCCAGGTACATATCCAAGCCAACCCATGGCCCAGAAACTGATGATAAAAAAGGAGTGGGAAGAAAAGCATTTGGTACTCAAGTACTCTCCCAATGTAGAAACCCTAGCCAATGTGCCTGCACTTTGTTTAGTACTTCCGCTTCCAAGCCCAACAAAGGTGTAACCTAGTGATTACAGTACTTGACTACCCCTGCCCATGTCATAGATGAAATGACTACTGGATATGGACCTTGGGCCTGGTGAAGTTGACTTGAATTTCCTGGAAAAAGAGGTGGGCCACCAAAACTCCAAATTTTCCTGTAACCATCCAGATGGTCCTTCACTATGGGTGATTAACAGAGACAGAAACCAAAGCTCTTATATTATGCAACTAGAAATACAAAACATTGAGGGAATTTGGGGAGAAAGAGAGGAGGAAACCCACACAGGAGGAAAAGGTGAGGCTGCAGGAGGTGGTTTCAAAGCAGCCACCTTTGGACTGTGGGTCCAGTGGCCTGTCACTATGCCACTCCACTGCCCATGCCTCTGTCACAATAAAGATCCTGATCCCCAGGGTTGTAGAGAAAACACCCAGGGGAGCCATTGGCACAGTAAAGGAGATAATTCAAGCCCAATGTAAGCTCAGCATCCTTAAACCCTTAAGATAACCTTTGCCATGAGGAGGCCCCTAACCCTGACAATATTGAGTTGAAGGAGGAAACAACAACAACGGAATTAAAACAAAGGTCCACAATTTTACCTGACTGGAACTTCAAAGTTAACTGAAAGAACTTATACAACAAAAATGTAAAAAGGCTTTTGTGTCTTTATGATACAGGTTCTGAATTAACTGTAGTATTTGCTGAAATGCACCAACTGGCAAACCTTCATGGTTTTGCTTTTTAAAGTAAATGTGTACTGACTCTTTTCCAGAGAGCCTGTACCAATTCACATTTCCAGCAAGAATTGATGAATGAGCATGATCCTTCTCATCAGCATTTGGTGTTGTCACTTTTGCATGTTTGCCATTCTGATCGATGTACATAATTTCCTCTTTGGTTTTAACAGAAAGGACCAAGTCTCCACTTTCCCTGAATCCTTGCCTTTGCATTGTTGGCTCTGATGGGTCACATGACTACCTTGAAAAGTTTTATTTCCATGTTGGGTATACATCAGCTGAGAGTGAGGGAGCATTTCTTTTCCCAGAGGAAATAGGAATATGATTGCTAGAAAGTAAATGGAAGCTCAAGGCCAAGAAACAAACAAGACAACACTGAAAAAATAGTTTTATACAACACTCTGTTCACAGCACGTATCAGAGAGTTCTATTTTAATAGGCTGAATCCTAAGTGGATGTGCTAACAGAATTCAAGACTGTGAATTATGAAACACAGAACACTGTAGTTTGAGGTGCTGTATAGGTTCTGTGTTAGAGGAATGACAAGGACTAGTCTCTGATCTGCTGTAGAGGGTCCAGCAGGTCAATCGGTGAGACAGAGTGGAGAACAGAGAAACAAAAAGTTATTTGTCATTTACACAATAAGGCAGCCACCTTAAGGGACTCTTTCTGAAGACCAATTGAATATGTGCAGTGGGAATCTCAAAATGTGGGTCATTTGCTCAGGTGCATTTCACAACAGTCTCTAAGATTTGGAAGTTATATAAATCCCTAATGTTTCACCAGCTTAAGATCATCTTATACCTTTGAATTCCTCAGCTGCTTTGCTAATGTAGCTAAAACAAATTCATATGTAATTGGCAATAGTTCATGAGTTTTTATTACTTTCAAATATACATGGTGTTATTATCTCCAAAGCAAATTTCTTCATCTGAAAATTACTTTCCTGGGACATTGTTAAAGAATTCAAGCTTCAAATTCTGGACATGAATGTTGATTGTGTGGTTCATTTAGTTATTTTGTTGTTTGTTGTTGTTGTTGTTGTTTTATAAGTTTGCTTGTCTTTTACAGCCCATGTGCGCTCCTCTGACTCGACTTGGATATGACCAACTAGTCACACCCTCCACAGGGAATCGCTTGTTAATTCAGTGGCAGCCACTGAGAGCATGTTAGCACATGCAATTCACAGCAGTGGTTATTTTGGGGCTCTTGAGTGAATCCAGTTAAACCTCCTTGAGCCTCAGGAGGAAAATTTTATTTTAAACTATGCTGAGTCTAGAAAACTTGTTCCAATCTTCCATAACAACACTCAAGAGAAAAGACACTAGCTACAATCTTGAATTATATTTAGCAAATCCAGTGAGTCCTGGGAGAAGAATTTAGTGCATCTATTTGAGTTTCCAGGATGTTGTCAAGGACTTCAATATGCTCCCCTTAAACTGAATTTTCTAAAGGGAGAAAGATAGTGCTGCTCCTTGGAGGTAGACCTCTTGAGGAAACAGGTGTATGTTAGGTGCTTGATTCATGAACTTTGGGTGCAATTAACCAGTCAAGTGTGCACCTATCCGGGTTATGAAAAGAAAGGTTGAAACTGCCAATTTGCCCACATTGTGTTTTACTCTATACTAGATGCATTACTCAGATATTTAGTATTGGAATAGGATAGGCTTTTGAAATCTGTAGTTCCGATCTCTGAGCATTCTAAACAGCTCATTTTCTACCCCCAAGCATAGACATTTTTCCTCTACTATGAACATACAAAGAACTGGAATGATAAAAATGTATCTGATGAAAATGAAAATGATAAAAATATATCTGATGAGGGGCGCCTGGGTGGCTTAGTCGGTTAAGCGTCCGGCTTTCGCTTAGGTCATGATCTCGCGGTTCGTGGGTTCGAGCCCCGCGTCGGGCTCTGTGCTGACTGCCAGCTCAGAGCCTGGAGCCTGCTTCAGTCTGTGACTCCCTCTCTCTCTGACCCTCCCCTGCTCACGCTGTCTCTCTCTCTCCTAGAAATAAATAAAAAAAAATATATATCTGATGAAAATGTACATATTGACTACTCATACATGCATGGGTGTCAGTGGTCCTATTTGCCTCAGTAGCAGCCAGAGGTCACTACATACCACAGATACATGTGTCTTTCCTTGCCCTTGTTTGGAAAGATTGCTCTTCTCCATGTGCTTATCTTTGGATTCTCTAACAGACTTCCTCATTCACTCCTTTTTCCACCACTTCCTTCACCCTCATCCTGTTTCCTGCTTGCATGTTGGCTTCTCCTTGGCTATAATTTACTACTTGCCTTTATTGCATATGGTGACCCTCAAATTTTGTCACTTCCCTTCTGTGGAACCAGGCATGAATCCTGGAAGCCTTTGGGCATCTTTGCAGTACATCTATTTCTATTCAGTGTTTACCTACTCAAGGCAAACATCATCTCTCCACATAGTCAGGAAACCCAGTAGGGGGACTATCACAAGGAAAGATTTATCCCTAAAAATTTATCCATTCTTGAATTTTTGGTCTTGGCTTATGCTTTGCTCATTGTCTTCTCTTATGCTGCTGAACAATGCCCCATGTCTTCAACATCAAAGACAGTCCCTTTGGACACCATGCTAAGCCCCCACTGATACTCACAAGGGATAAGTGTATTGTTTTCAGAAGCGCCCCTCCTGTTGCTGTGGGCTGAGAAAACATTTAGAAAAAAACAAATCATGATCCCATCAGTTTCTCTAGGACTGTGGTCTTCTCACTATATGTTGTAGGTATTCAGAGTTTCTTTTTACAGAACCAAACAACCTCGCTGAAGTTTCAACTTTTTAAATCTCAAGATAACTTTGTTGATTCAAGTTTCTTTCCTTATTCACTATTGTTACTAATATTGTTTCCATTTCCTTTGGGAAATTTCCCTGGGCATTTACTGTGATTATGCTTGGCATTCAAAAATCTGGCATTTAATCACTTACATTCTGACATGCAGGTGACATTCTAATTCTGACATCAGATTTCACATAGAGAGAGTTCTTTCTAGATTGTAATATAAAACAAACACTGTAAATTGGCCTGAGCCTAAAGCAAAGCTGGATGATATGTGAAGTAGAACTATGTTCAAAGTTGCTACTTTCAGCTTTGTCTTCAGCTCTTCCATGGAGTCATTGTGAAGCCAGTAAAACCTTTTCTGAAGACTCTTGAGGACTGTTGCTTGTTTTCCTGAATATACTCTGGGGATTTGGCTTTAGCCTTTCCTCTTAAATTAAGAGTTCTCTCATTGAAGACACATTTGACTTTCCGTGGGCTGTTTTTCATTATCAATACTCAAAAACTCCTGAGAGGCTTGATTGCAGGTTGCAGTGATTGTCAAGGCAGATTTTTTTCATCAAACAAATAAGGATGAAATGAGAGTCTGTCTGACTTTTCCCTGCATTGAGAACTGCAAAAAGCTGGGTGAATACCCCTGTAGAGTTCTCTTTCTTCACTCATCTCCTTTCACTTTTCTTTTTCAGTTGAGTTCTAGAACAGAGATATAAAATGTCTGTGGTAAAGGCTGTTACTTGTTCCCTGTAGTCTTTGCAATCAGGTACATGAGATCCACTTCCCTTGAGGAGAAATGTGACTAAGTTTTGATTCATGGAATGCTGGCCAAAGGGATGTGCATTGATTTCAGGCATGGCTCATGAGAATCACCTGCTATTTTTCACTCTTTCTCTTAACACAGATGCAGAGTATTCTTTATTTGCCCTGTTAGATCCATTATACACCCTTCTGTACCTTGCTGTGTGTGCTAATAATCTGACATTTAGACTGCATCACTGGGCTTCTTTGCATCCTGGCTTCATGTTGGATTCAGCCAACTGGGGCACTGGCAGGAAACTGAGGATTGATGGAAGGAGATGTCAGGATGTCAGGTTGACCTGATCCTGCCTGATGTGGTCTGGTAATGGCTGCATTCTTCTATTACCAAATCTCCTATCAGAGCTCCAGCTCAAGCAGCATCTGGCAACAATCCTGTCTCTTCTTGTCCCTCTATACTAACATGGTCATTGTTTCTGGCTATTTTTATTCCTGGGTATCCCCCCAACCTTACCATACCTTGTTGTCTCATTAACCATACCTGTATCTCTATAAATTATTCCTTCATTCAACTATCTGCATCTGACCACTTGGAGGGTGTCATCTGTTTCTTATCAGGACTTTATTTATACAGTGATTAGAACCATGAATATCTCCAGAAGTAGACCCTAAAAAGGTAATTACAGATTTGAGTTGCTTATATATTTGGTGGGTGATTACAGGACCTCTCTGGTGGAGGGAAGGCAATTCTGGTGACTCATGTGTGCTGGAGGAGTCCTAGGCTGGGGAAAGTGAAGTATCTCGAGTGCACAGTAGCTCAATGACGTAGGATATAAAGTCATGGGAAACCTGTTACTTACAGTTCCAGAGAGCCTTCATAAAATAAAGTTCAAGTTTAGGATTGACCCCTCAACTAAAGATACCAATGGAGTTGTGAGAACCATTATGGAGGCAATTTAAAAAATCATATCTCATGTAACTGGAGCAGGTCTGGTAGAGGCTCAGACCCAAGGAAAGTGGTAAGTCCAGTGTCTCTGTTAATGTAAAGGCAATACTTGGAAAGGAGTAGTTTTTTGGGTTGAAGATAGGGGCATATGGACAAAAAGACAGAAATTTTGAACTTCCAAATATCCCTAAAATGTCCCTCTTGGCAGAAGTGGTCTTTGTGCTCCACCCAGGGAAATCAGCATCCTATGTCACACTGTTTATCACTGCAAACAAAGGGAGTGTGTGATGTGCCAAAAATGTAGAACTGAATCTGAGAGCAAGATAATGACTCTCTAGAACAAAGAGGAAAGGGGACATCAGCGATAGCTTTGTAAATGATATGTTATTAATCTGAACCATTTTACAGTGGAGGAGATCAAATTAAGGAACTATAGATACTTCTTTATTAGAACCACCAGTTCAGGCAGTGGCATTGTGGAACTATCAATAGTGATTATTATTCATCTGAAAGACTATATTTATAGGATCATGCAATATCTTCAAAATCATTTGATAATTTACATGATGTTACATGTGATGTAACACATATAACATGTGTTCACTGTAAAATACATTTGTTGTGCAGGGTGGAAGACATTATCTCTGCCATCAAAGGTTATGTGGTAATAATAGAAGACGTATGATGGTAGCAATGCAGGAGGCAAGACACAGTTTCAGGCTTACCAAGGGAATGAGTTTAATGATGTCAGTGGTGAGTAAACCCTTTCTGACTGCAAAAGCTGGGTGTGATTTGTCTGTGTTCTAGAGTATGATCTGGTAGCACTCATTTTTACTGTGGCATAGAAAATCAGTTTTTGTTCTTGACATTCAACTTACTCCAACGAAAAGCTCTACTTCCTATGGAAGGCTGAACAATATCCAACAACATCCATCTATGTTTACCAACATGGAAAAGTGCTGAGCTGTGAAAATATGTCACATGAAGAATACAGTAAAACCTTCATTTGTGAGCATAAATCATTCTGGAAACATGCTTTTAATCCATAGCACTTGTATATCAAAGCGAATTTCTCCATAAGAAATAATGGATGGGCGCCTTAATGGCTCAGTCTGTTAAGCACCCGACTTTGGCTCAGGTCATGATCTCGGAGTTTGTGAGTTTGAGCCCTGCCTTGGGCTCTGTGCTGACAGATTGGACCCTGGAGCCTGCTTTGGATTCTGTGTCTCCCCCTCACTCTTCCCCTACCCTGGTTGTGCTCTGTCTGCCTCTGTCTCTCTCTCTCAAAAATAAAAATAAACATTAAAAAGTACAACAAAAGAAATAACAGAAACTCAGATGGTTCATTCCACAAGCCAGAAATATTCATATAAAATGATTACAATACTGTAATATAATACAACATAATAAGGAAAATTTAAAATATAAAGAAAATAAACAAATTAACCTGCACTTACCTTTGAAAACCTTTGTGGCAGTGTGAGGGAGAAAAGAGAGAGGAAGGTTATTGTGTAGGATTACCTTCACTATCACTAATGGATGTTGACTACAGTACAATATTAAGACATTTGTGTCATATAATGTATTTAGCGTAAATGGCAATAGGGCAGCAGAGGAAGGGGTCTATATCTGCATCCTAACTTACAATGAAGCAAAGAATTCTTAAGCTTACTCTTGAATGGAAAAGCAAAAGACTGTCTATAGGTGCTCTGAAGTGACAAAAAATACACTAGTGTCAGTTGCGGGCATCTTCCCACATTCTGAAAAATCACTGATTTCTGCCAAACACCACGGCCTGAGACAGAGCCTCTGAACATGGGAGACAATCACCCATAATCCTAAAGAGAGAGAGAGACAGAGAGAAGAACCATTGGCTCATTTGTGATCATGTGACATTTGGTGTCACCTACTACTCATATTGCAAGACCTCACTCATTTATCAAGTTAAAAATTATTAGAAATGTTTCCCTGTATTGTGGAATACTTGCAGAACAAGTTACTCACAATCCAAGGTTTTACTGTATAAGCAATGACTGAGTGTGTGTATGTCCACAGATCTGCAAAAATACCCAATGAGACAGAAAATGAGTTTAAGTAGTGGGTTTTGAGGGTAAATTTATTCAATTCCTTATAGATACAGTAGCATCAATTTGTTGCATGAAATTATAATATCTTATAATCATAACAAGTGATTAAGGTGTGTTTTTTTTTTTTAAATAAAGAGAAGATTTGTCCCTTTTCTGCTGTTGAGTTTCTGCACCTGTGCTCCACATAGAAAATACTTCAGACATGGGCTGAGCCAGCTCAACCTGCTGCTTTGTGGAAAGGACAGGGGCACAAAAAAAGCCACAGTCTGTTTGACATTTCTTCCCTCCTCCATCTAGAAGCCTTCCAATGCTTGAGAACCATAAGGATTCTATCTGGTCTCCCTCATCATTGGCCCAGTGTGGCACATGGTTGGGCTGTGGCCCCTACCACCTAACCATGGAGCATTGACTTTGGCAGGGGATGGAGTGAGAGCTGAGGACCCAAGAGGTAACTGAAACAGAAGTAATTGAAAGACCAAAATAAAGATGAAGAGAGAAGGAAGAAAAACAAAGATGAACAAGGCCAGATTTCATCTCTCCAAACATTCGATAAAGTGCTTTTTCTGATACCTCCACACCTACATATGCTATAATAGCTACTTAAAAAAAAGTTTATGTGTTTATTTTGATAGAAGGTGACAGGAGGGGTAGAGAGAGAGAGAATCCCACACAGGCTGTATGCTCAGCTTGCCACCAGGCTCAATCCCATGACTGTGAGATCATGACCCTAGCTGAAATCAAGAGTTGGCCATTTAACCAACTGAGCCACCCAGGTTCCCCTATAATAGCAACTTTAAAAAAATACAAGGATCAGAGGAATAAAGATTGATGTTTATACTTGCTGGCTAATAGGGAATTTTGTAAATACAAGAAGATATGAGGGTACTTGTGGGGATGAGCACTGGGTGTTATATGGAAACCAACCTGACAATAAACTATTAAAAAATAAAAGAATGCAGGGAGAGGGAAAAACATATAAGATGATATGAGTTCAATTTCTATTTCCCTGGATAGTTATTCTCCACATCCTTCCTCCATCTAAGAGTATCCTTTCTGATTATAAAATAAAGTAAGGGATTAAAAATATGAAATTACAGAGTTTAATGAAGAAAATGAAATTTTTATTTTTCTCTTCACTCACACATATTCTGTCAATATCTCCTTTATTTTACATGTATATTCTATATTCTCTTTGCTATTTTATATCAATTTTAATTTAACATTATATATTTTTAATGAACATTTTTTATTCTTTTTAACTGAACATTATAAGAGAAAGATATTATACATGACTATGAAGTTTAAATAAAATTTTCTAACAGTATCATTTCCATTCTGTGGCTATATCATACTTATTTAATCATTTTCCTTTTGGGAGGATTTTAAATGGCTATATGCATTTTCAAATAACTAATGTTTTAATAATATTAAAGCATTTATGATTTTTAGGGTAGGTTCTCAGAAGTAAAATTATGTTTCTTATTCATATCAATACTTTAAATACAGTTGATACAAATTGTCAAATCACTTTCAAATATGTTCCAGCATTCATTTTAATATACTTCCAATGAATACCTGAGAATTTCCTTTGTGGCAGTGGAATACAGTCATGAGAAAACTTAGAAATAGGAGCAGTCAGCCTAATGAAAAACATAGAAATTTAACAAATAAGCCTACAAAATGAGTATTATAGGCAGAGAAAAATGTTGAAATAAATCAGAGCAAGGTCCCCACCTCTCCCAGCCTCCAGGCCTTTCTCATCAGACACCAACAAGATCCCCCAAATCTGCATTATCACAAAAGTCCTGCCTGTTCTCTCAGTGGGGAGGGACCAGTTCTATTATGCAGTTTATCCTTTTTGGTCTTGATCACACAGGGACAAGCACTAATCAAATGGTGGTTGATTTTTCTTCCACATATGTGTAATCTCTAGGGTGATAAGGTCGTACATGTCTTTGCTGCTGGCCCTTCATTGTTTCCTCTGGGCCAATATCTTCCATCCACCCTAAGAGCCATCAGGTTTGTATCTCCTGCTTTGCATTATTTCTGCAACAATAGCTCTCATTTATTCTTTGTAATTTTATTTTTTGGCTCACTATCTTTTATTCCCAAGCTATTTCTGTTATAATTCTATTTTCTTCTAACCCATCTATTATTGTGTATTTAAGTAGTTGGACCAAAGCTATATCAAGCAAAGAAAACAGCAAAAAAAATTAGGCATGACTATGTTAAAATCAGATAAAATCAGATAAAATCAGACAAGAAGTATTACCAAAGATTAATAGAGACATTTAATACTGATAAAAGGGTCAATTTATCAGTTAGATACAACAAATATAAATGTGCACACACCTATTCACAGAACTTAAAAATCCATAAAGAAGAGCTGATGTAAAATAGGAGACAGATTCACAAACTCAAATCTATAGTTGAGCTTTTAACATGTTCTTTCAACAATTTATAGAATCAATAGAACTGTATGTCAATAAAAACATAGTATGAACACCACAATCAACCTTCTTTTTTTTACACATATATAAAACATTTTTATTGAAAATGTTAAATAACTACAAACTGTACACAAGTAATGTACAACTTGATGACATACATTAGTTTCAGTACTACTACTGTATGTAACAAATTACAACAAAATTAGTGCTTTAAAATAACACAGATCATTATCTCACAATTCTGGAGATAAGAGCTCAGAAATGGGACCTGACTGGGCTAAAAGTACTGTCAGTAAGGTTCTGTTCTTTCTGTAATCTAGAAGAGAGTGTTTCTAGAAATCACCCACTTTTTGTTTCACAACTCCATGCCTCCATCTTAAAAGCCAGCAATATAAGGCAATGTCCTTCACTCTTCTTTCTCCTTCTTCCACTTTGTGGTTATATCTCTCAATCCACCTTAAGAAGCTAGACAAAGAAGAGTACAATAACATGAACAGGTAGAAAAAGAAGAAGACTTATGATAAACAATGAAGAAAATAAAGCCAAAAGCTGATTTATTTAAAATGAAAACAAAATTGATTGACCTTTATTTAGTCTGAAAAGGAAAAACAAAAACATAAATCACTGATGTTAGGAAGAAAAGAAATCACAAAGACATAAAAATATAACAAACAAAACATTACAAACAACTTTATGGCAACATATTTGAAAACTTAGATAAAATAGGCAACTTACTTTATAAATGCAACTTAACAAAATGAATACCGGATTTCAGAAAAAATATGAGTAGCTCTGTACATATTGAGGAGTTTGAAATAATTATCAAATAAATTCCCACCAAGCATCCTCCAGGCTCAGAGAGATTCACTGGTAAATTCTATCAAACATTAAAAGAAGAAATAATACAATTGTATACAAATACTTCCAGAAAATATGAGAACGGGAATATTTTAAACTTTTTAATGAGTAAACAGAGACGGAGGCAAACCATAAGGGACTCTTAAATACAGAGACCAAGCTGAGGGTTGTTGGAAGGATGGTCGGAGGGGGAATGGACTAAATGGAAGATGATTATTAGGGTGGGGGCTTGTTGGGATGAGCACTGATTGTTATATATAAGTATGGATCACTAAATTCTACTCCTGAAATCATTATTAAACTATATGTTAACTAACTTGGAATTAAATTTCTAGAAAAAGAAATAAAACTTTTAAAAAAGAAAAAATAAAGAAAAAATAAACTTATTTTATGAGGCCAGAGTAACTTCATCACCAAAGGTTGAGAATTGACATTATAAAAGGTAAAATTTCAGAAAAAAATCCCTCATAAACATAGACACAAAATTACTTAACAATGTAATAGTATATTGAATCCAGTAACATGTAAAATGGAAAATGCATCAAGAGTATGGTCATTCCCAAGAATATATGATGTCTTTATCACTAAAAATTCCATGAATATACTTACCACATTAGAGAGTAATGGAAAGAACCATATGACCAACTACAATGTTTGGTAAAAACATTTGAAAAGAGGTCAACCCCCATCAATGACAAAAACGTAAGCAACCAAGAATAGATGGAAACTTCATAAATAAGATATGAGTATCTACAAAAACCCCTTCAACTGATCATGCTTATGTTGAAAGTCGATATACTTTCCCATGTTAAGAATGGAGGTAAAGGAAAAGATTCCTAATATCACTGCTTCTATTAAATACTGTGCTAGAGTACTTGGCTTTGAAATAGAGCAAGCAATAAAAGGAATTAAGTTTGAACAGGAAGAAGTAAAACTATTTTGTCTCTTTTTGGTAAACAGATGATCATTTATTTATTTATTCAATAGAGTATAAATAACATTAATTTTAACATTTTAATCATTGTTAAGTGTGCAATCTGGTGGCATAAAGTACATTTACAGTGTTGTCTAACCATCATCACAATCTATTCTAAACTTTTCATCATCAGAAACAGAAAATATAAACTTTAAGCAATAACTCCCCATACCTCCCTCCACCCAACCTCCAATAACTTGTATTTGATATTATGTCTCTTATGAATTGGCTTATTCTAGATATCTTATATAAATAATATATTTCTCCTTTTATGTCAGACTTATTTCACTTAGCATAATGTTCTCAAGTTTCATCCATGTTGTAGCATGCATCAGAACTTCATTTTTTTTTCATTGCTAAATCATATTTCATTGTATGGATACATCACATTGTGTTTATCCATTCATTTATTGATGGACTCTTAGATTGTTACTATATCTTGATTGCTGGGAATAATGCTGCAATGAAAAATGACACACAAAATCTGAGTCCTTGTTTTTAATTCTTTTGCATATATGCCTATGTGGAATTTGAGTCTTTTGGTAATGCTATCTTTAACTTTTAGAAGAATCACCAAATTATTTTCCATAATGGCTGTACCACTTTACACTCCTACCAGCAGTGCACAAGGATTCAAATTTCTCCACATCTTTATTAACCCTTGATGTTTTTAATTTTTTGTTAATTTTTGTTAATTTTGTTAGTTTTTTAATAATAGCCATCCTAGTGACTGTTAATTGGCATCTCGCTATGGTTTTGATTTGCACGCCCCTATAGATGTTGAACATCTTTTCATGTGCTCATTGACCAAATGTATACCTTTTTCAGAAAAATATTTGTTCAAGTCCTTTGCCTATTTTACATTGGGTTGATTGTTTTCATTTGTCATTATAGGAGTTCTTATATATTTTAAACAATATATATTTTTAATCATATACATGTGATTTATAGATATATGTATATAGATATATACAAATCATACATATATATATAAATCATGATTTGCAAATATTTTCNTTCTTGGGGCTCCTGAGAGCTCAGTTGGTTAAGCGTCTGGTTTCGGCTCAGGTCATGATCTCACAGTCTGTGGGTAAGAGCCCCGCATCGGGCTCTGTGCTGACAGCTCAGAGCCTGGAGCCTGCTTCGGATTCTGTGTCTCCCTCTCTCTCTGCCCCTCCCCCATTTGTTCCCTGTCTCTGTTTCTCAAAATAGAATACAGACATAAATTTTTTAAAATTTATTCTCAAGTTAGCTAATATACAGTGTAGTCTTGGCTTCAGGAGTAGATTCTAATGATTCATCACTAACATATAACAATCAGTGTTCATCCCAACAAGTGCTCTCCTTAATGCCCATCACCCATTATCCCCACCCCCATCAACCCTCAGCTTGTTTTCTCTGTTTAAGAGTCTCTTATGATTTGCCTTCCTCTGTTTTTATCTTATTTTTCCTTCCCTTCCCCTATGACCATCTGTTAAGTTTCTCAAATCTCACATATGAGTGAAATCATATGATATCTCTCTTTCTCTGATTGACTTATTTCACTTAGCATAATACTCTCTAGTTCCATCCATGTTTTTGCAATGGCAAGATTTTGTTCCTTTTTATTGCTGAGTAGTATTCCATTGTATATATATATATATATATGTATATATATATGTATATATATTAGGTATATATATATACCACATTTTCTTAATTCATTTATAAGTTGATGGATCTTTAGACTCTTTCTATAATTTGGCCGTTGTTGATATGCTGCTATAAACATTAGAGTGCATGTGTCCCTTGGAATCTGCACTCCTGTATCCTTTGGATAAATTCTTAGTAGTGCAATTGCTGGGTCATAGGGTAATTCTATTTTTAATTTTTTGAGGACCCTACACACTGTTTTCCAGACTGACTGTACCAGTTTGCATTCCCACCAACAGTGCAAGATGGTTCCCCTTTCTCCACATCTTTGCCAACATCTGTTGGTTCCTGAGTTGTTAATTTTAGCCATTTTGGCCCACGTGAGGTGTTATCTCAAAGTGGTATCTAAAAGTTTTGATTTGTATGTCTCTGATGATGAACAATATTGAGCATCTTTTCATGTGTCTGTTAGCCACCTGGCTGTCTTCTTTGGAAAAGTGTCTGTTCATGTCTTCTGCCCATTTCTTCACCATTTCTTCTTTACTTGTTTTTCAGATGTTGAGTTTGGTAAGTTCTTCATAGATTTTTGATACTAACCCTTTATATGATATGTCATTTGCAAAGATTTTCTATGCTTTTTATCTTGATGAGGTCCCAATAGTTCATTTTTGCTTCTAATTACCTTGTCTTTGGAGACACATCAAGTAAGAAGTTGTTGTGGTCAAGGTCAAATAGGTTGCTGTCTGTTTTATTCTGTAGGATTTTGATGGTTTCCTGTCTCACATTCAGGTCTTTCATCCATTTTGAATTTAGTGTAGGGTGTAAGAGAGTGGTCCAGGTTTATTCTTCTACAAGTTGCTGTCCAGTTCTTCCAGCACCAAAGGCTACAGAGACTCTCTTTTTCTATTGGATACTCTTTCCTGCTTTGTCAACGATCAGTTGGCCATATATTTGTGGGTCCATTTCTGAGTTCTTTATTCTATCCCATTGATCTACGTGTCTGTTTTTCTGCCAGTATATAGCATCTTGATGATTACATCTTTGTAATACAGGTTAAAGTCTGGAATTGTGATGCCTCCAGCTTTGGTTTTCTTTTTCAATATTACTTTGGCTATTTGGGGTCTTTTGAGAATCCATACAAATTTTATGATTATTTGTTCTAGATCTGTGAAGAATGCTAGTGTTATTTTGATTTCGATTACTTTGACTGTGTATATTGCTTTGGGTAGTATAGATATTTTTAACAATATTTGTTCCTCCAATCCATGAGTATGGAATGTTTTTCATTTCTTTGTGTCGTCTTCATTTTTTTTTCATAAGCTTTCTATATTTTTCAGCATACAAATCTTTTACCTCTTTGTTTAGGTTTATTCTTAGGTATTTTATATTTTTTAATGTAATTGTAAATGGGAGTGATTCCCTGATATCTTTTTGTGTTCCTTCATTTTTGGTGTATAGAAATGTGACCAGTTTCTGTGCATTGATTTTATATCCTAAGACTTTGCTAAATTCATGTCAGCTCTAGCAGTTTTCTGGTGGAATCTTTCAGGTTTTCCATGTATACTGTCACAGGAAGCATATGGATGGATTTTGTTTTATATCCATTCTGATACTCTATGTCTTTTCATTGGGGGCATTTAGTCCATTTACATTCAGAGTGATTATTGCAAGATATGGATTTAGTGCCAATTTGTTATCTGCAGGTTCAGTATTTGTGGTGATGTCTCTGGTCCTTTGTAGTCTTTGCTGTTTTCCACTCACAGAGTCCCCTTTAGCATCTCCTATGGGGCTGGTTTAGTGGTCATGAACTCCTTTAGTTTTGGTTTGTCTCGGAAAGCCTTTATTTCTCCTGTTCTGAATGATAGCCTTGCCTGAGAAAGGATTCTTCGCTGCATATTTTTCTTATTAGGCACATTGGATATTTCCTGCCACTCCTTTCTGGTCTGACGAGTTTTAATGGACAGGTTTGCTACTACCCTTATGTATCTACACCTGTAGATTAAGGCCCCTTTGTTATTAGATGCTTTCAGAATTCTTTCTTTATATTTGTATTTTGCCAGTTTCATTATGATATGTCATGGTGTTGACTTGATTTGGAAGGGAGTTCTCTGTGCCTCTTGGACTTGAATGCCTGTTTCCTTCCCCAAACTTAGGGTAGTTCTCCTCTATAGTTTGTTCAAATAAAACTCTGCCCCTTACTCTTGCTCTTCTGGGTTTCCTAGGATATAGATACTTTTTCACTTCATGGAATCATTTAGGTCTCTAATTCTCCCCCTCTTGGTCTCGTCATTTTCTTTCCCTCTTTTTTCCATAATTTTATCCTCATTATTTTCCATAATTTTACCTTCTATTTCACCTGTTCTCTCCTCTGTTTTTTCCATCCTCACTGACTGTATTTAATTCATTTTGCATCTCATTTTTAGCATTTCTTAATTCATTGTGACTATTTCTTAGGTCTTTGATCTCTGTAGCAATAGATTCTCTGGTGTCTTCTATGCTTTTTTCAAGCCCAGCTGTAGTCTTATGACTGTTAATCTAAATTCTTGTTCAGATATATTGTTTATGTGTATTTTGAGAAATTCTCTGGCTTTCATTTCTTCCTGGATTTTCTTTTGAGGAGAATTCTTTCATTTTGTCATTTTAGCTATGTTTCTGTCTTCTATGTGTTTTAATAGCTTGCTATATGTCCTGCACCTGTCAGTACTACTATATTAAAAAGAGGTCATACACTCCAGGGCCTGGCACTTCAGGAAATGTTTTTGGAGTGTGTTGTGTCCACTCTGTTGTGTTTTGGCTGCTCTTTCCCACTGATCAGTTCTCTGCAATGCTCCTCCTTGCTTGTGGTGGAGTATTTGGATCTTCCACCAGGTGTGCTTTGATTTGTTCTTTGAAGTAACCCTGCAACAGGGGGACCATCTGCCACACCTGCTGGTAGTTGTTGAAGCACTCAGGGCTGTTAGCTGCATGTAGGCCTTTGTTGTGGCTGTCCCTTACTCAGTGCAAAACTTATCCAATTTTTAGAGTTTTTTTTTTTCAGGAGAAGTTGTTCTGTATGTAGCTGTACATTGAGATGTTCACAGGAGATCAGTTTAAGATCCTCTCGTATCGTCATCTTGAACCAGAACTCCTGTCCAGTTTTCTTCATTGTTTTTTCTTTGATGTTTTAAAAACATTTATTCATTTTTGAGAGACAGAGAATGTGTGTGTGGAAGGGTCAGAGAGAGATGGAGACACAGAATCTGAAGCAAGCTCCAGACTCTGAGCTATCAGCACAGTGCCCGATGTGGAGCCAGAACTCATGGACTATGAGGTCATGACCTGGGCTAAAGTCAGATGCCACCCAGGTGCCCCTCTATAGTGTTTTTTTATAACTTTCAAAATCATATCAATATAAACAATGTAATATGTGCATTATCAGGAATTATGATGAAGATGAAAATTGGATGCCAGAGTCAAGAATTTTAATGGACTCAGTTTCTCTCCAATCACTCCTTTTCTTATGGAAGTAATTTCACAAAAGCTATTTTCAACATGGCTTGCAACTTGCAGGAGACCTCAGTTCCTCACTATGTGGGTCTCTCTATAAAGCTGTATGGTTGTCTTCATGATTTGGGAGCTTTCTTCCCCAGAATCAGTTATCTGCTGCCCATGGAGACCTTTATTCTATAGTCTGCTGCACTGGAGCCCTCCCTGGATGGGCCAAACTGAAGTGGTGGCTGAAGTGGAGCTTGAGGCTGGTGTGTTCCTTAGCCTGGCCATTGACTGGAATCTGCAGTGTTCCCCACTGCTTGTCTCAATGTTAGTTTTAGCTCCTTAGTTTAGATCTTTGATCCACTTGAGTTAATTTTTGTGTATCGTACAGGATAGCATCCTAAGTTAACTTATTTTGTATATGGATATCCAGTTGTCCCTTCACCACATTGAAAACACTTTTCTTTCCCCAATAAATAGTCTTAGTACACTTGTTGAAAATCAAATATGAAAGTTTATCTCTGGGCTCTCTATCTATTCCATTGGTCTGTGTGCTTGTACTGATGATAATAACATTATTTGAGTACTGTATTTTTGAAGCAAATTTGGAAATCAGGAAGTGTGATTTCCTCAACTTTGTACTATTTTAGGAAACGTTTGACTATTTTGGGTTCCTTGAGTTTCATATGAATTTTAGGATGGGGTTTTCTATATCTGCAGAAAATGTAATTGGGATTTTGATAAAGGTTGAATGTATAAATTTCTTTGATAGTATTGTCAGTTAAATAATATTAAGTCTTCCAATTCACAAACAAGGGGTGTATTTTCACTTATATAGGCTTTATTTAATTTCTTTCATCAGTGTTTTGTAGTTTTCAGCATATAAGTCTTTCACCTTTTTGGTTAAATTTATTTCTAATATTTTTTTAAATGATACTGTTAAAATTTTCATTTATTTTTTTATTTTTTCATTTCTAGTGTATAGAAATACAACTGATTTTTACACCTTGATTTTTTTCTTGCAATTTTGCTGAATTTATCAGCTTTGGCAGTGTGTATATGTGTATGTGTGTGTGTGTGTGTGTGAGAGAGAGAGAGAGAGAGAGTTATTTTTTTTTTTTTTTACATATAGGACTATGTCCTCTCTTAACAGAGATAACTTTACTTCTTGCTTTCCAATGTGGATGCTTTTAATTTCTTTTTCTGTTTGGTTACCTTAACTAGAACTTTCAGCCCTACACTGAATTGAAGTGGTGATAGTAGGCATCCTCGTCTTGTTCCTCATCTTAGAAGAGAGATTTTAGTTCCTGGCCATTGACTATAATATAGCTCTTTCTGCATTAGGGAGATAGTCATGTGCTTCATTCTCTTAATGTGGTAGATTATATTGATTAATTTTCATACGTTGAACCAACTTTATATTCCTGGGATAAAATCCACTAAAATACTTAATTTTTTTTTTTTTATGTAGAACATCTTCCTGGACATATCTACTATCAAAACTTTCAAGTAAATTTAGTAAGATTATAGAGTACAGGGTTAATGTGTAAAAATCATTGTGTATTTATCTATTAGTACAGACAACTGGAATTGAAACTTTAAAATGCTATGTAAAATATGGTCTGGGAAATAAAGATCAAGATGGCAGTATAGGAAGACATTAAAATCACCTCCTACTATGGACACAACTATCCTACAACTACATATGGAATAATTTTCTCTTAAGGGCACCTAGATACTGGATGAACTGTGCCTCTACAAGAGACAGCACTGAGACATGTAGAAGAAGCAGACATATGGCCTTTCTAAGGAAAAAAATCACATCCAGGTGCACCATTCCATGGTCAGGAAGGATCTCAAAGGTACAGAACTTTTCCCTGAGGACTGGGAGATTTGAATTCCACATCAGACACAGGAGAAATAAACCTCCAAAACGCCTGACTATGAAAACCAACAGGGAATATATCCAGGAATACTCTAGAACTGTAGAGAAAGGAATGCCCACTCTTGAAGGGCTCGTGCACAGACTCTCTCAACTAGAAACCAGCAGAAAAACAGTAGATTGAAAAGAGCATAAATCATAGATGGAGACCCAATTGTTAATCTTGGAGCACTTTCCAGAGAAGCAGGAGGTAGCTGGCTTTTCCCCGAGGACAGAGATAATGTGGCAGTCATTTTTCCCATCTCATTTGGTCATGCTGATCTTGGCACTAGTGGGTGCTATTTTGGAATTGTCCCTCTAGACTCTTAATACCATGGGGCACAACCTGTTAGAGCCCAGCACAATTCTGCCTTGGCTGGGCTTATAGCCAACAGGGTGACAACTCCACTCACAAACATATCCACAAGAGTGGCAGCCAGCAAGGCTGTGGGTCAGCCCTGCCCACCAATGTGCTCACAGCATTTGTGACATAACCACAATAGGAGATTGAAAGCAGCCTGCACAGGGAACATCCCTGGTGCGTCTGGCTCTGATGACCATAGACAATTGTACCTCTGGGCCACACAAAACATCTCTTACATAAGGTCACTCCTTCAAGACAGGGAGGTGTACTTGAAATACCTAACAACAGAAAGAAACAAACTGGTACAGAGATTCTTAAAAAAAAAAAGAGAGAGAGAGAGAAAGAAAGAAAGAAAAAGAAAACAAAAAAATAGAACTATCATACAGTCTGGAAATTCTACTTTTAAATATTTATTCAAAGAAACAAAAATATCAATTTGAAAAGACATATGCACCCCTATGTTCACTGCAGCATTATTTACAATAGCCATGATATGAAACCAATCTAAGTGTCCATTAGTAGATGAACGAATAAACAAGATGTTGCATATATACACAGTGGAATTATTCAGCCATAAAATTAAATTATTCAGTTGCATAAAGTTATTTGCAACACCATGGATGGACCTAGAGGGTCCTATGCTAATAAAATAAGTCAAACTGAGAAAGACAAATAGCATATGATTTCACTTATATGTGGAATCTAAAACAAAACAAAACAAAAAAAGAAAACAAAACAAAAAACAAAAACAAATAAGCAAAACAGAAACAGAGTTATAGATATAGGGAACAAACTGGTGATTGCTACAGGGGAGTTGTGAGGGGATGGGTGAAATAGAAGGGAATTAGGAGGTATAATCTTCCTTCATAAAGAATAAGACCTATATATGTTGCTTTCATATCTTGGCTAATGTAAATAATGCTGCAACAAATATAGGGTTGTCTATATTTTTTTAATTAGTGTATTCATTTTTTAAAAATTGTTTAATGATTATTTATTTTTGAGAGAGAAACACACACAGCGTGAGCAGGGGAGGAGCATAGAGAGAGGGAGACACAGAATCTGAAGCAGGCTCCAAGCTCTGAGCTGTCAAACTCACAAGTTGTGAGATCATGACCCGAACTTCAGTTGGATGCTCAACCAACTGAGCCACCCAGGCTTCCCAGTGTTTTCATTTTCTTTGGATAAATTCTCATGGAATTACTGGATCATGTGCTCTTTCTACTTTTAAATTTTGTTTAGTTCTATATTTAATTTTTTGAAGACCTTCCATAATGTGTTCCACAGTGGTTGCACCAATATTTCTATCAACAATGAATGAAGGTTCCTTTTCACCACATCGTTATCAACACTTGTTATTTCTGGTCTTTTTTGTTTTCCATTGTCTTCTTGATACTAGTCATTCTGACAGGAGTTAGCTCATTGTGGTTTCGATTTGTGTTCCCCTGATGACTAGTGATATTGAGCATCTTTTCATGTGTCTGTTAGTCATCTTCAATGTCTTCTTTGGAAAAATGTCTACTCAGTCTTTTGCTCATTTTTAAATCAAATTATTTGGGTTTCTTTTTGCATTGAGTTATGTGAGTTCTTTATATATTTTGAATATTACTCCTATCAGATATATCATTTTCAAAAATCTCCTCCCCTTCATTAGATTGCCTTTTGTTTTGCTGATGGCTTCCTTCATTGTACAAAACCTTTTTATTTTAGTGTAGTCCCAATTATTTATTTTTTTTATGTTTAATTGATTTTTAACAAGGATGGCAAGACAATTCACTAGAACAATAAAAACTCTTCAACACATGTTCCTGGAGTAATGGCATACTATTATGGGGGAAAAGGAACTTTAACATATACTTCACACTATACATAGGTATGACTTTTGAATATCTCATATACTTCAATATGAAAATTAAAATTATAAAACTTCTAGGAGAAATCAGGGGAGAAAATATTTGTGCCTTGAAATGGGCAAACATTTTTAAAATGTGAAATGTAGGGGCACCTGAGTGGGTCAGTTGGTTAAGCATCTGACTTTGGCTCAGGGCATGATCTCGTGGTTCATGGGTTTAAGTCCCATGTCGGTCTCTGATACTCTACATAGAAAGTCCGACAGACTCCACCAGAAGCCTACTAGAACTGATCCAAGAATTCAGCCAAGTTGCAGGGTACAAAATCAACATACAGAAATCGGTTGCATTTTTATACATCAACAATGAAGCAACAGAAAGAGAAATCAAGAAGCTGATCCCATTCACAATAGCACAAAAAAAACCATAAAATACCTAGAAATAAACCTAACCAAGGATACAAGAGATCTGTATGATGAAAACTATAGAAAACTTATGAAGGAAATTGAAGAAGACACAAAGAAAAATATTCCATGCTCATGGATCAGAAGAATAAATATAGTTAAAATGTCATTACTACCCAAAGCAATCTACACATTCAATGCAATTCCAATCAAAATTGCACCAACATACTTCTCAAAACCAGAACAAACTATCCTCAAATTTGCATGGAACCTCAAAAGAAACCGAACAGCCAAAGTAATATTGAAGAAGAAAAACAAAACGGGTGACATCAACGTCACAGACTTTAGCCTCTACTACAAAGCTGTCATCATCAATACAGTATGGTCTTGGCACAAAAACAGACATATAGACCAATGGAATAGAACTGAAAACTCAGAATTGGACCCAAAAGTATACAGCCAACTAATCTTTGACAAAGCAGGAAAGAGTATGCAATGGAAAAATGACAGCCTCTTTAACAGATATTGTTGGGAGAACTGGACAGCAACATGCAGAAGAATGAAACTAGATAACTTTCTCACAACATACACAAAAATAAACTCAAAATGGGTAAAGGACCTGAATGTGAGACAGGGAACCATCAACACCCTAGAGGAGAAAGCAGGAAACAACCTCCTTGACCTCCACCACAGCAACTTCTTACTTGACACATCCCCAAAAGCAAAAGAATCAAGAGCAAAAATAAACTGTTGGGACCTCATCAAGATTAAAAGCTTCTGCACGGTAAAGGAAACAATCCATAAAACTAGCAGGCAACCAATGGAATGGGAAAAGATAGCTGCAAATGGCATATCAGATATGGATATCTGGTTGATATCCAGAATCTATAAGGAACCCACCAAACTCCACACCGGAAAAACAAACAACCCAGTGAAGAAGTGGGCAGAAGATATGAACAGACACTTCTCCAAAGAGGACATCCAGATGGCCAACAGACACATGAAACGATGCTCAGCATCCCTCCTCATCAGGGAAATACAAATCAAAACCACNTGTTATGCTGAGCGAAATAAGTCAGGCAGAGAAGGACAAATATCATATGTTTGCACGTATAGGAGGATTAGGAGGAACGTAACGGAGGACCGTGGGGGAGAAGAAGGAGGGAAATAGTGGGGGAGAGGGAGGGAGGCAAACCATGAGAGTCTCTTGAAATCTGAGAACAAACTGAGGACTGATGGGTGTGGGGGGGGAGGGGGAGTGATGGGCATGGAGGAGGGCACTTGTGGGGACGAGCACTGGGTGTTATATGGAAACCATCTGGAGAATAAACTATTTGTAAAAAAATAAAAATAAAAGGGTCATTTTAGGCTTTACACTTCCTTTACTGAGTGTCTGCTTGTGTATGTGCATGTATGTGTGTGTTTTATTATGTTGCAAATTATGAGTATGTCAGCGGGGAGTGACATCCTTAATTTTGAGCCTTTTAGACTATTCCTAATGATGCAGCTGACTTACTGGTTGTCCTTAAAGGTTTCTTTGAAGATACAAGTATACTTTCTCTTTAATGCTAAGTTTTTTTTTTTTTTAATCCATCTATTTCTTGGTTCACTTCAATCTTAAACTTGATAAAATACCAGGATACACCAGGAAAGCACCATCTTTGTGGCTAATAACTGCTGTCTACATATGCATGTACCCTATCAGGACAGCACACACCAGCTGGTGGATCTGGTGTCCCATTGTACGCCCTAGTCTCTGTCATTTTCCTTTCAAAACTATATAAAGGAGGTTCCTTCTTCTTCTTCTTCTTCTTCTTCTTCTTCTTCTTCATCTTTCTTATTTATTTCTGAGAGAGAGAGAGACAGCATGAGCAGGACAGGGTCAGAGAGAGAGAGAGAAACAGAATCCGAAGCAGGCTCCAGGCTCCGAGCTAGCTGTCAGCACAGAGCCCGATGCGGGGCTTGAACCCACGAACCGCGAGATCATGACTTGGCCCGAATTTGGACGCTTAACCGACTGAGCCACCCAGGTGCCCCTAGATTGAGCTTCTAAATATAGCAATTCAAGAGGACATGGGTTGCCCTGATGGTGAACAGAGGCATTTGATCACTAAGGTAACAAAGACTTTAGGAAAAAAAATATATCAGATCTGGCATTTGTCTTTTGAACTCCTAAGAAGTGGGTAAGAGTGAAAGTTCTCCTGGACTCAATAAACTCTGGGATAGCAAGAGGCTGACAAACAGATTCTGAATGAGGTTAAGTGCCCAAGCTACTTCCTTTGTCATAAGATACAGATTGTTTTACTTTTATTACCCAGATTATTCTTTCAACTCTCTTCTGTAAACATTACTCCTATCAACTGGGACCAATTTTTCTGCAAACTACAATTGATGGGGTATGGAGAAGCTCTCTAGAACACAGTAGTCTGTTAGCTTGTTCACCGTCCATCTTAAATATGCCATTTCTTCCAAATTCAAATATGTTCTTATAATCTTTACAAAGTGATCAATGAATCTTTAAAAGATGCAGTTCTGCATAACTTGATACACTGAAAGAACTAAAAATAGCCTTCATTTTGTGTTCAATCATGGGACTAGTGATTCCCTTTCTAGTGCAAAAATTTTCTTCATACACATTCTAGATATTTGGGATACGATTCATAGCAAATAACCCAATGTGTGGAATTACTGAAATAATAATCTAAGGTCTAGAAAATCATTAGAATTTACAACCAGATAAACTGAACATACTAGGATGAAGAGATTCACAGGTGCCAGCAACAGACCCAGTTTCTGAATCCTGAATGAATTGTTTGATTTGGCAAAAAGAAGGCTTCAGTGACCCACTTCAGTCAGCCCCTGTGAATATGATGTGGTTGAGATTAGAGGCCTGGTCATGCCCAATTCCATGGCTCAGGCACATCTGGGAAGAAGCTAACTGCATATTTGGCAATTTTATCCTAGGATAATACATAATGACTGAGTGGCCACTCCTGGTCTGACATCCTTTATGCACTGAGAACAATAATACTGTAATGGAGATAATAAGCACAAAAGGGGTTAGTGCTTCTAATTTAAAATGGAGTGATTTGGGAAGACCTCAGAGAAAGTAGAGGACATCTGAGCAAAGATCAGAAGGATGGGTGCAGTGTTTAGCAGCCAGCTAGGAGGCTTCAGGGAGTGAGTAATGTGAAGACAGGAGGGACAGTAGATCAGAGGAGTAATGTGGAAGTGGGGTGCCTGTCTCAGAGGACTGAGGAGGCCACTGTGAAGAATGTGCTGGTACCATGAGATAGAAACTCCTGGAGGTCTTTGTGAGAGAATGGCATCTCATTTATAATTGCAAAATTTCCATGA
>NW_027527432.1:273310-286080 GCF_008692635.1 Crocuta crocuta
ATAAATATATATATTTATTATATATTCCTTTATATATATATATAAATATATTTAAATATATATATATTTAAAATTTAAATCCAAGTTCCTTAACATACAGTGTAGTAATAGTTTCAGGAGTAGAATTTAGTGATTCATCACTTACATAAAACATCCGATGCTCATCCCAACAAGTGCTTTCCTTAATGAAGGGTTTTCTCAAATAAGAGAAAGGGAAGACACAGAAAGAAGCTTAGTAACAGAGTCTTAGTTGTCAAAAAGAAAATGCCTAGACAGATGAACTTGTATCAACTGCCTGGTACTCTCAACACTCACTTTTGAAGATCCTTCTTCCTGCTCAGGCCAGCTGTTCTGTGTGTTATCTTAAGCTGTGTCTAATTCTTAGAGTAGGCTGTTTAACTTCTCTATGCCTAGGTTTCCTTATCTGTAAAATAGGTTTAAAATAAAACTTAGCTCAAGAGGTTATTATAAGGATACAATGAGATAATATACAAAAAGTGCTTAGAACAATTTGACATATATGGTAAGAGCTCAATGATTGTTAGATATTATTTTTGTTGATATGGAGAGTCATTTACCCCACTTAGCAGCAGAAGGGCATATAGCTTTAGCACTAGCAGCTCCAGGCCTTTAGTGCAGACTGAAATATGGCAAGCATAAAGACATACTGTGTCTGGTGTAAGAGCCACAGAGACTGACAATGGGGTAAGAACACTGGGACAGAGGTCTCTAGTGCAAAGCAGAATTGTTGTGCAATATAGGTGCTCAATCTGCAGACTGTTTGAGGAAAGGTATGAGACCCTCTCACTTTCTGTCCTTACATATACACACTGTAGGCTACCATTTGCAGGATTAAGTATGACTTGAACAGGCAAGCTCAAAGAAGAACCAAAATTTAGGTCACATTTGAATAACAATACATACTAAATAATTTCTTAGTTGTCATAGACTCTAAGTCTAAAGTTCTTTCTTGCCTAGCAAGGGAGTGGGGTGCAGGTTTAAAACAAGAGATGGGTAATGTCCAGGAAAAGACAAGAACTGGATAATGGTCCTTGCCCCATTTTTATTAGTATCAGAAGGTTTACAAACATGGTAATGGACATGCACAAAAAGACAATGAAACTGTGAACATTAACTTGGGGACGAGAGGGAAAGGGGGTCTTGAAGATATCTGGGTGTATGCAAAACAAAATCCTGGTGCCAGGCAGTCGGGCGGAAGGTTGTTTACAATAGAGATGAGGCACCACCTGTTTATCTTAGCTAGCCTAAGGGATGAGACAGGTAGGGCAAATAATTTCAGAGATAACAAGGTACCTTTTCATTTATAAATCATTTCCACTCTGGGCAGCTTCACCTGCAGTGCAGTGCAGCAGTCTAAAACCCTATTTACCTGCTTACCTAACTTGGTACTTCCTATGAAAGCAGCTTTCTGTTATATACTAAATTGGGGGTGCTTTATACCCTGAAAGCTTAATCTTACCTCATTACCTTTGTATTGGGGGTCTTTGCCCCCTTTTTATTCTGGGTGCCTATGCACCTCCCTCTATCCTCGGGGCCTTTTTCCCTCCCTGCTCTATCCTGAAGTCCTAATCTTGTTTACCCAAGCTCGGGTGTGAGCATCCTATGACTTTGTACTTCTATATGCCTTGTTAACCCATTGGTGTAACCCCGGGGAAATCCTAAACTTATTCCCCACACTTAGTGTTTACTAAGCAGTGATAACAAGCGAAGCTTTAGAAGACTAAGCTCTAAAATGACAACTGAAGAGTAGGTTTTATGATGTGGACTCTAGCATTTTGATTCATTTCTGTTTGATTTCTTTGGGAATTTAAATCTGTGTCATTACACACCAAACTGTATTTGCAGAATATCAAACCACCCAGGGGTAAGACTTGTCAAAGCAAGTGAATGTCCATTGATTTCTTAACTTGTGTGACAGAGTTCTATAAATATTAATTTCAGTGTTGCTTATTTGCTTCAGATACGTCTTGATGTTCTCTTAGCATATTGCTATGTGGATCACTAAAACGAGTATAAGGCCAAAGTAAATCCTATTTGGAGAGTAAACTATAGAATAAGTCATATTTTTAATCCTTATAATAATATTAAATAAAATAAATTTCAGAGCAAGAAAAATTACCAGGGATGAAAGCAATCATTGCATAATGATAAAATGGTAAATTTACCAAGAAGATACAACAATCTAAATATTTATGCATCTTACACAGATGATCAAAATATGAAGCAGAATAGAAAGTAGAAATAGACAAATCAACAGTTGTAACTGGAGGTCTCAATACTCCTCATTCAATAATCAAAAGAGTAATTAGAAAATCAATAAGCTTATAAAAAAACAGAAAAATTCCATTATAAACAATTTGATTCAACTAACAGTTAGAAAATTCCACCCAAAGGTAGAATGCATATTCCTTTCAAGAATTTATAGAATACATTCCAATATAGAACATATTCTGGGTTAAACAAAGGTAGAATTCATATTCCTTTCAAGAATTTATAGAATACATTTCAATATAGAACATATTCTGGGTTAAAACAAACTTAAATTTAAGATAATTGAAAATCTACAAAGTATGTTCTCTGATCATAGTGAAATTAAATAGGTATGGATAATAGGAAGGACTCTGAGAAATTCTATAATATTCTAAAATTAAATAACACACTTTTAAAAATCTATGAGTCAAAATAGAAGCTTCAAAGGAACTAAATGAAAGTAAAAATATGACACATCAACATTTTTGTTTTGCAGCTATCACAGTGTTTAGAGGGGACTTTAAGGCATTAAATTCTGACATTGAAAGGAGAAAAGTCTCAAATTAATGATGTTTTCAAATTAAGAAATTAGGAAAAAAATAAACCAAACCCAAAACAAGCAAAAGAAAGGAATAATAGATATAAAACTAAAGACTATGAACTTGAAACAGAAAAAAAGTCATTAAAATAGATTTTAAAAATCAATAAAATGGACACATCTTTTTTAAAAGAAAGAGCATGAGAGAGAAAATAAGACACCAATTACCATTATCAGCAGGGACATCACTAAAATGCCCATAGACAATAAGTGATACTAATGGACAATACAGACAATGAGGGCAATAAGGAAATACATCAAAAATCATATGTGCATACATTTGATATTTTTGATGAAACGTTTTTGATTCCCTAAAACCACAAACTACCAAAATCCCTTGTGTAAAAAAAAAAGCAAAACAAAACAGTAACGTGTCTAATTCTATATCCACTCAATTCATTTAATTCATAATTAAGGAACTTAAAAAAAAAAACAGGTCCATGAAGCTTTATTGGCAAATTCTACTAAATATTTAAAGAAGAAATAGCAGAAATTCTACATCTATCTTCCAGTAAATGGAGAAGAGAACAGTTCCCAATTCTTTTATGTCTGATATTAATATTGGATAAAAACAGTAAAAGAAAACTATAGTCTAATATCCCTCGTAAGCTTAGGCACAAAAATCTACAACAAAATAGCATGCCAAGTGCAATAATTGCAGGAATTCAAGGCTGATTCAGTATTTGAAAATAAATCCATACAATTCATAATACTAATAGATCAAAGAAGAAAAATCACAAGATCACATTAATTAATGCAGGATAGGTATTTGACAATTTTAACATCCATGCATGGTAAAAAAGCTATCAGCATTCTAGAGATAGAGAAGGAATCCTTAATATGATAAAGGGCAAAAATCAGTCAACCAATATAAAAAAATCTGTAAAAAAAATATGATAAATCTGCAGAAAAACCAAAAAACAACCAAATAAAACCCTATAGCAGACATTCTACCTAATAGTAAAAGAACCAATATTTTTTCCTTGTAATCAGGCATAAGGTAAGTGTATCTGTCCCTACCACTTCTATTTTATGTTGTATTGGAAATCCTAGCTTGTGCAATACAGTGAGGAAAAGACAGAAAAGGAAGATTGGAAGGTACAAAAAAAGTCCCTAATTACAGGTGACATAATTCTGTATATAGAAAATTGCAAAGAATCTACCAAAAATCTCCTTAAGTGAAAAAAAGTGAGTTGGTAACATCAACAGTCACTTCTAATCAATGTCCTCTGTTGTCTCCATTGATGTATAGTCAGGCTGACAAAAGGCAGCTGTATTCTTAAACCAAAATAAAACAAGAGACAAACATTCTTTGTCTAAATGGGACTGCCATTTTATACTTGCCCTCAAGCTCCTTGCCTATCCTTCCTGTAGGTAGTGGCATGTAGAAGGCAGGGGCGTGGTTAACTTTGAATGAGAATCCATTCTTGGAATAAAGTGAATCTGGCATAAAGACTTAAGACAAGTATAGTAAAACCTTGGATTGCAAGCAACTTGTTCAGTGAGTGTTTGTAAGATGAGCCAGTGGTAAACAATGTGCGGGGCTGATTTAATTGCCATGAAAAACACAAATGACAAATCAGCCCAGTCCAGACTGACCAAACCATCCTGGGATTTAGAAGATTTATTTTCCACACCGCTGTTAACAGTAAACAGACCACTGCCATCTTTTAGGAAGATGTGGCAAAAGTAACCAAAGAAACTAATAAATGAATGGATGGATGGGTAAATAAATGAATTCTATAATTTAAGTGGATTTAGCTTTGGTTTCTTCAGAACAGGAAGTTTTAGTTTAATTTAATTTAGTTTAATTTAAATAAAATTATGTTGTATATTAGAAATCATTCTATTAATTCAAGAATTTGTTTAGATGTTACAATTTGGCTGTATTACACAAAATAATTGTCAACCCAACTAGATACAATGTCAGTGTTTAAATCAGTGCCCATCTCAGACTTTAGGATTGTCTGACTTTAACTCAAGTATCTGTACTGGACTTGAATCCTCACCAGGCTTCCCTGCTTGTGGTACACGTGGAAAAGTAGTACATTCTGTATTATTCCACTCAGATGGCCATGTGGTCTTTTAAAGCATTACCATGGTGGGGGGGACTTTTTAAAAAAATTTTTCTTGAAGAAGATGCCTCAGAACACAGCAAACAGGCATCCTTGGCTTCATTTAGATGTCCAGGACATTTAACATTTACACAACCCTTTAAATATCACTGGATTGATTTTCATTTTCAATAAAAAAAGGAAAAAGCAAAAGCTTTTTATTTTGAGGCGCCTGGGTGGCTTAGTCGGTTAAGCGTCCGACTTTCGCTTAGGTCATGGTCTCGCGGTTCGTGGGTTCAAGCCCCGCGTCAGGCTCTGTGCTGACTGCCAGCTCAGAGCCTGGAACCTGTTTCAGTCTGTGACTCCCTCTCTCTCTGACCCTCCCCTGCTCACACTGTCTCTCTCTCTCTCTCCTAGAAATAAATAAAACATTAAAAAAAAGCTTTTTATTTTGCTGTCTTGGTAGTTTTATTGTTTTATTAATACAAAATGTAAAGAAAAAAAGAAGGGGTGCCTGGGTGGGTCCCAGGGTCATGGGATCCACACTGAGCATGGAACCTGCCTAAGATTCTCCCTCCCTCTTTCTGCTCCTCTGCCGTTTATGCTCTCTCTTTCTCTAAAGAAATAACAAATAACAAAAAACAAATGTGATGTGCACGTAAGCTGTCTATTCATTTTCTTTGCTGCACAGCCTGGCATTGGGATTGTTGACTTTGACGGCCAGCTGGGATGTTCTTTCGACAACAGCTTTGTGGTTCTTGGAGGAGACATTTTGAGCAACAATCTTTGTACAGTAAGATTTGTTGCACATCAGCAACACTTCAAGGTCCATGATCTTGTGGACTAGGAACTTTCAGAAGTCACTGGGCAGCATGTGCATTGGTTTCTTATTAGTACCATAACTGATTGTGGGCATCAAGATCTAACCCTGGAATCTTCTGCACACCCTATTGTCAATGCCTCTTGGTTTCTGCCAATTGTGCTTAATTTTGACATATTGGTCTGTCTGGTGCCAGATGAACTTCTTACTCCTCTTTTTATCTTGGGCTTCACCAGAGGTCTGAGGGTGGCCAAGATGTCAAGTAGATGGCTGCCACCTCTGCAGGCAGCACTAAGGAAGAGAGGGAAGACATTTTTAATTTTAGTGGAGTCCAAGTTATGTTTTTTCTTTTGTGAATCATGCTTTCAGTGTCTTGTCTAAAAAATATTTGTCTAAATCACTGTCATAGAGATTTTCTCCTATGGTTTTCTCTAGAAGTTTGTTCTTATTTTTGGATTTACATTTTGGCTGAGTTTATTTTTGTATATGGTGCAAAACTATGAATACAAGTTATTCGTTTTCCTTTTCCTTCTCTCCTTTATATTTCTTGGCACCATTTGTTGAAAAGATTATACACGTTTTTATCCATTGTACTGTGGATCTATCTTAATGTTAACACCGCAGACTTCATTGACAATAATTTATAGTAAGTCTTGACATAGGGTAATTTAAGTCTTCTAACATTCTTCTTCTTTATCAGAAGTGTTTTACCCATTTCTCTTTGTATACTAACAACATATGTTTCAGATATTTTGAAGCTCTGTTATTAGGTATATAAACTTTTAAAATTATTTTGCCTTTTTGATAAATTCATCCCTTGATCAAAATTATGACTTAAATTATCTATGGTAATATTATTTTCAAATATTTGAAATCTATTAAATCTGATATTAAGCCAACTTTCAGCTGATTATTTTTAGAATGTTATACTTTTTCTCATCCTTTAATTTTTTTATTTAAAAAATGTTTAATGTTCGTTTATTTTTGAGAGAAAGGGAGGCACAGTGTGAGCAGGGGAGGAGCAGAGAGGGAAGGAGACATAGAATCAGAAGCAGGCTCCATGTCTGAGCTGTCAGTACAGAGCCTGATGTGGGGCTTGAACTCACAAACCGTGAGATCATGACCTGAGCCAAAGTTGGACTCTTAACCCACTGAGCCACCCAGGCACCCCCTTATCCTTTTATTTTTAACGTATTTGTGTTTTAGTATTTAAAGTGTGTTTCTTGTGGCCAGCCTATAGAGTATATTGCCATTTCTCCAAGCTGACAAATCCTGTCTTAATTAAATGTTTACACCATTACCTCTCTGTGTTCCTGTCCTATGAACTCTAGCCATCTTAGTCTCCCAGATTTTCATCAATGTCTCCTTGACTCAGGGACTTGACATAATGCCTCCTGGGATCTCCCTGCCTACATAACACACTGGAAACTCCTTCAGGATCTTAAATTGGGGTGACATTAGGGCTCATCTAATTTGTTTCCTATCTCTCATAAATCACCATTCTTCACTTCCTGGTGTTCTTTGTCATGAAAACTATTGTGTCAAATATCTGTTAGGTGGTTTTTTTTTAAATTTTGTTTGTTTTTTGTTTTTGTTTTTGCCAAGCATGAGGTTAATAATTCTCTTTTCTTCCATGATGATTTAAATACTACTGTGTTTTTTTAATTATATTACATCCAAAGACTTGAAGGGGAAGAAGGATTTGTTCTACTCTGGGTTCTTCCTTCCCTCTCCTCTGGGTCCTTTCCCCCTCTTGCTCATTATTAATTCAGAGTCGGGGTATAAGAAAAGTTTTCTTGCCTGGTGTCTGTTTTGATGCCAGTAGTTCCTTACTGTCACTCAAGGTGACTCATTTTCTTAGAAGCTCTTTTCTGAGTTGGGATTAAACTTTCCTCAGCTGAAAACTAGTGTCTCCCTCTCTTTTCTCTCTTATTCTTACCCTTCTTTTAAATAGCCTAGGGTGTATGTTGGAGGGAAAATTAAAGATGGCAGCAGAGGGAGATCCTGAGTTCACCTTCTTCCACAGACCCTACAAAGATACAACAACATATAGTACATTCTCATTGAAAAATACCTGAAGACTAGCAGAACAGCTCTTTTACAACACAAGACAAACAAATAAAGTCACATCAAGATCAGTAGGAAAAGCAGAGGAGAGTTGTCAGGACCCTCACCCCCAACTTGGAGATCCACAAGAAGGAGGGACATTATAAAAGCACAGCTCCTCTCTGAAAAACAAATTGTTCAAGTCCTTGTGGGGCAACTCAGCCCATGGGACCTACATTAGAAAGGCGAAGCCATACACCTCCCCCCCAATTATTTGCTTTGAAAACCAGTAGCACAAATGTCTGGGAGAATTAGAGGGCTGTGGAAAACTGAGACTTCCCTCTGAATGACTCATTTACACATTCACTTGCTATTAGTCCCAATGCAGAGGCAGTAGGTTGAGAAATACCTATGCTATATGTTAGGGAGATTCTTTTAATCTTAGGTAATATACTGAGGGTCAGAAGTCCATTGAAGATCTCAATGAAGACAGAGGTAATGGCAAGTGCCATTTTTTAAATCTCCTTTTTCCTTGTTAGACTGGTATTAATGGGAACCATTTTTTTTCTCTTAATCTTAATCACTAAGGCCAAGGGCCCTGCCTAGTGTTCACTGTGTACTCACCCCACCAGACCAGGCCAAGTTCTTGTCCACTGCAGCCACTGCCCTGCCAGATCCAGTATGTGCACAGGTCCTACCCAGGGAAAACCCTTTGAATATCTGGTGTTGCTTACTAAGGGGACTTGCACTGTTGAGCTCCATGGAAATGAAACCATTAGAAAGAGAACTTGGCAGGTCACCATCTCCAGGGCATTGAACAGACAACATTTAAACATACCTCTGGCCTTCTAGTGACCACTCCTTCAATACGGAGAAACACAGCTTTTTCTCCTAATACATAGAAAGAAATACAGTGTTTCAGCAAAAATGAGGAGACCAAGGAACATTTTCCAAATGAAAGAAAAAGTCAAACCTCAGAAAAAGACAATAATGAAACAGAGATAAGCAATCTATCCAAAAAGAGTTCAAAGTAATTATCATAAATATGTTCACAAAAATAGGGGGGAAATGAATAAACAGTGTATCTTTTCAACACAAAAAAAAATACAAGAAGTTCAAACATAAGTAACAGAGCTAAAGAATACAATAATCAAACTGCAAAATACAGTAGAGGTGTTCAACAGCAGACTGAATGAAGTCAGAAGAATGGATCAGTGACCTGGAAGACAAAGCAAAGGAAATCATACTGACAGAGCAGCAAAAAGAAAAAAATAAAAATAAAAGATTCCTGGAGTGCCTGGGTGGCTCAGTTAGTTAAGCGTCCTACTTCGGCTCAGGTCATGATCTGGCGGTTCGTGGGTTCAAGCCCCACATCAGGCTCTGTGCTGACAGCTAGCTCAGAGCCTGGAGCCTCTCTTCAGATTCTGTGTCTCCCTCCCACTCTAACCCTCCCTACTTGTGCTGTCTCTCTCTCTCTCTTTTTAAAATAAATGAAACACAAATTATTTTTAAATAAAAAGATAAAAGATTCCTTAAGGGACTTTTGGGGCAATATCAAGCATAATCATATTTGCATCATAGGGATCTCAGATAAAGAAATAACAAAAGAGAAAAGGAATTATTTGAAAGAAAAATAACAGCTGAAAATTTCCTTAATCTGGGCAAGAAAATAGACATCTACATCTAGGAATCCCAGAGAATTTCAAATAAAATGAATCCAAAAAATCTACATCACAACACATTATAAATAAAATGACAAAAGTTAGTGATAAAGAGAAAATCTTAAAAATAGCAAGAGAAAAACAATTTTTTATATACAAAGGAAACACTATGAGGATATCATCAGTTTCACAACAAAAACTTAACAGGCCAGAAGAGAGTATTCAAAGTGCTGAAAGGAAAAAATTCCAAACAAGAATCTTTACTTGGCAAGGTTATCCAGAATTAAAGAGGAAAGATTAAAGAGTTTTCCTGATAAGCAAAAGCTGAAGTTCAATAGTAAACTTGCTTTGAGAGGGGGCAAGATGACGGAGAAGTAAGGAGCTCCGTACTTGCACTCGCGCCCATACATCACACGGAAAAGATCTGAAGCCATTGGAAACCTGACAAAACCTGAGAGATTGGAAGAAAAAGGACGCAGAATCCACTGAGAAAGCCTTCTAACTTGAGTGCAAACTGGGGAAGATAAAATTGGGCTGGGATCGGAGACACCAGGGTCAGAGGCGATCCCCCTCTGCGGGGAGTGAGAGGGGAAAAAGAGAGAGTACGAAACAGAAATACCTCTGCTCGGGGGGAAAAACCTCCACTCGGGGCATAGAAACAGCCCGTGCACCAAATACTTGCACACCAGGTCCCCTCACGCCAACTGGTTCTGGCGAGGCTGAGCGCACAGACTGCTTCTTTGTGCTTGCTCCTGGCTGGCTGGAATTCTAGAGTAGCGGCGCGCCTACCGCCATTGTCCTCCTGGCTGGCATTGATCCCTGGAGGAGCCGTGTGCAGGCACCAGGCATCCATGCTCTTGGCAGGCTGGAACTCTAGAGGGAAGGCAAAGAGCTAAAAACTGGGAGATTTGCCCGCGAGTTCATGTTTCGGGTGACGAGATAGAGGGACCTGGTTTTCCTCACTCCAGCGGGCTCCGCGCACCCGGCAGGCAAGCCCCCGCCCATGCTCCCCAGCCCGACCCAGAGAAAGAAGCAGCAATTCTGACTCCACCCCCAGAGATAGGCAGGAGTCCTGGAACTGCCCCAAGGGGATTGACTGGGAAGCTGTGTCTAAGGCAATTTCAGCGGGGCTCTCAGACTGGGATTTGGAGACTGGGACTGGCCTGGGTTGAAGAGTGCAACCAACTTTGGCTGCGCCCCCAGTATGGGAGGTTTACATGCCCAAAACAGCAAGGTGTAGCTCCTGGTTCAAGAAGGACTGGAGCACCACCACTCTCCTCCCCACAGCCACCAAGGCAGAACTCCCGCCTGACGCATTTGATCACACCACGCCCATCCCTGCTTGAGAGCTGCCTTCCTCCCTTTTCTTTTCTTTTTCTCTTTTCTTTCTTTTTTCCCCAGAACACTGACCTGATTAACTCCATTCACCGGCTTGCTTAAACAATTGCAACTAGTCCATTCTGTAGATGAAAATTCTACACCTACGGACACTTTCATCTCTTTCTCCCAGGAGTAATTAGAGTATATAGTCTCTCTGGATAATACCAGCGTCCTTCTCTCACCTATCCAACCGTATTCTACCCTTTAGCTATTTGAAAAAAGCTTCTTATCCATTCTGCCTGTTCATTCTATTTCCAAATTTCCCTCATCCCCGCCCTGTCTTCTCTCTCTTTCTCTATGCTCTTCAACCAGCACTGCGTACACACGGCTACTTAACTGTAGCTGGGAAATTCGATTATATGCTTTAAAACGTTTTTGTTCATAGGTTTTCTTCTTTTTTCCTTTTCTTTTCTCCTTTTTGACCCTTTTATGTATTTTTTACTCTCTATTATTTGCCCTCTGTCCTCTGTCTTTTCTCTTAACTTTTTCGTTTTCCCTCTCGGTTTGCATGTTAGTTGAATTAGTCTGTGTGTTTGTGTGCTCCTGCTCCCTGTATGTTTGTCCGTCTGTTTCCTTTTCCAGGACTACGTCAAGAAAAAAGCCAGAATACACAAGGTGGAGAGACTTAAATATCACCACGAATAGGAAAATAAAATAACCAAGCTCCTAACAAGAGAGACCAAGAGATACCATTCAAAAAACACTCTCTGAAAGGATAGGCCCTAGACAGTCAAAGAGTCTTCTTGGATACAGCAGCGCTCATAGGTGCAGAGAGTATAAAGAGCTTTAAAACTCAAAAGAGCNATGACGAAAAACGAAAGAGCTCTCCTCAAAAGACTCCAAGAAGAAATGACACCTAATGAACTGCTCAAAATAGATATCAGCAGCATAACTGAACAGGATTTTAGAATAATAATGGTAAAATTAATAGCTGGGCTTGAAAAAAACATAGGGGACATCAAAGAAATTATGGCTACAGACAGAATGGAAAATAAAAATAGGCATGAAGAATGTAAAAATGCGATAAATGAGGTATATAATAAATTAGAGGCCTCCAATGCACAGATTGATGAGACAGAAAGGAGAATAAGTGATTTAGAAGACACCGTTATAGAAAAACAAGAAGCTGACAAAAAAAGAGACAAAGTGATCCAGGGACATGAAAGAAGAGTTCGAGAGCTCAGCGATACGGTCAAACGCAACAATATCCGTATCATAGGAATCCCAGAAGAAGAAGAGAGAGAGAAAGGTGCTGAAGGAGTCCTGGAACAAATTATAGCAGAGAACTTCCCCGACCAGGGGAAGGAAGTAAATGTGGAAATACANAGAGAGACCAAGAGATACCATTCAAAAAACACTCTCTGAAAGGATAGGCCCTAGACAGTCAAAGAGTCTTCTTGGATACAGCAGCGCTCATAGGTGCAGAGAGTATAAAGATCTTTAAAACTAATAAGAGCCAGAAAGGTAGCTAAAATGACGAAACGAAAGAGCTCTCCTCAAAAGACTCCAAGAAGAAATGACACCTAATGAACTGCTCAAAATAGATATCAGCAGCATAACTGAACAGGATTTTAGAATAATAATGGTAAAATTAATAGCTGGGCTTGAAAAAAACATAGGGGACATCAAAGAAANAAACACATACTCACTAACAAAATTCACACGGGAAGAAATAGAAAACCTAAACAGACCAATAACGAGTGAAGAAATCGAATCAGTCATCAATAATCTCCCAACAAATAGGAGTCCTGGACCTGATGGCTTTCCTGGGTAATTCTAAAACAGAATTAATCCCAATTCTTCTCAAGCTATTCCAAAAAGTAGAAATTGAAGGAAAACTCCCGGACTCATTTTATGAAGCCAGCATCACTCTGATTCCCAAGCCAGACAGAGATCTAGAAAAAAAAGAGAGCTATAGGCCAATATCCTTGATGAATACG